>NW_012116588.1:15811-44784 GCF_000951035.1 Colobus angolensis palliatus | reverse complement strand
CCGCCACCACGCCCGGCTAATTTTTTGTATTTTTTTTTTTAGTAGAGACAGAGTTTCACCACGTTAGCCAGGATGGTCTCGTTCTCCTGACCTCGTGATCCGCCCGCCTCGGCCTCCCAAAGTGCTGGGATTACAGGCGTGAGCTGCCATGCCCGGCCTGGATTCTCTGGTTTTTCTCTAGTGTCTTTATTCAAGGATCCCATCCAGGACACCATACTACATTTAGTGGCCATGTTTCCTTACCCTCCTCTGACCTGTGATGCTTTATTTTTGATGACCTGGACAGTTCTGAGGCGTATTGGTCAGGTATTTACAAATAAAATGTCCTTCAGTTTGGGTTTGTCTGTTTTTTTTCTCAGACTGGAATTATAGGTTTTCAAGAGGAAGACCACAGAAATGAAGAGTTATTCTCATCACATCACATCAAAGGTATATGCTATCAACATGCCTTATCACTGATGATATTAACCTTGGCCAGCTGACAGAGGAAGTATTTGCCAGGTTTCTCTACAGTGAAGTTACTTTCCCTTCCTCCTATGTTGCTAAGTGCAGCTCACACTCAAAGGGTGGGGATTGAAGCTCCACTTTCTTGAGGGGGCCAATATCTGCATATCCTGCAAAGTAATTTATCTACATAAATGATATTTTATCATTTATATATATGTTTTCTATTTACTTGATTTTCTCTCCGTGTGCTCCCATGCCCTCTTGTTTGCATGCACAGGGAGGGAAGGAACAAGCTTTCTGGGTTCTCTCCCTATAAGGACACCAATAGCAGATCAGAGCCCCACCATGACTTCATGTAACCTTAATTACTTTTTTAGCAGCCCCAGCTCCACACTACAGGTTGGGGCTTCAACATGGGAATTTGGGGGTGAAGGATGGGACGCAAACATTCAGTCCATAACAATGGCCCACCAAACCATGAAAGTAAATAGAGAAAAAATCAAGTAAATCAGGACACAAATATATATATATATATATATTATCATTTATCAGTTATGTAGATAATTTATCTACATAAATTATTTGGAATTATTCCTTTACTTGTAAGAATGGACTTATAGATATTTATTTAATACTTTGTATTATATTCCAATGCTACATTGTTTATTTAGTTTCCCAGATTGTTCTAGTATTAGGCATATACAGGATATCTGGCAAAAACCACAACAGATCAAGTATGGTGGCTCATGCTTGTAATCCCAGCACTTTGGGGGGCTGAGGTGGGCAGATTACTTGAGGCTAGGAGTTTGAGACCAACCTGACTGATACAGTGAAACCCCAGCTCTACTAAAAATACAAAAAAATTCAGCCAGGCATGGTGGCACAAGCCTGTAGACCCAGCTACTTGGGAGGCTGAGGCATGAGAAAGGCTTGAACCTTGGAGGCGAAGGTGGCAGTGAGCCGAGATTGCACAACTGCACTCCAGCCTGGGTGACAAAGCAGGACACTCTCTCTCAAAAAAAAATCCACAACAGTCAACATCAACAAATTAAACAAATAAATAACAATGAGGATCCAGATCTTGGTTTCTAATACCCTTAAGTATACAATACATTATTATTCTTTATACTTACCATGCTGTACAATTGATCTCAAGAACTTATTCATCCTAACTGAAACCTTGTATCTTTTGACCAACATCTCCTCATTCCCTGACTTCTGTCCCCCATCCAGCCCCTGGCATTATTCTACTCTCTGCTTCCATTAATTCAACTATTTTAGATTCCACATACAATTGGAATAATGCAGTATTTGTCCTTCTGTGCCTAGATTATTCCACTTAGCATAATGTCCTCCAAGTTCATGTTGTTGCAAATGACAGGATTTCCTTCTTTTCTAAGGCTGAAGAGTATTTCATTTTGTGTGGTGTGTGTTTGAGAGAGAGAGTGTGTGTGTGTGCATATGTAACACATTTTCTGTATCCATTCATGCATCAATGGACAGTTAAATTGCATATCTTGGTAATTATTAATAATACTGCAATGAACACGGGAGTGTAGATACCTCTTTGATGTACTGATTTCACATGTTTTAGATATATACTCAGAAAAGGGTGCTAGAAAATTGAAATTTAATATAAAACAAGATATACACCCAGAAATGGGATTGCTGGATCATATGATAGTTATAACTATGGTTGCTACTTTGGGAGAACATGGTTACCTCCTTGACTCACCAGCAGTATGCATTGACTTTTCTTTCTTTTTTCTTTCTCTCTCTTCCTTTCCTTTCCTTTCCTTTTTCTTTTTCTTTCTTTTTTTTTTTTTGAGACAGGGTCTTGCTCTTTTGCCCAGGCTGGAGTGCAGTCACTACAGCCTGGAAACTCTGGGCTCAAGGGATCCTCCCACCTCAGCCTTCTGAGTAGTTAGGACTACAGGCGCACGCCACCAGGACTGGCTAGTTTTGTTTCTCTTTTTTGTAGAGAGGAGGTCTCCCTTTGTTGCCCAGGCTGGTCTCAAACTCCTGGGATCATGTGATCTCACCTCAGGCTCCTCAGTAGATGGGACTACAGGCGTGCTCACCATATTCGGCTAAATTTTTTTTTTTTTTTTGTAGCTGTGGGATCTCTCTGAATTGTCCACGCTCGTCTTAAACTCCCCTCAAGCGATCCTCTCACCTTGGCCTCCCAAAGTGCTGGGATTACAGGCATGAGCCACTCCACCCATAGTGGCTTTGGATGCCCTCAGAAAACAGCTGATTACGTGCGCCTACGGAGTTATTCCGTTTGTACCATCAGGGTAACATTTTCAGCCGTCCTAGTTCTCTGGCAAAACATTTTGGGCCCTCGGTGACTTTTGCTGAATGGGTGACCCCCTCCCAGTGCAGAGTCATCAGAATCACTGGAGAGCTGAGGGTCTGGGGAGGCGCAGAGAGAAGGCTGAAGGCGGTCTCGCTTTCCTGCAGCAGAAAAGGGAACAAGGAGCGCTGCACTCTCCCAGTCCCGGGGAGGACAAGAAAACGCTGCCACCGCGGAGACAGACGCCTACTGCGTGGGCTTTAAATCCAGCGTGGGTGTGGGGCAGCGTTGAGGCTCGATCTTCCGCCCTGCCCCTTAGACAGAGAAGGGAAGGAAGTCGAGGTCAGGAGGGAAGGGAGGGGAAAGGAGGGGCCGGAGGGAAATCGAAAGAGGGAAGGGCCGGGGAGGGAGGGAAAGAGGCCCGGGAGGATACACCTGACGCTTCGATTGTAGTGGGGCTTCACTTGCTAAGGTGGAAGTGGTTGCGCCGGTGGTGGTGCACTTTTTTGTACGTCTGAAATATTTCATAATTAACATTTGAGGAATTATTTCTTTTTTGAAACAAGAACTAGCTCTGTCGCCCAGGCGAGTGCAGTGGCGCGACCACGGCTCGCTGCGGCCTCCAACTCCTGAGCTAAAGGGATCCTCCTGCCTTAGTTTCCTGAGTAGTTAGCACTACAGGTTAGGGCCACCACGCCTGGCTAATTAAAAAAAAAAAAAAAAATCCTCCCGCCTCTGCCTTTGCCTGTGAATTTGCTAGGAATGCAGGACTTAACCGCAGTGCCTGACCTAAGGAATCACTCAACCTCATTCCCGCAGGGATGACCACACGTGTCCAGGACGTTTCCCTGGTAACTGGACGCGTCTTTAGTTCCCTGGGCTGCTGCCCTTCCGCGGTGACAGCCATTCCCGGGTTGACCTCACTGCGCGCCCTGGAAAGGGTGAGACCGACCTCAGTATCCGCCTCAGTTTCCTTGCGGATAATTTAAACCACTTCTGAGGGCCCTGTAGACACTTCCGCGTCTTTTTTTTTTTTTTTTTTTTCCAAATGAGCTTTCTCCAGCCTCTTTCGCAGACCCTGCCAACTTCAGATTCTCCCCTCATCCCGGCGGGTCTGGGGGGTCCTCACCGTGACCAGTTGTTGGTGGGCGTGAAGGCCAGCGTCCCCTGGGGTTGGACCCCGTCTAATCCTCGCCTGCCCGGAAAAGGAGTGGGTGGGCATCAATCTCTGCAGCGCGCGAGCGGCAGGGGATTGGGGAGGGGCGTGGAGTAGGGAGGTGGGTGCGGGCCTAAGCTTCTGAGCGCAGCACCCCGCCTCAGGAGGAGCCAAAGAAGATGCCTGCAGCAGGAGTCTCAGGTCCCGCGCCAAGGGCGTTGCCCTGGGGGATTGTCTTGGCCTCTGGGTTCTGGAAATGCGACAAACTAGGCCTGAGACCACAGCTGCAGGGAAAGGCGACCAGTGCACAGAGCCTGTGCCCTATTGCTTTATATATTACTATAAAAATAGCTATATTGAGCTATAATCGACGTACATGAAATTGCACTTGTTTAAAGTGTACAAAATGATGGAAAGCCACCTATGTAGAATCTCTTGAAATCATCACTGCACTTAAGACAATGGGCCTATGGGGAGGACTGGGTAAGGAGAGAGAGGCAGGAGAGTGAGGCACCTGCTAGTGCAAAATTGAAGGGGGCACCAAAGAAACACCACCTCTCAGTGACCAAGATGCACAACATTTTAAAATCAAAATTAATGCAAACATTTTTGATGAATAAAATATAAAAATGTTAAATGAAGAACGGATCCAACTTTGCATTTGCCAGGCCCTGTGTCACTCCTCTCACCCTAGTCACACCTGTTGGGATTACAGGCATGAGCCACCATACCCTGCCAATTCTGGGTTTTAAACTGTACTTTGTTTATTACTATTCTCTTTTTTAAAAACTGATCAACCATGAGCATGCAAAAGTTCTCTGAATGAATGGAACTGTTTTCATAACATACTGTATATTAATAGGCAAATTTTGAAGGTCATTCAATTTGGAATTTTCTTTTTTATAGCACTTCTAATCAGTGTGTGTGACACACCACAGAGGTAGGAAAGACCAGTTTTAGTAAATTATCTTCTTAACTGTAGAGAATTTCTGAAAATAAAACTGATGAAATTGTAAATTCCTTTGAGGAGTTCCAAAAGACAGATCCATGGTGTCCTATTTGAAGAATTAATCCCCTGGAATGTTCCAGCCTTTGTTGGACACTTGATAACAAGATCCACCAGGGGTCAGGACAAGTGCACTAAGAAAGCCTTCTACTACTCTCCGTCTCTGATTCTTTGGACCACCCAGTCTTGCTGGCAGAGAGGTCAGTGATGGCTCTGTTGTACCCATAGGGACATGCAGCAGTTGTGGAAGAGGTGATTACATTCTCCTCAGATGACAACACAGTTCCCTTGTTTGTTTTCAGCTTGACACCCAAGAAAGGTATGCCATCTGGACCCTGTAGATGGCAGTTGTATGGCACTCCATGTCCCAGCTCTACATGCCCACTGTGTTTCACATCTGGAGACAGAACATTTTTGTTGCCCTTCTAACTCACAGCCTGTGCTCCCAGAGTGAGAGGACAAGGCACAAGGCTCCTTGCCATCTTCCGCGTTAGCATTGGCAGCTATGTAGAGTCTATAGTGGAGACTGGATTGTTGTTATTTATTCATTAGTGTTGAGACTAAATTCCAAGTAAGACACAATTATTGGACCAGATTAAAAAGAAAAACAGAACAAAACAAAAAACCCGCTATAGGGATGCCCAGGTAAGAACTGTGTGGTTTTGGGGGTAGTGGGGAAGATAGACCAAAAAAAAACCCCAAAACAAATACGACAAACTATATTTCCTATGCTCCAAAGCAGATAGATATGGCTTGTTTCCAAGGCCTGGCCAATGGAATATTGGAAGGCAATGTGTGTAATTTTCATATTGTGCCCTTGAAAAGAGTGTGAATTCTTTTCTGCTGGCTTGAAATGTGGACGAGATGCCAGAATCTGGTACAGTCATCTTGGAGCAAAAGATGGTGTGGTAAGTTGAAATATTGTTTGATAAGGTTGATGTCCCTACGCAGAAGTAGATCATATTCTGTGTCCCATTGGTGTCAGGTTTGGCAAGGTGACTTGTTATGATCAATGAAATATAAGCAGGCATAACGTGTGTTACTTCCAAGAAGAATTCTGAAGAGTCATTGAGTGTTTCTGCCATGTTCTTTTTTCTTCCTGGTATAATACAGGCAATGACCCAGATTTGGCTGCTTTGTCTGGGTCCTGGAATGAAAACAATGAAGAGTAGAGTCAAATGGGACCCACAACAGACATGTAGTTTAAGAAAGAAATTAACATTTGTTATTTTTAAACAGTCACGGAAACTTTGGGGATAATTTGTTACCACGGCAAAATCTGGCTAGTTCTGATTTATACAGAAATTGGTGCTTAGAGGGGGATGCTGCATAAAAAAATAATTTAAATTGTGGCTTTGGTTCCAGGGCTGAGTGGTGGGCAATGAGGAAAATATTATTGGAGGCTGGGAAGATGGCAACCCCTGTTTTGTAGTAGTGAAAGACTGGACAAAACAGTCACCTTTAGTAACTTAGAATGAAGATAATTTATTAAATGAGCCTGTGGGTTTGAGTGAAGAAGTAAGGAAACAGATGCTAGTAATATAGTTTGATCGCTACTAGGTAAGGTAATACAAAAGGTGGGAGGAACAATATGCTTGGAAAAGCACTAAACTCTCTGCAAGCAAGAAGGGAAGAAAATGGTCTACACATTTTTGGACTTTTAGAATAAGAAGTTGCAAATATTTCTCTTCTTCAACTAATAAAATATCTGAGAATGTCTTTGGGTGACAAAGATAGAAATTCAAACTCAGTCTTCGACAAAGAGGCAGTTAATAAGTAGCTATTAAACCTGTGGTGGAAACCTCTGAATCAACTAAGATGTCAGCCAATAAATCCTTTCAGTGGACAAAATTGCTCAGAGAAAAGAGCTTGAGTGCATTGCTTTCTGATGAAAGCCTGCTAATTCAAGGTAATATAATTAAATCTAAAGAGAAAAGCACGTCTCAAAAATATTGAATTGTATTAGCGCACAGAGTTAACTGAGACCATACAGATTTGAAAAAAAACAACAAGATGTTTTTGATAAAGTTAAATTGCCAAGGAGCCATACCTAGATTTTTAAAATCCAGAAAGCAAAAACTGTGATGCTTTGAGACCTAACATAACCCTTGGACTCCAACATTCTTTGGGCAAGCAGTAGGTTGAGAAAGCTGGTCAGCTCTAAAGGAAGGTACAGTCCCCAGTTCCTGCTTTAAATGTGGTTGAAGAAAATAATAGAAAAGGGAAACTTTCCACTTTAAAAGTGGAAGAAGGGCAACTGAGCGAGACTCTGTCTCAAAGGAAAAAAAAAAGTGGAAAAACTTAATGACACCCTCCTGAGAGTGAAAGCAGGAACCATGGGTTCTATTCAAGAATTCCTGAATTCCTAGCCAGAGCAATTAGGCAAGAAAAAGAAATAAAAGGCACCCAAATTGGAAAGGACAAAATAAAATTATCTGTGTTTGCAGATGTTGTGATATTATATACAGAAAATATTGCGAGATTGGGCCAGCAGCCCACAGTACCATGGGGCTCTTTCTTTGTTCCCAGACAGATCGGCAGGTCAAGAAATAAAAGACGCACATGAGATAGTGAAAGCTGGGTCCAGGGGAGTAACTGCTCTCTGGTCCTGTGATGCCACCAATGCACTGGATATGCCAGCATTTATTATTAAGTTTAGTGAGGGCGGGGGTAGGTTAGTGAGGGATTTAGGTTGTTTGATTATGAGGTGAGATGGTCACATGGGGATGAAGTAATTCTTTAGCATAACATCGGTATGCAGAAGTGCAGTATACAGAGATAAGAAGTTACAATACTGTGTATACATCAGCAATTTTTAACAGAACATTAAAACAGAAACACAGTCTATTCATAACCTATGTTTAGCAAGATATTAATCAGCACTAACAGTTGCAGCAAAAGCTGGCTGCAAACAATCAATAGAAACAGGACGTGAAGCTAGACAACTGGTTAGACCACAAATTCTCAGAAGGGAGTTTGCCTTAACCCTAAAGAGACCTAGGAGAGCCATGGCAAGATAAGGGTGTTTATAACCCTACTTATCCATATGAACAGGCACCCTGGTGTGTCCATTTATAGGCTCTTCACAGGGGTCACATTTCATTTCCAGGGCTATGAACATCTGTTTTTCTGGGATAGGAATCTTGATGATGTGAAACCTCCCTGACTGCATGTCCGTTTATAGGTTTTCTGCAGAGGGGAGCACATCATGCGCTGTAGGCTCATTCTGGCAGCCCAACATTGCATTGTCTTTACACAATCCTGCATGCAATTTTGCATTTACAATAACCAGGAGCATTTCATCTTTTATTCCGTAGCAATAGTTTCAGGGGTCTCCCTACAAGAAAACCCTAAAAACTCCACAGGAACTGTTAGAACCAATTAACAAATTCAGTAAAGTTGCAAGGTACAAAACCAAAAATGCAAAAATCAGCAACGTTTCCATCTGATAACAACTATGCAAAATAGAAATCAGCCAGGCATGGTGACTCACACCTATAATCCCAGCACTTTGGGAGGCTGTGGTGGGTGAATCACTTGAGGTCAGGAGTTTGAGACCAGCCTGGCCAACATGGTAAAACCCTATCTCTACTAAAAATACAAAAATTTGCTGGGCATGGTGGTGGACACTTGTAATCCCACCTACTCGGGAGGTTGAGATGGGAGAATCACTTGAACCCAAGAGGTGGAGGTTGCAGTGAGCCAACATCAAGCCCCTGCACTCCAGCTTGGGTGACAAAGTGAGACACTGTCTCAAAAAAAAAAAAAGGAAAGAAAAGAAAACAAGAAAATCAATCCCATTTACAATAGCTACAAAAAAATACTTAGCAATAAGTTGAACAAAGGGAGTGAAAGGTCTGTACATTAAAAATTATAAAACATTGATGAAAGAAATTGAAGAAGACACTAATAAATGAAATGATATCCCATGTTCATGGACTGGAAGAATTAATATTGTTGAAATGTTTATTCTACTCAAAGTGAACTACAGATTCACTACATCTTCTATCAAAATTCCAAGGACATTTTCCACAGAAATAGAAAAACAGTCTTAAAATTTCTATAGAACCACAAAAGACCCCAAATAGCCTAAGCTATCTTGAGTAAGAAGAACAAAGCAGGAGACTTTACACTACCTGATTTCCAAATGTAGTACAAAGCTATAGTAATCAAAACAGCATGGTACTGGCATAAAGAGAGTCATATAGACCAATTAAACAGAATAGAGATCCCAGAAATAAATATACACATTCATAGGCCAAGCAACCTTGAGAAAGATACCTTGAACATACATGATGAAAGGATACTCTTTTCAATAAATAGTGTTGGGAAAACTGGATATCCAATGCAGAAGAATGAAATTGGGTCTTTATCTCATACCACATAAAAATAAACTTGAAATTGATTAAAGGCTTACATGTAAATACTGAAACTGTAAAACCACTGGCAGAAAACCCAAAAGATAATTTATTGATGTTGGTCTTGGCAATGAATATTTGGAATACGACCCCAAAAGTACAGGCAACAAAAGCAAAAAAAGACAAATGAATGACACAAAACTAAAAAGCTTTTACACAGCAAAGGAAATTATCAAAAGAAAGGAGACAACCTACAGAAGGAGAGAAAATATTTGCAAACTGTACAATAAGGGGTTAGTATCTAAAATATAAAAAGAACACAAACAATTCAATAGCAAGGAAACAAATAATTCAATTTAAAAATGAGCAAAAGATCTGAGTAGACAAATATCTCAAAAGAAGACATTTCAATGGCCAATAGGTATATGAAAAAGTGTTCAATATTACTAATAATCAAAGAAATATTAATTAAAAACACAAAGAAGTATCATCTCATACCCATGTAGCTATTACTAAAAAGACAAAAGATAAGTGTTGGCAAGGATGTGGAGAAAAGGGAGTATCTGCACACTGTTGGTGGGAACTTAAATTACTGCAGCCATTAGAGGAAACAATATGGCAGTTCCTCAAAAAATTAAAAATAGGCCAGGCTAAGTGATTCACACCTGTAATCCCAGTACTTTCGGAGGCTAAGGCAGGAAGACTACTTGAAGCCAGGAATCTGAGACCAGCCTGGGCAACATAACAAGATCTTATCTCTACAAAACATTTTTTAAAATTGCCTGGGCATGGTGGCATGAGCCTGTGTTCCCAGCTGCTCTGCAGGCTGAGGCGGGAGGGTCACTTGGGCTCAGAAGTTTGAGGCTGCAATGATCTAGGATGCCACCACTGCACTCTAGTCTGGGCAACAGAGTGAAATCGAATTTCTAAAAATAATTAAAAATAAACATAACTGTTATATGATCCAGCAATCCTATTTCTGGGTGTATGTCTAAAATATATGAGATCAGTAGGCCAATGAGGTATCTACAATCTCATGTTTGTTGTAACATTATTAATAATTGCCAAGGTATGGAATTAACCAAACTGTCCATTGATGCATGAATGGTTAAAGAAAGTATCTCACACACACACACACACACACACACACACACACGGGAATACTATTCCACCTTAGAAAAGAAGAAAATTCTGTCATCTGCAACAACATGGATGAACCTGAAGGACATTATGCTAAGTGAAATCAGCCAGCCACAGAAGGATGACTACGACGTGATTCCACTTATATGTGGAATCTAAAAAGTCGAATTCATAGAAACGAAGAAAGAATGCCAGGGGCTGGATAGTGGGCAGAGGTTGGAGCATGGGGAAATGTTGGTCAAATGGTCAAAAGTTTCAGTTAGACAAAATGAATAAGTTCTGGAGATCTATTGTACAGCATGGCAACTACAAGGAATAATAATGTATTGTATACTTAAAAATTCCCGAGAGTAGAAATTAATTGTTCTTATCACAAAACATAGCTATGTGAGGTGATAGATATGTTAATTAGCTAGATTTAATCATTCCACAGCATATAAATGTATCAAAACATCATATTGTACACTGTGAATATATACAATTTTATTTGTCAATCATACCTCAGTAAGGCTGGAGTGAAATGGAGGAAAAAGCCATCGGGAACCACTGACTAGAATCAGAACCACTCAGGAAACAGTCCCCACCCCTGGGTAACAGTGCCTCACAGTGTCTGCCCAGCAGCATTTCAAAATTTCTATGGACCAGGGACTATTCTGTGCCTCCCATTCTTCCCCTTCCCAGATGAGAGGTGATTTTTTTTTTTTTTTTTTGAGGCGGGGTCTCACTCTATCGCCCAGGCTGGAGTACCATTGTGCAATATCCATCCCACCTCAGCTTCCTGAGTAGCTGCAGTCACAGGCATACACAACTATGCCTGATAATTTTTGTAATATTTTTTAGAGACAAGATTTCACCATGTTGCCCAGGCTGGTCTCAACTTCCCATACTTAAGGGATCCATCTGCCTTGGCCTCCCAAAGTGCCGAGATTATAGGCATAAGCCACCAATCCTGGCCTATCAAATGAGAGGATTATTAAATGTTATTCTGTTACTATTTATTTCACTATTGTATAATGTGTGTGTATGCGTGATAACTTGTATTTTAAGTCATACATCTCCAAAGGAGTCATACCCAGGCCTGATAGAAAGACCACCACATGATCTGGACTTTGTCTATGATGGGACATTGCATTGGAATGGAATTTTTGTTATTTCTCTAAGGAAGAAAAGGTATATAAAAGGAATAAAAGTGAATATTTGTGAGTAAATATTCTTGATAGTTTTTTTTTTTTTTCTTAAGAGACATGTTGCCCAGGCTGGACTTAAACTCTTGGGCTCAAGCAATCTTCCTGCCTCAGTCTACTGAGGAGCTGTCCCGGGGATGCCAAAATCCATGAATGCTCAAGTCTCTGATATAACATGGCCTAGTATTTACATATAAGCTATTTATATCCTCCTGTAGACATTAGACCATTACTAGATTATTTATGATATGTAATACAGTACAGATGCTATATAAATGGTTGTGATACTGTGTTATTTAGGGAATGATGACAAGAACAAAGTCTGCACATGTTCAGTAGAGACATAACCATCCAGTTTATTTTATGAATATTTTCCATCTACTGTTGCTGAATCCACAGATACAGAGCTCCCGGATACGAGGGCCAAGTGTGCTTTGAGAGTAGGGTGGGTGAGGTTGCTAATGAGTACAGGGGAGCAGGTGCCGAACATGAGGGCCCTGCACTGGGGCATCTGGACGCCGTGTCTCAGGACTTGAGACTCCGTTTTGATGGCACAGGCAGACTCAGCCCAGGTCAAAGTCCACCCCTTGAAGCTTCATTTTACCCCAAGCTCTTTCTGGACCCTGGAATTTGGCATCCCCTAGGCCCTGGCAGGAAGGACAGATGAACCAGATTTTAGATAACATGTCTGGAATAGAGTGAGGCCCTACTGTGTGCCCGGCACTTTCCCCACAGGATCCTCTACCTAGAACATTCAAGGGTCATGGAGAGAAATACCCAGTTAAAATATCAGAAATGAAAAAAGAGATACCATTAGAGACACGAAAAAGACAATTAGGTAACAGTATTAGCATTTATATTCTGAGATTCAACAGTAGTGGTCACTTCCCTCCACCCTTATGTGTATCCCAGACCACCCGGGGCGAGGAAGGCTGAGGTCAGAGAACACCCGTGGATGCTCTGATACTGGTCCTGGGCCTCGGGGGTGACAGTGATGAGGAACTGGGTGCACACATGAGTGGGGCAGCCAGGCCTGGCCAGAGAAGGCACACACACGTACACAAACGTGTTTACCCACGTACACGTGTGCACGCATGCACACAAACACATTGCAGGCAGGCATGTGGCCGCCTCAGGCAGTAGAGGACCCTGACTCTGGGCCGTGCTGACCCGGGCAAGGCCCCACTGTGATGCGTGCCATGACCTCAGAATGCCACCGGTGCTTAGCACCAATCCGCTGTCCGGCCTGCCTCTGTGTTCTACGGCAGTTACACACGCACAGTGGTATCTGGGAACAGTTTTGTGGACTTGAAGGTTTTCTACCTGAGAGGCATAACGCAGGCCAGCTGATTCATCAGAATCAGGTGAGTGCGACCTGCTCTCTTCCCTCCAGGCTCACTTGGGGACAGTGGCTATGGTGTGGGTGGTGTTGGTCTCTGGGCAGCTACCGAGGAGGGTCATCCCTGAGCACTCACTGGGTGGCTGTTCTCCACTGCCCGTGTAGACGATTGGCTCTTTCGTCTTCATGGTGGCTTCATAGAGTGAGTGCCATTCCCTAGTGTACCCATTCGACAGGTGAGACGTCTGGGGTCAGAGAGGCGGTAACCGGCCTGGGAATCTAGACAGGACCCTAGGTTTTGCTCTCAGCCCTGCCGTGTGCTGTGCTGGAATTCAGGCCTGAACCCTGTGACCTCCCTGCCCTAGATCCCAAGTCTTCCCAGTTTTCCCATCCCGATGGGGCAGAGCTTGGCCCTGGCAGAGCCACTGGGATGGATCCACTGTGGGTGGGGGGGATAGGAGGGTCCTCAGCACACCTCTGTGCCCTAAGCTGGGTCCTGATGGTGGCTGTGGGCCCCCTGAACACACATGGTCCCTTGTCCTGGGGAACCTTCTGCCTTTGGGCAGCTGTGAAAAATGAAGGAGCCCTGGTGGGCTGGCTGGGGGAGACCATCTTCCCTTCTGTTCAAAGGGGTCCAGGCACTGGGGTTCTCTCCAAGTATTTCTTACTCTGTCTGGTCCTCTTGAGGCCTCGCCCTCCTTTTGCCCCGAGTGTTCCCAGGAGGGACGGTCCATCCAGGTGTTCTCCAGGACCAAGGACCCACGGTCCTTCCTCAGTGACCCAGGAAAATGAAGCCCCCTCCTGTGAGGACAGCTCAGAATGGTGCAGTCCACAGTCCCTCCCCGAGTGAGGGTTTCCACGAGCACAGTAGATCATTTTCATCCCCAAACCGAACACCCTCCTGCTCAACTGGCATTATTCCTAAAGTGGCTTCACTGTTCAGACTGAAGGGCCACGGGAGCCAAAGTGATGAGCGGAGAAGAACAGAGCAGTCAGGAGAGATCTTGATCCCTGTAGGAAACTGGCATCTCTGTGGTCCCTGAGCATCTCAGGAGGCCGATTGTACCTCTGGTCGCTGACCTCAGTCTCCCTCCACATCCCTGGAATAGCTTATCATGGGCCCTTCACCCTTGGCAGGTGGACACCATTCAACCTGCTGGGGCAGGTGTGTCCCCATTTCATGGCAACTGGGGACGACGGGATTCTCTGTTCAGGTCCCACTGTCCTCAAGTCCTTGGGATGATGCCCACCCCTGCTTGGGACTGGAGACTCCAGAGACTCATGCAGGTGTGGGCCACTGGGTCTGGCGCCTTTTTACCCAGGGCGGTGGTGGAATGGGGGTTACGCAGCCAGCCAGCATCTGGGAGCCTGGCGGGAACAGTTCAGGTGTTCTCCGAAGCTCTCAAGTACAATGTAACTTTTAGATGATTTTGTCTCACAGGATGGTAATCGTAGAGGATGCAGATAGTTTGCGAGCACAGGAGCGAGAGAATATCATCATGAACTATGAGAAGGTACAGGTCAGTCTGCTCCTTGGAGGGAGGCCTCTTCCAGTGAGCCCTGGTCAAAGGGTCCTGGGCTCCCTAGGAGCACAGGGTGGGGATGGGTGGCCACTACCCACAGGCCCTTGCACCCTTTGCCTTGGACCCCTCACCAAGGCTCCCTCTGGGTTACAGGGACACCGAGCTGGGCTGCCAGAGGACTTGGGACCTGAGCCTGTTGGAATCTATAGCAGCATTGATCACTTTGGAATTTTGCAGTGAGTCCTCTGGGCTCCCCTCACCCCTAAAACACCTGTCTCAGCTCAGGGATGGGTTTGCTTTTAGAAAGGCCTTTCCGAGGCAGGACTGTCTCGCCGGGTCAGGCCAACCTCCTTTCCAGGGTCAGAACTCCTCCCTGGCTCCCCTGCAGGTCCAGCCCGAGGTTGCTGTTAGGCCAGAGGTGCGGGGCCCATCTAGGGAGTGGGTGGGAATGGAGACTGGGCTAGGTCAGGCCCCTGGACTCTCAGCAGTTCTGTCCACAAGTCAGCACAAGAGGAGCGGGGCAGCCTGAGGGTCTGGCCCTGTCTACTTGGAGACAACCCCAGTGAGATCCAAGTGTTGTGGCTACAGGGTGAGGGGACGCCTGGCCCAGCCTCAGGGCTGTTGTCCAGCAGGTCTCTGAGGGCCCACCTGCCCCTGTCCTCCCTCATTTCCCTAGAGTGACAGCCCTCACTGCCCCCATCGGGAAGATGGAAAGGCATGGAGACAGTGGGGGCTGTGGCCCTAGGGGAATGGGGGAGAAGACGGGCAGGGCCCCGTTCTGGGCATCTCATGTTAAGGCCAGGGAGGTAGCAGGGCTTGTGGCTAAAGACCCTGGGTCTGGTGCTGGGAAGGGATCTGGGGCCAGGTAAGAGGAGCCCAGCCAGGAGACCATCCCTTAGGGATCATAGGATGGAGAGCCAGAGGATCCCGGGGGAGGTAGGGTGGGAGCTGATGAGCCGTGCCACTTCTGAAATGCAGGGTGTGTGGGTCAGGTGCAGGGAGAGGCAGGTGGAAGCTGGGAGTCAGAACCTGCAAGGGCCTTGGGGCTGTCAAGTGGGATGGGCCCCTGGTACACTAGGAGTACACCGGGCAGGTCTCAGAGCAGGCTGCCTTGACCCTGGCGGGGAGATGTGGTCACTCCCTGAGGGACTCCTGTCAGGGCCCAGTCGCCCACCCTGGGCATCCCCCATCCCATCTCAGGCCTGACCTTTCTCAGCTCCAGCAGAAAGCACCACCTCCAGTCTAGGACAGGCAGCCCTGTGGTGCAGCCTGACCGCCCCCCACGCCAGGGGCTCCAGTAACCCCAGCCAGGCTGGCCCCACACTCCTTCTCCCAGGTCCTCCCCCTCCTGGGAGTCAGCCCCACAGGAAGGCCCTTGTCCTCCCTACCCTGTGTCTTTTCCTGGACTGAGCACTGAGCTAGATGGGGACAGAGCCTGTCCTTTCTGGGGGTTGGGTCCCAGTTTTGGGGAGCTCCAGGCCCTGTGCAGGTCCTCATTTCTGCCTGGGTTGTCTTACAGTGAGACAGAGCTGCCTCCTGCCACTGCTCGGGAGGCGAAGGTAAGAGCCTGATGCATGGGGAGGGGGCTGAACCAGGGATGTGGGGACTGGGCAGGTGGTCGGTGAGGCACAGGAGGCAGCTGGCCTGGGCGGTGGCTGCTGAGGGCAACACGATATCCCTGGGAGGGGCAGCACTCCCTGCTAGACCTGACCCCAGGCTGCTGTAACTTTGGCAGCTTGATAAGATTCCAAAGTGAGAACCACAGTTGTGGCTTGAGGGTGGCTGCCCACCTGTGTCAGGACCCCACCTAGAGGCTGGGACCTGACCTAAGACTGGTGTGTCTGTGGCCTCAGAATGGCACGTCCCGGGGTCCCAAAGCCAGCCCATTGGTGCTCATTTGCTCAAAGGCTCTCAACCCTTAGGGTCTGCCCTTCCCTGGTTCCCTCCAGCTGGGTCCACCGGGGCTCCACAGCCCAAGACCCAGCATCCACGGGCGGCTCTGGGAAGCCTGGCAGCTCCCCTAACGCCAACATTCCTCATTTGACAGCAAATGCGGCGGGAGATAACACGAAAGAGCAAATGGATGGAAATGCTGGGACAATGGGAGACATACAAGAACAGTAAAAAAGTAATGTGTGGAGGGAGAGGCCCCCGGAACCACTTTCTGCAGAGACAGGGGACAGACACCCATGGCTGTGGCCTGGCGCCATCAGCCTCTCAGAGGGCGGGTGGCACACTGTCCTCACCCAGAGGACTGCAGGCCTGGTCGGTGGTTTGCCTGTCTATTTGTGCAAGCATCACCTTGCTGGGAGGGGATCTGAATCTAGGTCTGGGACCCACCTGGAGCTCAAGGCTAGGGATGCCCCGGTGACTCAAAGGAAGGAAAAGGTTCAGATCAGAGTCCCAACTCTGAGTGCCCATCCACTCTTTCAATCCTGGGAAGGGAGACCCTGTCCCAGCTTAATGTCACCTCTAACGAGGAATCACGGCGCCAAAACCAACCATTTCCAGAATCCTCGGGCTCTAGTCCTCACTGGGGTTGCCCCGTGGCCTGTGACACCAGGTTGTTTTCTGCCCACAGCTGATAGATCGAGTATATAAGGGCATTCCCATGAACATCAGGGGCCAAGTGTGGGCAGTCCTCCTGAATATACAGGAAGTCAAGTCGAAAAATCCCAGAACATACAAGGTATGCTCAGCCAGAGCACAACAAACAGGACAGGCCGTGGCAGGGGCCCAGGTCTCCAGCTGGAGGGAGCATCAAGCCCAGCCTGGGGGGTGGGTGGGATGGTCAGATGCACATCCTGGGCACAGACGGTGACATAGTCACCACAGACAAACTCAGCCCTGGTGACCCTCCCCGGCTTCGGTAACAAGCCAAAAAGCAGCTTTGTGCAGAAGGAAACCTTCCTGCTTTCCTTCCTTCCCGGAGTGCTGACTGTGGGCTGACTGCCATTTGGGGCAGGGAGTCTTCCATCTGTTCTGAGGCTGCTTCCTCCTCTTGGCTCTGCGATACAGGTCATGAAGGAGAAGGGCAAGAGGTCATCTGAACACATCCACCAGATCGACCTGGACGTGAGTAGGACACTAAGGACTCACATCTTCTTCAGGGATCGATATGGAGCCAAGTAAGCCTATGGGAGCCACAGGGTCTCAGTGGAGATGGAGTGAACGAAAGGGATGGGGGCTTCCATGGAGCAGAGGCCAGGGTCACCTAGGAGGGAAGACAGAGCTGCCAAGACCTCCCCTGACCCAGGGAGCAGCCGGCACCATGAACTGAGCACCTGGTTCCAAGCCCTGGGCCAGACTGGAACATGTGGGGCCAGAAACGAGGAGGACCCTGAGGAGACAGAAGTCAGCAAACAAAATCATGCACAATGGTGAAAGGTGTTCTCCCTGACCCACAGGCACCCATGGTAGGACCCATGGGAGGGTGACAGGAAGGAGGGCCCATGAGCCTCTCCAGGTAACACTGACATCACCAAATGCTGGGGCATTTAGGGGTCCTGGAAACTGTCATCCTGGTCTGGTGGGAACGTGACATGGCACAGCCACTTTGGCAGCCAGTTGGGCAGTGACTCACAAAGCTCTATGGACTTGAACCACGTGTCCCCAAAGTATCACAATTATTGAACCCACTGATTTGAAAACTCATGTCCACATGAAACCTGCATGCCACGTCCACTGCTGGATTCATCATCACTCACACAAGAAGCCTTTGGGGACAGTCTTCAACACGGGAATGGGGAGAGCAAGGCTGGTCCTCCCTTCAAACGGAAGACCCAGTGAGAAAAGAGAACAAGCCAGTGATGCCCGCACGAACGTGGGTGGATCCTAGATACATTTTGCTGAGGGAAAGAAGCCAGACCCAATAAGCTACCACAGTAGGATTCCCATGCCTAGGCCATTCTGGAAAAGGCTAAACCATAGGGACTGAGAAGCAGTCAGGGTGGCCAGGGGCTGAGGGATCAGGGAGAGGCCGGGTGCATAGGGGCCACCCTGGGGACTTGGAAGATGAAGGAGTCGTTTCAGGAGGGGCTAGAGCAGTGGCAGGGAAACTCTGCCCATTGGTTTAGAACCGTGGAGGAACTGTACATCCAAAGACTGAGCTGGCGTGTGTGCAAATTGAAAAAAAAAAACTCATTCAGAGTGAAAAGGATCAGGCAAGTCACTGTACAACTGGGCTATCTGCATGTCACAGATGTGGATTTTACTGAAATATTTCCTCAACAGTCAAAGACCCTGAAGAGCTCACTGCTTATCTGGTGAATCATCTGAACCTGAAATGGGATTTGTTGTTAGGCTTTGTAGACAAACTGAAACTAACAACATCTGCACAAAACAAACAAAAGCCCCCTTTCTCTGTCTCCTAGGCAGCGGGAACTATTCTACATCCTCTTGGCATATTCGGAGTATAACCCCGTGAGTATTCCCGGCAGTGACGTTCCCGGGCAGTATTTCCCTATTCACAGGAGTGGGTGTCTGGTGGGGTGCCGTCGCTTCTTTTAAAGTTAGTATTTGTGAGCCACCAGGATATAGGAGGTAGGACTCCAGCTCACTGCTGGCATAAACCTCCAAGCAAGGGGGTGGCCTCAAGGGGTCAAGCTGAGACACAAAGGAGTCGGGGCCTGGACTCCTGGTGTCACCTGGGTCTGACCACGACTTCTCAGGACAAGAAATGATGCCCTCCTCCTGGGGCTGCCCCAAACCCCAGGAGCTTGGCAGGGTCGCACATGGGATGGTGCCATCAGGAGACATTTTGGACAAGGTGCTGAAGTGCCTGATGGACTTGGCTCTTGTCATGAAATGAATTTGCACCCTGAGGAAGGCTATTCTTCAGAGGAAGCCTCCCCGGTCACCTCTGCCCTCTCCAATGACATGAGTCCTCCCAGTTGACCTCCGTCCTCCCAGGTGATGTCCTTTCACGGTGACTCTGGCTCTTGCAGGAGGTGGGCTACTGCAGGGACCTGAGCCACATCGCGGCCTTGTTCCTCCTTTATCTGCCTGAGGAGGATGCATTCTGGGCACTGGTGCAGCTGCTGGCCAGGGAGAGGCACTCCCTGCAGGGTAAGTGAACAGCTGCCCAAGGAACCTCATGCAGCCAGATCCAGGGACGGCCACCCTGGCCAGGTGATCTTGGCTTTCAGTCAAGGCACCTTCATTGTGTAGCCAGCTCCTTGGGAGTCTTTAGGATGTCTCTGCTGAGGGTCCTACAGGGGTCCATAGGTGACCCCCAAAGCCCAAGTCAGACGACTTTCATCCCCATCAGCGGAGGGCATCTCATCCTCCCCGTGGCCACCCTCTGTGTCCTGCTGCCACGCCCTCTGGCTCTGATTGTGTAGCTGACTCTCCCCTCCCTGAGAGTCCTCCTGCCCTCCAGCTGCCCAGGGTCCTGCTGCCCTTGGTGCCCATGAATGGGCCCACCAAGCCCAGGTGGCAGCATCTCCCCATCCCGTGTCCCCTGGCCCGACCCCACTTCCAGGAGACGACCAGGAAGCCCAGCACCCACCCTGTTCTGGCCGCCATGTGGTGGCCTCAAGTCAGGCTTGCCCTTTTTGCACCCTGGTCCAGGAGGCCTCCAGGGGAACCTCCAGCCAGGCTCCAGGGGATGTTCCTGACCCCCGTCCCCAGGGCAAAGGCTGCATGGTGGGGTCATCAGGTGGGAGGGTGAAAGGCTTTCAGGTTTCGGGTCCTCTCCAGCTGCCCAGCTCTTCCTGCTGGTGGCTCCACATCTTGGGGGAAGGCTCTGATTTCTTGATGGGCTGGGGGCTTCTCAGGATTCCACAGCCCAAATGGTGGGACAGTCCAGGGCCTCCAAGACCATCAGGAGCATGTGGTACCCACGTCACAACCCAAGACCAGGTGGCATCCGGTGAGTTTATGGCATCTGGTGAGCAAGCTTGGGCTCTTCCCCAGAGACTCTGCCTCCCCTGGGGCTGGAGGAACGGGGACTGGAGCCCCTGGTGGGGCTGGTGACTGGCTGAGTCCAGCCAGGGCCTGACCTGGGACGTCGGGTTCTCCATGTGTGGAGAGTTGGTTTCCTTTCCTGCCCTGGAGGAGACAGAGGCACAGGGATGGCGGCCCAGCTCCCGCAGAGCAGGGCAAAGGGCAGTGTGTCCACCGGGAGTGTGGGAAGAGGACCATGTTGTGGGGAGCCCTGGACACCACCCAGTGTTCTGCACTAGGGGAAGGGTCTTCAGAGGCCCTAGAAGAGGGACGTTTTTAGGGCAGCCGAGGGGGCCCTGAGCACCTCTGTTCCTCCCATCAGGACAAGGAAGGTCTTTGCGCGCAGGGTTCCTCGTTAGGCTGGCTTCTCCAGATGTTGAATGACGGGGTAAGAAGGCATAGGGAGATCCTGGCTCAGGGACCCTCCTTGCCCTGCAGTGCCCTGCTTCCCCAGCCCAGGGGTCTGGCTCACCCACAGCCCACAGGAGGCTCCGCCCACAGGGGGGTCCCCACAGGACACCCAAACAAAACCCTCTGCCCAAGAGGGGTCATCCCAGGGCAATGACTGGGGCTCAGAACCAGCCTTATAGGCAGACTGGGCCAGGACCCAACTTGGGAGGGATCAGGGAAGCCTCAAGCCCTGGGCAAGCCCCTCTCTCCAGGAGCCACATCCCCACTCCAATGAGTGCCCCCCATGAGGAGCTGCAAGACCTTGTCTGACCCAGCGTCCTGGAGGGCTCAGGAAACCCTCATGGGGAAGGTCACTGACTCTGGGGACTGAAGCCCCAGTGGGCTCAGCTCGAGCCACCAGCCCCAGCCTGGAAGGGCTACAGTCTCCCACACCTGCTATCCCCACAGATCTCTCTTGGGCTCATCCTGCGCCTGTGGGACGTGTATTTGCTGGAAGGAGAACAGGTGTTGATGCCAATGACAAGCATTGCCTTTAAAGTTCAGAGGAGTAAGTCTCCATGTGCCCAGTGGGGCCTGGGGAGCCCTGGGGTCAGACCCCGACTTACCTGAGGGCAGCTTCCTCACACTGTCCTCATGATCCTCTGTTCTGGCCCAGAGGGAGGTCTGGCCAGGTGGGGTGGGCAAGGCACAGTGACACCGAACCCGTCCCCCACATGACCCAGATGAAAGTCAGGAGAGTTGTGAGCACTTCCCTACCCACTTCCCCCGGCCACAGTCTCCTGTGCACATCTGAACCCTTGGGGTGACCACAAAAGTTTCCCGCATCGCCTAGTGGGAGACTGAAGTGGCCATGGGGTATCAGCTGTGCCCCTCCCAGGAAACTCTCCTGGCCTGATGTCCACCCTGTCCCTAGAGCACCTCATGAAGACGTCCAGGTCTGGCCTGTGGGCACAGTTTTGGAACCAGTTCTTCCATACCTGGGAGTTGGATGATGACTCTGTGCTCAAGCATCTTAGGGCCTCTATGAAGAAACTAACAAGGAAGCAAGGGGACCTGCCACCCCCAGGTGGGCTCTAGTGCCATGTCCCCTCCCATGTCACCCACTGGGGCAGTCAATAGTGTGGAAGTGCCCGGGACCCACAAACCTACTACCTGGGCCTTCCTCTTCACCTTTTCTTCCTCCTCCTCCTGGACTCTAAGAAAATACAGGAGGCCCACCGGTCCTCAGGGCAGGCGCTCAGTGCCTGTGTACTGGATGTGTTGTGCATGCAGGAGGTGGATGTGGGCATGACCCTCCAACAAGCCCCCTCCCACATTCCACAGTGTCTCTGTCTCCCCATCACAAGGCCGTCAAGGGCACTAAAGAAGCCAGACCCATTTGTGGGAAACCCCGCCCCTCCCTGCAAGCACCCACAGCCTCAGAGAGCAGCAGAGGGCCCTCACTGCTGCTCGCTCCTCCAAGGTTGCCAGGACAACCAGCCTTGAGCCAGGGAGACAAGGGAATTGGGTGTCCCTGACCCGAGAGCATTCAGGGAGAGGGCACAAGTGGGACCCCGGGTGAGAGCCAGAGCCAAGAATTCAGACAGATGTGGGAACGATCAGTCCTGGCATGGACTGGGCAGCCCAGGAGGGCAGAGGGTGACCCACGTCCACGTCCAATCACCCACTGTGGAGATGGGTCCCCATGTGAGGTGACAAAGGGCTGGGTGACATCCAAGTCCCCTTCCACCTGAGTTCTTACTGGGGTCTATATCCCTGGCCCAACAGCCCTGGGACGAGGGTGTGTGGTAGGAATCCCCCAGCCAGTCCGAACCCTGAGGGCAGTCCCAGGAGCCACCTGCCATCCCCCAACAGCTTCCCCATGCCAGGTGGCGCACACCCCTCCCCTGGGATCAGCAGACTACAGGCGTGTCCTCAGTGTCAGGCCCCGGAGGCCCCACAGAGACCCTGAGGACTCCAGAGACCCAGGCAGGTGGGGCCCAGCCGGAAAGGCCTGTATGGGCTCATTAGAGACGCTGACCACGACTGTTTTCCTTTCAGCCAAACCCGCGCAAGGGTCCTCGGCACCTAGGCCTGTGCGGGCTTCACGTGGCAGGACGACCCTCTGCAAGGCGGACAGGCAGGCCCCTCCAAGTCCAGCAGCCCAGTTCCAGCGGACCATTTGGTCGGTTTCCCCACCATGGGCACCTTGTTCTTCCACATCCTCTCCTTGTGGGGCTGTCCAGGAAGACACCTACCCTGTGGGCACTCAGGGTGTGCCCAGCCCGGCCCCGGCTCAGGGAAGACCTCAGGGTTCCTGGAGATTCCTGGAGTGGAACTCGATGCCCCAGCTCCCGACGGACCTGGATGTAGGGGGCCCTTGGTTCCCCCACTATGATTTAGAACAGAGCTGCTGGGTCTATGTCCCTTTTGAATGTATCCTGGATGGCCCCGAGACTGTGGGACAGGGCCAGCTCTAGAAGCCCATGGGGACCCTGACACCAGGCCCTGCCCAGGCCCATCAGGACTGAGGGAGGCCAGGAGATATCCCACTACAACAGGGCATCCCGTCTATGGACAAGAGACTTGCACCCAATTTCTACAATGGCACCATATCGCAGGAAGACCAGCTGGCCACCTGCTGGCAGGCGGAACACCCTGCCGAGGGGGTGAGATTGGCTTTCGCTGCACTGAGCCACAGTGTGGACATGGACTTCCAGCCCTGCACTGCACCCAGCACTGATTCCATAGGACACCCCCTTCACAGCTAGGGAGGAGCAGCAGTGCCCTCCCACCTCAGGGCCTTGCCTCTGCCACCTCTACTTGGAAAATTCTCAGTTCCCTCCAGGCCTCTAGAAGCATCTGGGGCAGGGCTCATGGCTGGATAACTTCCCGAGGCTTAACAACCCAAGCAAACTTCACATCCTCGTGTTATTTTTTGTTAAACGTATGAAAATTTATTAAGAAAGTGTGCAGCTGGAAAGACATTCACAGATGGAACACACCAGCCCCCAGATCACAAAGTCAACCATGTCCAGCCCCTCCCAGCACCCCCAGCCGTGTGACCAGCTTTCTGAATTCTGACGACACCATGAGCCTGCCTTTGTACTTTCAACTCATAGACGGTTAACCCCCTTCATGTTTTAAAATAAATGTTTTCTGTTGAAATTATTTTAGATATAAAAGATTGAAAAGGCGACTACAGTGTCCTCCTACACCTTACATCCAGCTGCCCCTAATAATGACGTTTTGCAGTATCATGGCACATAAGAAATTTAGACTGGGTGTGGTGGCTCACACCTGTAATCCCAGCAATTTGAGAGGTCGAGGCAGGACGTTCAGGTTCACTTGAGTCTAGAAGTCTGGGACCAGCCTGGGAAACACAGGTGGACCCTGTCTCTAGAGAAAAGTCAAAGCAATTATCCAGGCATGGTGGCGTGTGCCTGTGGTCCCATCTAGTCGGGAGGCTGAGGCAGGATTGCTGGAGCCCATGAGTTCCAGGAAGCAGTGAGCCATGATTGCACCACTGCACTCCAGCCTGGTTGACAGAGTGAGACTTCCCCTCTTAAAAAAAAATAAGAAATTTAACGTGGGTACAACCCTATTAACTAAATAATAATGTGAACTATTATCTAAGGTTACTAAGGCTAGAATGATCCCATTTTTGCCTAACTTTTCATACCTGTCCCAAGATCCCACTTCGGACTCACCCTCTGCCTTTGGCTCATGTCTCCTCAGCTTCCTCCAATGGTCCAGCAAACACACACCTGGGCTGAATGGTAGAGCTGATTGCTCGTACACAAGGGTAGACCTGTGGGCAGGGGTTTTCAAATTTATACTGTAAAGGAGTTTTCCATGGTGTTCTGGAGAGCACACTTTGAGAAACACTTTGACAGTGAATCCAGGCCTCAGTACCCATCAGCTGCTCTAGTGAATTTTGTGGAAGCTCAGTGAACACCTGCTCTGCAGGGTGCATGTGAAAGGGGCGAGGATGAGGAAGCTGCAGATAAAGAAGACAGGACACAGGGGGCCTGTCTAAGCTCTATCCCCTGCCTTCAGCACTGACGGATCAAATCCAACTCTTAGGGAATGGTGGCCACGTGTCGGGCCAGCCCCAGGTTCTCAGGATATGACAGTGAGTGACGCAGAGCTAGGCCTTGCCCTTGGGGAACTCTCCAGCATACACCTCCCTCTATCCTCCCAGTGCCCTGCAAAGCAGGCGTCAATGTCATTGTTAATGCACAGAGGAGGAACCTGACTGTTAGACAGGTTCATGGGTTTTCTAGGGTTGCACAGTTTCTGGGAGATGGATGTGACCCTGAGGACAGGGCACAGACTAGTGTAATGCCGGGTTGGAATGAGCTGTGATCTGTGCCATGTAGAGGCCTAGGCCAAGATGGGAGTGACTGTTGGGAGTTGCTGAAAACACTCTTGGGTCCTCACCTGCTGGCTCCCAGGAGTCCGGAACTGCCAGGAGAGTGGTGGCAGGTCCCCCATCCTCAGCTGGGTGGGCCTGGATAGAATAACAAGGCGAGGGCACGTTTCCCCGGCCATTCCCTCCAGGCGCAGCTGTGACCTGCTCATTCCAATTTTGTGGAAATATTTCCACACACAGAATTGCAAGTAGCAGTGGATGTGGCAGGAGGTGTTTGTACATGGGATAGGCAGTATTTTGGAGGCAGAGCCTCCAGGACTGGCCGATGGGTTAGCTGCACGGCTTGAGCGGGGAAGGAGAATCCAGGATGATGTGTTCAAATCGGTCCATTCACTTCTTCTGTGCCACGCCTGTGCTGGGCACTGGGAGAGACAGATAAGCCCAGGAGTCCCGGCTGGGGGAAGGTGTGGGAGGAAGCCCAGAGTTTCTACTGGGAGCTGAGGGCTTATGTCCACCTCAGTGCCATCCAGGTTCTCTGTATGGACAAGTATAAGCTGAGCTGCCTGGAGGAGGAGCAGCTGCTGTTGGTGGTGACCAGCACCTTCCAAAATGGAGACTGCTCTGGCAACAGAGAGGTGGGTGGCCTGAGGTCTGGATGGTCTAGAGGGTTTTAGGGCAGAGGAGGACCCAGGAAAGGGTCGGGGGGATGCAGGACGTCCTACGGACGGCGATTGGAAGTCAGTGCTCAGGTCACTCCAGGTCACTCAGGTCATTTGCTGGCCTCTGTCATAATTATTGCCATATGAGAGTCCCACCTTTCCCATGACATATTTTATATATTTCTGTGAATGGCCTACTTGTTCATATTTACAAATTCATGTTTAAAGGAAACTTCTATCACTCTCACAAATGGAAAGTCAGCAAAATATAAATTCAATGAAAACAAAATGAAGTCAATGAATTTTAGCTAGATACTATTCCCTGACCAAGGCCTGCTGGTGGTGTTAAAACCAGGGTTTGAATTGAGATGTGCCAAGCTTCTGAGTTTCCTCTCTTTTCCCCACACCAGGGCTCCTGAGTACTGCATTACTGACATCAGGGGCCAGACAATTTTTTGTGATGGGGCTGTCCTGAGCCTGGCAGGATGTTTAGCAGCTTCTCTGGCCTCCACCCACTGGAAGCCAGGGGAATGCAGAAGAGGCTCCTCCTTCTCCCATTTCATCCTCAGGACAGTATCTGACATAACTGTTGTGTCTTTTATTTGTAAATGAACAAAATGAGACTCAGAAAGGTTTAAGTGAGTTATCTAAGAACACACAGACAGCAAGAGGTAGAATAGAAAGTGAACACAGGCGTCCACATGGGACGACAACAAAGTTCAGGTTCCAGCTTCCTTTGAGTCTCTCTTTCCAACAATTACCATCGTCTGGATATGAGCTGAAGTACAGGAAACCTGGGGCTGAACTCTCCTCCCATCAAGCCTAGGAGCCCTAGACCAGAACCGCAGCCCATGGTCTCCCAGTCAGGCCCACTGGAGTGAGCTGGCATCCACACTAGCCTGGTTTCCCAAAGCTACAGGGATGCCAGTCGCACTGCGGATGAACAAAATGAAGGGCATTTGCTTCTCCTGCAGGCTGTCGGGATTTAACACCGATTCCTTTTCTTGCTCTCTTCTCCTGTAGCACAAAACAGAGTGGTCCACCCTCCTCCCAGTGTCCCAAGGCTCTGTTGTGAGTTCCCTTTAATTTCTCCCAGTCTCGCCGTGCACCCTACCCTTGTCTCCCTGGCAACTTTTCTGCTCTATCCTCTCAACACCTGGGTCACAAGAACTCTTGGGAAGCCCCTTAACAAGCTACATCCCAAATTGTCCTTACCCCGTGTCCTCAGCCAGTGCCCAGGCCTAAGTTGCTCTCCTGGAGTGACTTACTTTCCTGCCCAGTATGGTCTCATCATCTGTAAATTGGGGATAATTAAAGTCTTGATCCTGATATTTGACTCTCAAAGCAGAAGTAGCAAGTTCAGCCAAGTCACTTAAACAAGAGGAGACGTTCCTTCTGAACCGAAAGGGCACTGGCCACTAGGGCCACTCCTTTTTCTCTCAGGCCTCTCTGGCACACCCTTGGCTCAGCCAAAGAAGAGACTCAGGCTGTGCTTCTGTGCTGTCAGGACAACATAGGTACCTAGTTCTTGACCCTGCAACTTTAACAGTTTCCTTCTGTGACTCAGTTCTACAGCTTCAGTGACACAAGGTGGCTTTTGCTCAAAATAGCCTTTGATAGGTTAAGTGACTCCTCTGCCACTCTAAGTCTGTTTGGAACAGTTCTAAGTAAGAGATGTTTATTCCTCTGATCCCGAGGAAGGGAAGAAAAGGCAATGACATTAACCATGTGTTGGACTTCAGCTTCTGGAAAACCCTGGTATTGGCTGCTGCCAGTGCAACCTGGGATAGCTTCACAAACATCAAGTGATGCCAGGAGGCCCTGCTTCATTCAGGGAGCAGGGAGTCGGGATAGGCTTGCATATCCATTCTTATTCAGCAGAGACACTTCCTCTTTATCTATTTCTGGGTGAGAACCAGCACCATTTCCCTGGTGACAGGGGCCCCAGCTATGAACCCTACAGGGCAGGATGCTACCCTACCCTAGACATCCAGCAGGGAAAATGCCATTTTGCAGATGCAGGAGCGGTTAGAGTTTGAAATGTTCATGCTGGACTACAACACCACGTGGGTTCTCAACTGTTTATGAGTTTTTGCCCTCAGGCACATAAGGCCCTAGCAGAAGCGACCTGAGAGTGGACCTGAAACGGCACGGCTATGTGTGTCTGCTGAGGAATCATAGAGAAGGTTTCTGTTCAATATGGACCCTAGGGCCAAGTTAGCCTGGCTCCAATCCCAGCACCACCACTCACCAGCCTTGACTGTCAGCAAATCACTTTGTTCTCTGAGTTCCAGCTCCCTTGTTTCTCTCATGGGAATTGGATAGCTCACTATAACCTTGCTTCTGTGCAAGTGGCACACATGAGTTGCTTGCTAAGTGTGAAAATCCCTCTTCTCCTTCTGTTTCCCTGCTGATCAACAGCTGTGGCCAAAAGCTGACTTTAGCCAAAAGTTAAATTTTTGCAAAAATTTAACATAAATTTATATTAAATATAGAAATAGGAACAAAAGGGCTAAACCTGCCTATGTTACAGGATCTTGGCTGATGCTGAGAGCTCAAAGACCTGGGTCAATTCCACAGTCTCTTTCTCTGCCAAGCCAATTAAACAGTCCCTAAAATAAAGGCTATGGGTCCTGGGTTCTCCCAAAACTTTGAGAAATAAAGAGGGGGCCTCTGTGCTGGGTTGTGTGAATTGCACCTCTCACCTGACAGAGGCTTGTGGTGTCCCTGGAGTCTAAAAGCTACATGATGCTCGCTGGGAAGTGACTGCTTTCTGACTGGTATGCTTGGATCTGTGCCATGGACAGTCATTGGTGGCCCAGAAATCTTTACTTATTTCAGGCTGGTTCAATTTCAAAAAATAATGTGTCTGCTCTACCACTGTTCTCCTCTTCACTGAGCTTCCCTTTCTCAGTTTCATGCTGAAACCCCAAGAATCACAAATATTACCTTCTCCTATGCCAACAAAATACACAATGATGTAACCCCAAAGTCTTCCGGCCTCACCAGCCTATAGGAAGGAATGAAATTACATCTGAAATGCAGCATGAGCTGCCACTCCCTGAATGTAATATGACTGTAGCATTCCACAACTATAACACCACCATTCTTTCAGAAAAAATTCATAGTTGTTCCATGGTGGGCAAATCTATGC
>NW_012116588.1:14022-15761 GCF_000951035.1 Colobus angolensis palliatus | reverse complement strand
GATGGAGTTTGACCATGTTGCCTAGGCTGGTCTCGAACTTCTGACCTCAGGTGATCTGCCCACCTCGCCCTCCGAAAGTGCTAGGATTACAGGCATGAGCCACCATGCCCAGCCTCAAGGTAATCCTATCAAAACCCCAGTTTTCTTTCTTGCAGAAATTATCAAGCTGATCCTAAAATTCAGATTAAAATACAAGAGTTGGCCAGGCATGGTGGCTTATGCCTGTAATCCCAACACTTTGGGAAGCTGAGGCGGGAGAATTGCTTGAGGCCAGGAATTTGGGACCAGACTGGGCAACACAGTGAAACTCTCTACCAAAAACTACTATAACAAAATTAGAGTGGTGTGGTGGCTGGTGCCTGTAATTCCACCTATCTGGGAGACTGAGGTGGGAGGATTGCTAGAGCCCAGGAGGTAGATGCAGTGAACCATGTTCACACCTCTGCACTTGGGCCTGGATATCACAGTGAGACCCTGTCTCTAAAAAAAAAAAAAAAAACAAAAAAAAAGCAAGAGAACCTAGAACAACCACTGAAAAAAGTTGTTAAAAAAAAGTACAATGAATATGCTAAGAAAAAATAAAATCAATAAAAAGGAGAAAAAAATGAAGTCATATAAAATGGTCAGTTAAAACTACAAAAGGGAGAAAAATAGTGAAAGAAATACAAGGGACACAAAATAGACAAAACAACCTTGAGAAAGAACAAAATTGAAGGACTGGCACTTCCTGATTTCAAAACAGCACTGTATTAGTCCGTTTTCATACTGCTATAAAGAACTTCCTAAGACGAGGTAATTTGTAAAGGAAAGAGGTTTAATTGACTCACAGTTCAGCATGGCTAGGGAGGCCTCAGGAAACTTACAACCAAGGTGAAGGGGAAGCAAGGCACCTTCTTCACAAGGCAGCAGGAAGAAGTGCCAAGAAAAAGGGAAAAGAGCCCCTTATAAAACAATCTGATCTTATGAGAACTCACTGTCATGAGAACAGCACGGGGAACTGCCTCCGCGATTCAATTACCTCCACCTGATCTCTCCCTTGACACATGGGGATTGTGGCAATTATGGGGATTACAATTCAAGATAAGATTTGGGTGGGGACACAAAGCCTAACCATATCGAGCACAAAGCTACAGCAATGAAGACAGTGCGGTACTGGTATAAGAACATTCAACATTCACATAGATCAATGCAATACAATTAGAGCCCAGAAATAAACCCTTACGTTCATGGTCAACTGATTTTTGACAAAGATGCCAAGAAAATTCAGTGAGAAAGAGCCTTTCAATATATGGTGCTGGGACATGTGAATTGCAAAAAAATTAATTTGGACTCCTATGTCACATCATACATAAAAATAAACTCAAAATGTAAGAAGTAAAACTATACAACTTATAGAAAAAATATATGTTTAAAATTTTTATTTATTTATTTTTGGAGACAGGGTCCCACTCTGTCACCCAGGCTGGAGTGCAGAGGTGTGAACATGGTCCACTATAGCCTCCACCTCCTGGGCTCAAGCAATCCTCCCACCTCAGCCTCCTGAGTAGCCAGGACCACAGAAATATGCCGCCACTCCTGACTACTTTTTAATCTTTTTTTTTTTTTTTTTGAGACAGGGTCTCACTATTTTGCCCAGGCTAATCTTCAACTCCTAGTCTCAAGTCTCAACCTCCCAAAAGTGCTGAGATTACAGGTGTGAGCCACTATGACCCCCTAAAGTAAATTTTCTTGAGTTAGAG
>NW_012116588.1:9165-13921 GCF_000951035.1 Colobus angolensis palliatus | reverse complement strand
CGAGCACAAAGCTACAGCAATGAAGACAGTGCGGTACTGGTATAAGAACATTCAACATTCACATAGATCAATGCAATACAATTAGAGCCCAGAAATAAACCCTTACGTTCATGGTCAACTGATTTTTGACAAAGATGCCAAGAAAATTCAGTGAGAAAGAGCCTTTCAATATATGGTGCTGGGACATGTGAATTGCAAAAAAATTAATTTGGACTCCTATGTCACATCATACATAAAAATAAACTCAAAATGTAAGAAGTAAAACTATACAACTTATAGAAAAAATATATGTTTAAAATTTTTATTTATTTATTTTTGGAGACAGGGTCCCACTCTGTCACCCAGGCTGGAGTGCAGAGGTGTGAACATGGTCCACTATAGCCTCCACCTCCTGGGCTCAAGCAATCCTCCCACCTCAGCCTCCTGAGTAGCCAGGACCACAGAAATATGCCGCCACTCCTGACTACTTTTTAATCTTTTTTTTTTTTTTTTTTTTGAGACAGGGTCTCACTATTTTGCCCAGGCTAATCTTCAACTCCTAGTCTCAAGTCTCAACCTCCCAAAAGTGCTGAGATTACAGGTGTGAGCCACTATGACCCCCTAAAGTAAATTTTCTTGAGTTAGAGAATGGTTTCTTAGACACAACATTAAAAGCACAAGCAACCAAAGAAATAAATAGATAAACTGGTATTCATGAAAACTAAAAATTTTAGTGCTTCAAAAAATACCATCAAGAAAGTGCAAGTACCCACAGAATGAGAGAAAATACTCGCAAATCATATATCTGATATGGGACTTGTATTCAGAATATATTCTACAAAACTCTTATGACCCAATATTAAGATAAAACCCATAATTTTAAAAAAATGCATCTGAAAAGACATTTTCAAAAGAAGGTATGCAAATGGACAATGAGCACACGAAAAGATTCTCAATGTCATGAGCCACCAGAGAAATGCAAATCAAAATCATTCCCGCTAGAAAGGCTATAATCAAAAAGACAGATAGCAAGTGTTAGAATGTGGAGAAATAGGCACTCTCATGCACTGCAACTGGGAATGCTAAATGGTGCAGTCACTTTGGAAAATAGTCTGGCAGTTCCTCAAAAGGTTATCATATGACCCAGCAACTTCATTCCTTGTACATATAATCATGAAAAATAAAAACATATATCCACATAAAAACTTGTACATAAATGTTAGTAATAGTATTGTTCTTAACAACACAAGAACAACCTAAATGTCCATCATCTGGTGAATGATTAAACAAAATGTAGTATATCCATATGATGGAATATTATTTGACCATAAAAAGGAATGAAGTACTGATACATTCTGCAACATGAATAAACCTTGAAAGCATTAAGCTAAGTGAAAAAAGGTGGCCGGGCATGGTGGCTCATGCCTGTAATCCCAGCACTTTGGGAGGCCGAGGCAGGAGGATTGCTTGAGCCCAGGAGTTTGTTTGTTTGTTTTTTTCCCCAAATGTTTTATTAAGTGTAGACGTCTGGAGTACTGTAAAACATGCATTATCTGTCTTCTTCGGTTGTTGAGGTGTGTTAAATTTGAAGAAGATCATATATCCATCTTCAACAATATAATTTCTGCTTTGTTGTCTATACTTTCCAGCAGCCTTGACTGCATCTTCAGAACCTTCCCATTTAAAATCTTCGTATTTCATTACTTCAGCCACAATGAATCCCTTTTCAAAATCCGTGTGAATCTTTCCTGCAGCCTGAGGATCCTTAGTCCCTTTCCTGATGGTCCATGCACGCACTTCATCTGGGCCTGCAGTGAAAATGTATTCTAGTTGGAGTGCTGCAAACCCAGCCTTAATGATCTTTGGCAAAGCACTTTGTGTCGTGTTCGCTTCCAGTTACTTCTGTCTCTCCTCAGCACTCAATTCTTGCCAAGGCCCCACTAAAATGAGTGACAAAGGCACCTGGGTCACATTTGTCCACCCACTCTTTAATTTCCTTCCTTCCTTCCTTCCTTCCTTCCTTCCTTCCTTCCTTCCTTCCTTCCTTCCCTCCCTCCCTCCCTTCCTTCCTCTCCCTCTCTCTCTCTCTTTCTGTCCTTCTTTCTTTCTTTCTTTCGACAGAGTCTTGCTCTGTCGCCCAGGCTGGAGGGCAGTGGTGCAATCTCGGCTCACTGCAACCTCCACCTCCCGGGTTCGAGCAATTCTCCTGCCTCAGCCTCCCAAGTAGCTGGGATTACAGGCGTGCGCCACTATGCCCGGCTAATTTTTGTATTTTTAGTAGAGACGGGGTTTCACCATATTGACCAGGCTGGTCTTGAACTCCTGACCTCGTGATCCACCCACCTCGGCCTCCCAAAGAGGTTTTAGTTTTTTATCTCCTCCTCTCACAGACACCTTTTCTAGTTTATCTAGTTTACCAATCATTTCCTCCTCTTTAAGCTGAAGCTCTTCATGTATTATTTCTGTATCTTCAATAGGATCTACACTTCCTTCAACATACGTGATATCACCATCTTCAAAAGCACCTGTTAGATGAAAGATGCCATCACAGGCATTAATATGGGATTAAAAAAGAAAAAAGAAAAAGCGTTCCCCAAGCCCTGCCCATCATGAGCTCCTTTCACAAGGCCAGCAATATCCACTACATTTAGAAAGGCAGGAATTTTGCTTGCTGGTTTGTGGTACTGGCAAAGAAAGTCAAACCTTTCATCTGGCACAGGTACTCTGCTCTCATTAGGAGCAATGGTGCCGAAAGGGAAGTTTTCTGCTGAAGCCTGACTACTGGTTAATACATCGAAGAAAGTAGATTTCCCAACATTTAGCAATCCACCAATATCAATTTTCAGTGGGGTTCCAAATCTTCCAGTGATTGGGGGTGGTTTAATTCCATCACCTCCTTCTTTTCAGGGCATCGTGATCGGCCTTGGCGAAGACACGGGGTCCCAGCGGCTGCGAGAGAAAGGTCCTACCGGCAGCTGGAGGCGAGGAGGAAGGAGGAGAGAATGCAGGCCCTGCACCTCTGCCAAGTACCGCGCACTTCGGCGGCAGCGGCAGCTGAACGCGAGGGCCGGGCGCCTGACGGCACCTCGAGCCCAGGAGCTTGAAACTAGCCTGGGCAACATAGCGAGACCCTGTCTCTAAAAGAAAAGGAAAAAAAAAAAAGGAAGAAAGAAGAAGCCAGTCACAAAGGCCACATAATTATGATTCCATTTATATGAAATGTCTGCAATAGGCAAGTCCACGGAGACAGAATGTAGATTAGTGATTGCCAGGTCCTGGGAGAATGAAGGAATGGGGAACGAATGCTAATAGGTATGGAGTTTTTGAGTTTTTTTTTTTTTTTTTTTTGTAGAGAAGAAAATGTTCTAAATGGACAATGGTAAATATTACACAACTCTGTGAATATACTAAAACCCACCAAATTGTGTACTTTAAAAGGGTGAAGTCTATGCTATGTGAATATTAAAGCTGTTATTTTAAAAACACACTTGGGGTTTGTTGTCTGGTACACAGAGGTGACTTTCAGATTTGGGCTGGTGGCAAGAGAGGAAAACAACTGCAAGGGCAGCAACTGCTGCTAAAGAAACACCAGCAGTTTCTAATTTTACACTGTCCTATATTTTGCTGTGAGTTTTGTAGCTTTTGATAATGCTATACTAGAGGCCAAAACAGAAATGCCTTTTATATTTCATTATAACAGCTAAACTGGGAAATAAACTCACCAATTGCTTTTTTAAAAAGGAAATGAGCTAAAAACAACATAGATGTAAGTGGAGCTTCAATAAACCTTTGCTTAGTAAGATGGATATTTCACAAGAGAGGGAGAGTTTGGTAGTAAAAATAGTTTAAAGTGTTACGTTATTTTAAAAAGCATTTTGTTTAATTTACTGTAGATGGCCAAACATCATTTTAAAACATATGGTAAATCTGTTGGGTAGTAAAAAGAAATGACATCTTGTTTCCATTTTCTTATTCTTTCCAGTTTATCTCTTTATTGTAAATCATCTTCCATTGTGGGAGGATATTAAATTTAAATCAAACTGAGGGGGAAAAAGCAGGACTTATGTTCATAAATTCACATTTCTCTTAGTATTGCTGCCTCTTACAGCCATTTTATGAAGAATACTATGGCCTGAGTAGTTAATATTATTTAAGATTTTTCAAATTGGTCTATTCCTGGATCTAAACAAATTGGAAAATTGAAAGTTTCTTCTCTTTTCTCTCTCTTTTTTAGACAGTCTCCCTCTGTCACCCAGGATGGAATGAGGTGGCACAACCTTGCCTCACTGCAACCTCCATCTCCCAGGTTCAAGGAATTCTCCTGCCTCAGCCTCCCCAGTACCTGGGATTACAGGCATGCACCATCATGCCTAGCTAATTTTGTATTTTTAGTAGAGACAGGGTTTAGCTGTGTTGGCCAAGCTGGTCTCAAACTACTGACCTCAGGTGATCTGCCTGCCTCAGCCTCCCAAAGTGCTGGTATAACAGGCATGAGCCACCGTGCCTGGCTGGAAGTTTGTTCTCTTCAGCAAACAGCTCTTTTTATAGGTCAAGAAACCTATTTACAAAAAGAAACCAAAAAATTACGTAATTATGATATAAACATTTTAAATAAATTGTTAATACTCTTTCATGATAAAAGATTCATGAACCTGGCCGGGCGCGGTGGCTCAAGCCTGTAATCCCAGCACTTTGGGAGGCCGAGACGGGCGGATCACGAGGTCAGGAGATCAAGACCATCCTGGCGAACACGGTGAAACCCCATCTCTACTAAAAA
>NW_012116588.1:8471-9115 GCF_000951035.1 Colobus angolensis palliatus | reverse complement strand
CAGAGTCTTGCTTTGTGGCCAGGCTGGAATACAGTGGCTTGATCTCGGCTCACTGCAGCCTCCACCTCCTGGGTTCAAGCAATTCTCCTGCCTCAGTCTCCCAAGTAGCTGGGATTACAGGCACGCGCCACCTTGCCCAGCTAAGTTTTTGTGTTTTTAGTAGACACGGGGTTTCACTAGGTTGGCCAGGATGGTCTTGAACTCCTGACCTCCTTATCTGCCCACCTCGGCCCCCCAAAGTGCTGGGATTACAGGCGTGAGCCACCAGGCCTGGCCCAAAACATGTTTCTGAAATGTTATACAAGGTAGCAGCCTAGTGTAACTGTCACACATCTGCTACTGTTCATTTCTTCAGTGATCCTCAAGACTTTTGTATCCATTTTTTCCCTGATATGCTTGAAAACTAATTTCACATTTCCCAGACTTGTGTAGACCAACATTTAAAAATAAGCGATAGGGCGGGCGCGGTGGCTCACGCCTGTAATCCCAGTACTTTGGGAGGCCGAGGCCAGCAGATCACGAGGTCAGGAGATCAAGACCATCCTGGCGAACACGGTGAAACCCCGTCTCTACTAAAAAAAATACAAAAAATTAGCCGGGTGAGGTGGCGGGCGCCTGTAGTCCCAGCTACTCGGGAGGCTGAG
>NW_012116588.1:2981-3781 GCF_000951035.1 Colobus angolensis palliatus | reverse complement strand
GTAATCCCAGCACTTTGGGAGGCCGAGGCGGGTGGATCACTTGAGGTCAGGAGTTCAAGATCCACTTGGCCAACATGGCGAAATGCTAAAAATGCAAAAATTAGCTGGGCGTGGTGGCACCTGCCTGTAATCCCAACTACTAGGGAGGCTGAGGGAGGAGAATCCCTTGAACCCAACAGGTGGAGGTTGCGGTGAGATGAGATCACGCCACTGCACTCCAGCCTGGGCAACAAGAGCAAAACGCTGTCAAAAAAAAAAGTAGCCGGGCATAGTGGCATATGCCTGTAGCTACTTGGGAGATTGAGGCGGGAGGCTCATTTGGGCCAGCGGGGTCGAGGCTGCAGCAAACTATGATTATGTCACTGCCCTCCATCAGAAAGAAAAGGAAGGAAGGAAGGAAGGAGGGAAGGAAGGAAGGAGAGAGAAAGGGGAAAGGAAAAGGGAAAAGGAAAGAGAAAGAAAGGAAAGAAAGGAAAGGAAAGCAAGCAAGCCACAGTGATCCTCTCCCCGCCACCGCAAGCTTCTCCATTGAGCCAACAGGGTTAAAATTCCCGGGCATCAGCTGGGCGTGGTGGCTCACGCCTGTCATCCCAGCACTTTGGGAGGCCGAGGTGGGCGGATCACGAGGTCAGGAGTTCAAGACCAGCATGACCAACATGGTGAAACCCCTTCTCTACTAAAGAACACAAAAATTAGCTGGGCATGGTGGTGGGCGCCTGTAATCCTAGCTACTTGGGAGGCTGAGGCAGGAGAATCGCTTGAACCTGGGAGGCGCAGGTTGCAGTGAGCCGAGATTGCAC
>NW_012116588.1:0-771 GCF_000951035.1 Colobus angolensis palliatus | reverse complement strand
CAAGATCCCATCTCTATTAAAAATAAAAGGCTGGGTGCGGTGGCTCACGCCTGTAATCCCAGCACTTTGGGAGGCCGAGGCGGGTGGATCACCTGAGGCCAGGAATTTGAGACCAGCCTGGCCAACATGGCGAAATTCTGTCTTTACTAAAAATACAAAAAAACTAGCCGGACGAGGTGGCGGCGACTGTAGTCCCAGCTACTCTGGAGGCTGAGGCAGGAGAATGGCGAGAACCTGGGAGGCGGAGCCTGCAGTGAGCCGAGATCGCGCCACTGCACTCCAGCCTGGGAGACAGAGCGAGACTCCGTCTCAAAAAACAAACAAAAAAACCCAACAACAACAACAAAAAAAAAAGAAAAAGAAATGTCCAGGACAGACAGACGAAGCCACAGAGACAGGAAGGGGTGCAAGGGTTCCCCGGGCTGGGGAGGGGACGGGGAGTGACAAATGATAGATGATGCCTCAACCACAAAGGATGATGGGAATATCCTGGAATTAGAGGTGCAGGCGGCACAGCAGTGTGGAGGCACCAAATCCCGCTGAATTATTCACTACAACACTTAATCCTGTTTTCTTTTCTTTTTTTTTTTTTCCATGATGGAGTCTGTCTCTGTCACCCAGGCTGGAATGCAATGGCACGATATCGGCTCACTGCAACGTCTGTCTCCCGGGTTCAAGCGATTCTCCTGCCTCAGCCTCCCAAGTGGCTGGGATTACAGGCACCCACCACCACACCTGGCTAATTTTTTGTTTTTAGTAGGACAGGGTTTT
>NW_012116587.1:9280-10370 GCF_000951035.1 Colobus angolensis palliatus | reverse complement strand
AGGTCAGGAGATCGAGACCATCCTGGCTAACACGGTGAAACCCCGTCTCTACTAAAAATACAAAAACTAGCCGGACAAGGTGGCGGGCGCCTGTAGTCCCAGCTACTTGGGAGGCTGAGGCAAGAGAATGGCGTAAACCCGGGAGGTGGAGCTTGCAGTGAGCTGAGATCCGGCCACTGCACTCCAGCCTGGACGGCAGAGCAAGACTCCGTCTCAGAAAAAAAAAAAAAAAAGAAAGAAAGAAGTAAAAAGAAATGTGGGCTTTATTAGTAGGTAATGGAGAGCTATTAAAGGTTCTTAAGCAGGAAAGAGGCAGTACTTCAGAAGGTCTCTATGATAAATGCAATGGTAAAGCTTGATTGAAGTAAACCCTAAAAACCACAGTGGTGGCTGGGTGCAGTGGTTCACATCGGTAACCCCAGCCCTTTGGGAGGCTGAGGCAGGCAGATCACCTGAGGTCAGGAGTTCAACAACAGCTTGGCCAACATGGTGAAACCCCGTCTCTACTAAAAATACAAAAAATAGCTGGGCATGGTGGTGAGCACCTGTAATCCCAGCTACTCAGGAGGCTGAGGCAGGAGAATCGTTTGAATCCAGGAGGCGGAGGTTGCAGTGAGCCAAGATCGCATCATTGCACTTCAGCCTGGACAACAGGGCAAGACTCCATCTCAAAAAAAAAAAAAAAAACAGAACAAAAAACAAAACAAAACAAAAAACAAAAAACACAGTGGTGGCAAAAGGAGGGAAAAGCAAGGACCACTCACCCTGATGCTCTTTTAGCGTATTACTCATCATTTCTCTCTTGAGCTTTGTTTACAAACACTTTGCTTTTCAAAAGCAATAATAATATGTAATTATACTAACACTTGGGGCTTTTCCTGGCTGAATACAATTTCTATTCTGGTTATGGTCAGGGAAGATAATAAGAAATGGTCACTGTATATACTCACTTTATATACATGTACAATCTTTGAGTACAGGACTTCCAAGAGTTGCCAAAAGATATTTCATTCTTTGTGACCCATGTCGTCCACTCTTTTCTCAGTTTGACTAGGGAGGCAGAGCTGCAGCAATTTCACGAACGGACATC
>NW_012116587.1:5632-6998 GCF_000951035.1 Colobus angolensis palliatus | reverse complement strand
TAACCCGGTGAAACCCTGTCTCTACTAAAAAATACAAAAAACTAGCCGGGCGAGGTGGCGGGCGCCTGTAGTCCCAGCTTCTCGGGAGGCTGAGGCAGGAGAATGGCGGGAAACCGGGAGGTGGAGCTTGCAGTGAACTAAGATCCGGCCACCGCACTCCAGCCTGGGCGACAGAGCCAGACTCCATCTCAAAAAAAAAAAAAAAAAAAAGAACTGAAGAACTGGAACCCCCTGTGTGTGAGAAGACACTGCAGAGGTCTCTCTCCTCCCAGAATCTCCTGACTGTGAAGATCTTAATCTTAAACTCTCATGGGTTAAGTTACAGCATAGTCTAGTAGCCAAGAACATACTAGGCCTGATAAGGAAAGAAAGGGACTACAACCCAAAGTATCCCACAAGAACTGGCCAACATTTAGTGGTAAGAGTAGGGAAGTACCCATGGGATTGGATTTTGATAGTGCTTAATCAAAGGGATGAAATATAAAAGTGGGTTAAGGGCTAGTTTTTTTACTTGGGGACCACTTTCTTGGGATAGAGTATAACTTGCTGGCTGGGCACTGTGGCTCACGCCTGTAATCCTAGCACTTTGGGAGGCCAAGGTGGGCGGACCACCTGAAGTCGGGAGTTCGAGACCAGCCTGACTAACATGGAGAAACCCCGTCTCTACTAAAAATACAAAATTAGCCGGGTGTGGTGGCACACGCCTGTAATCCCAGCTACTCAGGAGGCTGAGGCAGGAGAATTGCTTGAACCCGGGAAGCGGAGGTTGCGGTAAGCCAAGATCGTGCCATTGCAGTCCAACCTGAGCAACAAGAGCGAAACTCCATCTCAAGAAAATAAAAAAGAATTTAACTTCCTGGTAAGGACCTGCCCCTAGAGGCTCCTAGGAGCATGGAGGAAATGATAATACTTGCTGAGTGAAGGTCAAATGTCTGTATTGCTATAGCAACTGGGGGAAGAAAAGATTAAATGGCTCAGCAAAGCCAGCATGATAGAGTGAATTCTAAGGATGCTCCATAGAAGACCCGGAGGAATCCCCCCCTTTTTTATTTTGAGATGGAGTCTCGCTCTGTCACCCAGGTTGGAGTGCAGTGGTGCAATCTCAGCTCACTGCAACCTCCGCCTCCTGGTTCAAGCGATTCTCCTGCTTCACCCTCCCCAGTAGCTGGGATTACATATGCCACCACGTCCGGCTAATTTTTGTATTATTATTATTATTGTTGTTATTATTTTTGAGACAGAGTCTCACTCTGTCACCCAGGCTGTAGTGTAGTGGTGCAATCTCAGCTCACTGCAACCTCCGCCTCCTGGTTCAAGCGATTCTCCTGCTTCACCCTCCCCAGTAGCTGGGATTACATATGCCACC
>NW_012116587.1:0-1482 GCF_000951035.1 Colobus angolensis palliatus | reverse complement strand
TTGTTCGTTTGTACAGATGGGGGCTCCTTATGTTGCCCAGGCTGATCCTGAACTCCTGGCCTCATGTGTGAGCCACCACACCCAGTGTATCGTTCATTCTACAGCCAGCCTCTCTTCCTAGTGTCTAGACTTAATTCCTGAGCTCTATTATTCAGCAATATTTATCGAACACCTACCAGGTACCAGGCACTGTTCTAGGCTCTTGGAATATAGCAGAAGTCAACAATAGGCAGCAATCCCTACCTTCATGAGCTTACTTCCTAGTGTGTAAGGAAACTAAAGGCCAACATCTTAATTCCACCTTCTGAGAGTAATATCTGAGTTACCTTCTGCCTTCAAAAAGGTGTACAGAAGAACCTTATCCTTATCCTAATCCTTTTGCAACTTGTAACTTGTAGCTGCTCTGTTATTTTTTTTTTTTTTTTGAGACAGAGTCTTGCTCTGTTGCCCAGGCTGGAGTGAAATGGTGCAGTCTTGGTCTACCTCCCGGGTTCAAGAGATTCTCCTACCTCAGCCTCCCAAGTAGCTGGGACTACAGGTGTGCGCCACCACACCCAGCTAACTTTTGTATTTTTAGTAGAGTTGATGTTTCACCATGTTGGCCAGGCTGGTCTTGAACTCCTGACCTCAGGAGATCGGCTCACCTCAGCCTCCCAAAGTGCCGGAATTACAGGCGTGAGCCACCGCACCCGGCCATATTTCTTTCCTTTCTATTCACCAGCTCCAAGCAGTTTTTTTTTTTTTTTTTTTTTTGAGACGGAGTCTTGCTCCTTCACCCAGGCTGGAGTACAGTGGCGCTATCTTGGCTCACTGCAACCTCTGCCTCCTGGGTTCAAGCGATTCTCCTGCCTCAGCCTCCCAAGTAGCTGGGACTACAGGCACCTCACCAACACACTTGGCTAATTTTTGTGTTGTTAGTAGAGACAGGGTTTCACCATGTTCTTGAACTCCTGACCTCAGGTAATCCACCCTTCTTGGCCTCCCAAAGTGCTGGGATTACGGGCATGAGTCACTAGGCCAGGGATAAATTATTTTGAGACACAGTCTCACTCTGTCACCCAGGCTGGAGTGCAATGGCATCATCTTGGCTCACTGCAACCTCTGCCTCCTGGGTTCAAGTGATTCTCCTGCCTCAGCCTCCCGAGTAGCTGGGACTATAGGCACCCACCACCACACTCGGCATATTTTTGTATTTTTAGTAGAGATGGGGTTTCACCGTGTGGCCAGGCTGGTCTTGAACTCCTGACCTCAGGTGATCTGCCCACCTCCACCTCCCAAAGTGCTGGGATTGTACCACACCTGGCATAAATATTTTTAACGTGTTTGTATAGATGAGACCTCGAAGACATGGAAAAATAAAACTGGTTGATCTATTAAATAGAGTAAAAGGGGCCGGGCGCAGTGGCTCAAGCCTGTAATCCCAGCACTTTGGGAGGCCGAGACGGGCGGATCACGAGGTCAGGAGATCGAGACCATCCTGGC
>NW_012116586.1:11951-12280 GCF_000951035.1 Colobus angolensis palliatus | reverse complement strand
GCCTGGCCTATTTTATATTCATAGTTTATGTATCCATATTTTTATATTTTACATACAAATATATATTTTTATATTACACAAATATATGTATTCATTTTATATATATATATAAAATATCAAACCATGGAGACAGTGTTAAGTAAGCATCTTCCCAGTACATGGCCTCTGATAAAATGCCATTTTTCCTATCGCTATTTTTGTCGCAGCGGAGACTTGGAAACAGGATGGCACAGAAGACCTGGGATGAGCCAGTGCAGTTAACAAGGGGAAGCACATGAATTGGAAAGTTCAGTGAGCTCTTGTTTAGATAATAGGATCCATACATCACC
>NW_012116586.1:5326-6671 GCF_000951035.1 Colobus angolensis palliatus | reverse complement strand
GCCCAGGCTTGAGTGCAGTGGCATGATCTCGGCTCACTGCAAGCTCTGCCTCCTGGGTTCACGCCATTCTCCTGCCTCAGCCTCCCGAGAAGCTGGGACTACAGGCGCCTACCAGCACGTCTGGCTAATTTTTTGTATTTTTGTTAGAGACAGGGTTTCACAGTGTTAGCCAGGATGGTCTCGATCTCCTGACCTCGTGATCCACCTGCCTCGGCTTCCCAAAGTGCTGAGATTACAGCTGTGAGGAAAAAAAATTTTTTTTAGAGATGATGTCTTACCATGTTGCCCAGGCTGGTCTTCAACTGGTCTCAATTGATCCTCCCACCGTAGCCTCCCAAAGTGCTGGGATTACAGGTGTGAACCACCAAGCCCAGCTAGAGCACTAATTTAGGAGTCTAGTTTTCTGACTCCTTCGGAGCCACATGGGTTTTTTTTATGAGAAATAATCATTGGTGATTTTTTTTTTTTTTTGAGGTAGTCTCACTCTGTTGCCCAGGCTGGGGATTAGTGGCATGATCTTGGGTCACTGCAACTTCCACCTGGGTTCGAGCAATCCTCCTGCCTCAGCCTCCCAAATAGCTAGGACTACAGGTGTGCACCACTGCACCTGGCAAATTTGTTTTGTTTTGTTTTGTTTTGTTTTTGAGACGAGTCTCACTCTGTGGTCAGGCTGGAGTGCAATGGCATGACCTTGGCTCACTACAACCTCTGCCTCCCAGGTTCAAGCAATCCTCCTGCCTCAGCCTCCCGAGTAGCTGGTACAGGTGCGCACCACCACACCCAGCTAATTTTTGCATTTTTAGTAGAGTTGGGGTTTCACCATGTTGGCCAGGATGGTCTTGATCTCTTGACCTCATGGTCTGCCTGCCTCAGCCTCCCAAAGTGCTGGGATTACAGGCGTGAGCCACCACTCCCGGCCAATTTTTGTATTTTTTAGTAGAGACAGAGTTTCACCATGTTGCCCAGGCTGGTCTCGAACTCCTGGTCTCAAGTGATCCACCCACCTCAGCCTTCCAAAATGCTGGGATTACAGATATGAGCCACCATGTTCGGCTTTATCAGTAATTTTTAGGGCCCTTTTATTTTGGGGACTCTCTATGACAGCAGGTTTATCCATGTCCTAGATAATAGAGCTGCGTACGTTTCCAGCTCTCGTTTTGTAATTCGAATTGAATGTTCCCCTTCCCATTCATTTTATAGGAGTTTTCGTGTTATCTTGATATTAGAAGATGATATCAGCCAGGTATGGTGGCTCATGCCTGTAATCCCAGCACTTTGGGAGGCTGAGGCGGGTGGATCACGAGGTCAGGAGATCGAGACCATCCTGGCTTAACACAGTGAAACC
>NW_012116586.1:0-314 GCF_000951035.1 Colobus angolensis palliatus | reverse complement strand
TTTTTTTTTTTTTTTTGAGACAGAGTCTTGCTCTGTCGCCCACGCTGGAGTGCCATCATGCGATCTGGCTTACTGCAACCTTTGTCTCCCTGGTTCAAATGATTCTTTGTCAAACAATTCTCCTGCCTCAGCCTCCTGAGTAGCTGGGATTACAGGCGCCCACCACCATGCCCAGCTAATGTTTTTATGTTTTTATTTTTATTTTTGAGATAAAGTTTAGTTCCTGTTGCCCAGGATGGAGTGCAATGGTGCACTCTAGGCTCACTGCAACCTCCACCTCCTGGGTTCAAGCGATTCTCCTGCTTCAACCTCCT
>NW_012116585.1:10479-10758 GCF_000951035.1 Colobus angolensis palliatus | reverse complement strand
TATTAATTATTGCCTCAATTTCAGAGCCTGCCATTGGTCTATTTAGGGATTCAATTTCTTCCTGGTTTAGTCTTGGGAAAGTGTAAGTGTACAGGAAATTATCCATTTCTTCTAGATTTTCTACTTTATTTACGTATAGTTGTTTATAGTATTCTCTGATGGTAGTTTGTATTTCTGTGGTTTTGGTGGTAATATCTCCTTTATCATTTTTTATTGCATCTATTTGATTCTTCTCTCTTTTCTTCTTTATCAGTCTTGCTAGCAGTTTATCAATTTTGT
>NW_012116585.1:9533-9999 GCF_000951035.1 Colobus angolensis palliatus | reverse complement strand
TTCAAAGAACATCTTTATTTCTGCCTTCATTTCATTATATACCCAGTAGTCATTCAGGAGCAAGTTGTTCAGTTTCCATGTAGTTGATTGGTTTTGATTGAGTTTCTTAGTCCTGAGTTCTAGTTTGATTGCACTGTGGTCTGAGAGACAGTTTGTTATAATTTCTGTTCTTGTACATTTACTCAGGAGTGCTTTACTTCCAATAATGTGGACAGTTTTGGAATAAGTATGATGTGGTGCTGAGAAGAATGTATATTCTGTTGATTTGGAGTGTAGAGTTCTGTGGATGTCTGTTAGGTCCGCTTGGTGCAGAGATGTGTTCAATTCCCAGATATCCTTGTTAACTTTCTGTCTCATTGATCTGTCTAATGTTGACAGTGGAGTGTTGAAGTCTCCCATTATGATTGTATGGGAGTCTAAGTCTCCTTGTAAGTCACTAAGGACTTGCTTTGTGAATCTGGGTGCT
>NW_012116585.1:0-1738 GCF_000951035.1 Colobus angolensis palliatus | reverse complement strand
GTTTAACTCTATGAGATGAATGCACACGTCACAATGGAGTTATCAGAAACTTTCTCTCCAGTTTTTACCTGAAGCTATTTCCTTATTCAACATTGGCCTCTATCTGCTCCTGAATATCCCTCTTCATATTCCACAAAAACAGTGTTAACAAAGTGTTTAATGAAAAGGATGATTTATCTTTGTGAAATGAATTCAAACACCACAAAGCAGTTTCTCAGAAAGCTTCTTTACAAATTTTATCTGATGATATTTTCTTTTTCACCACAGGCCTCAAAGTGCTCCCAAATATCGCTTTGTAGATTCCATGAAAACCATGTTAATAAACTTCTCCATGAAAAGAAATGTGTAAATCTGTGAGATTAATTCACACATCAAAATATTTTCTCAGAAAGCTTCTTTTAAGCTTTTTATTTCCTGCAGATATTTCCTTTGTCACCCTAGGCTTCAATTTGATTGAAAATATCCCTTCTCAGATTACCCAAAACAAGGATACCAAACTGCTGCATGAAAAGAATGGTGTAACTCTCTGAGATGAATACACACATCACAAAGCCTTTTCTCAGAAAGTTTCTTTCTAGTTTTTATCTGAGAATATTTCCTTTTTCACCATATTCTTCAATGCACTCTGAAATATGCCATCACACATTCCATGAAAAAAGTGACAACAAACTTCTCAGTGGCAAGAATGGTGTAACTCTGTGAGATGAATTCACACATCACAAGGAAGTTTCTCAGAAAGTTTCTTTCCAGATTTTATCTCAGGATATTTCCTCTGTCACCATAGGCTTCAATGCATTTCAAAATATCCCTTTTGAGATTCCCCAGAAACAGTGCTACTAAACTGCTGCATGAAAAGAATTGTGTAAGTCTATGACACGAATTCAAAAATTAGAAAGTAGTTTGTCAGAAATCTACAATGGGATATTTTCGAGTGCATTGAAACTTATGGTGACAAAGGAAATATCCTCATATAAAAAATAGAAGCTTTCTGATAAACCGCTTTGTGATGTGTTAGTTTATCTCACAGTGTTCCATGATTCTTTCCATGGAAGAGTTTCATAGCACTCTTTTTGTGGAATCTGAGACGGGATAATTTCGATTGCTTTGAAGCCTGTGGTGACAAAGGAAATATCCTGAGATAAAATCTAGAAAGAAGGTTTCTGAGAAACGGCTTTGTGATGTGTGAATTCATCTCAAAGAGTTACACCTTTCTTTTCAAGGAGCAGTTTGTTAGCACTGTGTTTGGGGAATCTGAGAAGAGGTGTTTTGGATCGCCTTGAAGCCTATGGTGATGAAGGAAATATCTACAGATAAAAACTAGAAAGAAGCTTTCTGAGAAATTGCTTTCTAATGTCTGAATTCATCTCAGGGAGGTACAATGTTGTTTTCATTGAGCAGTTTGCAAACACTGTTTGTTTGGAATCTGGAATCGGATCCAATATTTTGGAGTGCATTGAAACTTATGGTGACAAAGGAAATTATACTCTTATAAAAACTAGAAAGAAGCTTTCTGAGAAACCGCTTTGTGATGTGATAATTCATCTAACTGAGTTATACGATTGTTTTCATGGATCAGTTTGGTAGCACTGTTTTTGGGGAAGCTGCAATAGGATATTTTGAAATGAATTGAAACCTATGGTGACAAGGGAAATACCATCAGAAAACAAACAAAAAAACTTTTTGAGAAACTTCTTTGTGACGTGTGAATTCTTCTCAGAGATTTACATCTTTACATTCA
>NW_012116584.1:10399-10700 GCF_000951035.1 Colobus angolensis palliatus | reverse complement strand
TTTATATGGTTTATTGCCTAATTAATGGGTTTTGATATTCATGTAATCTCAGTAAGTGTCTTGTCTTAGAAATATGTGTGTATAGGCCGGGTGCGGTGGCTCACGCTTGGGAGGCCAAGGCAGGTAGATCACCTGAGGTCAGGAGTTCAAGACCAGCCTGGCCAACATAGTGAACTCCAGTCTCTACTAAAAATACAAAAATTAGCCGGGCATGGTGGTGTGGATCTGTAATCCCAGCTATGCAGGAGGCTGAGGCAGGAGAATCACTTGAACCTGGGAGGCGGAGGTTGCAGTGAGCCGA
>NW_012116584.1:3634-5229 GCF_000951035.1 Colobus angolensis palliatus | reverse complement strand
CTTAACACCACCAAACTCCAAACCAAAGAAAAAAACCCCAAACAACCCAGATACTTCTTACTAGAACACGTTCCATGCTTTTCTCTCAGTTTCTGGTAGCCCCATGTGTTCCTTGACTTGAAGATGTTCTTCCTGTGTCTTCACATTGTCTTCCCTCTGTACATCTGCCTCTGTGCCCAAAGTTCTTTTTTTTTTTTTTTTTTTAGATGGAGTCTGTCGCCCAGGCTGGAGTGCAGTGGCACGATCTCGGCTCACTGCAGCCTCCTCCTCCCGGGTGCAAGTGATTCTCATGCCTCAGCCTCCCGTGTAGCTGGGACTATAGGCGCCCGCCACCTCGCCCGGCTAATTTTTTGTATTTTTAGTAGAGACGGGGTTTCACCGTGTTAGCCAGGATGGTCTTGATCCCCTGACCTCGTGATCCGCCCGTCTCGGCCTCCCAAAGTGCTGGGATTACAGGCGTGAGCCACCCCACCAGGCCCAAATTTCCCATTTTTGTAAGGACAGTTACATTCAATTAGGAACTAACTTAATGGATTAATTAAGATGATTACCTGAGGTTCTGAGGGTAACGACTCCAACATCTTTTTTGGAGACACAAACACTTAACATTGCCCTGTGAATTTCTGCAGTTCTTTCAAGGGCAGAGTAAATAATCATCACAGCAATTTTAAGATAAACAGGCTTCCATTGTGAGACGGCTTGTTTAAAGAAACTATTGATTCCCTACAATCTTCTGATCACTCTGTTGTTCACATTCATTTTAGACTTTCTCTTCCAAATCACTTCTGGTGCTTCCCTTCTTGCTTTCATTTCCTTCAATGTTCTAGTTCTATTATGTTTTTATTCCGTCAGCGATTTCTTAAATTTCTCTTTTCAGCCTTAAGTGGTTTTTCTGAAATGATAAAATTTACTGTGAACATTTCAAACATTTCCACGTGTGCATGAAGTTAAAGTGAATGTTCACTCTGACACTCCCCTCTGCCCCATCCCCTCCCTCCCTCTACACCCAAGGAGCAAATACCATTTAACTGGGTGAGAATCCTTCCAGACACATTTTTTGTCTGCTTACAAACATTAAGATTTCTAATTCGTCTTTGCATGACTGACTTGCTAAGTGAATTCACCGTCCACATTTCCTCTGTGGGACTAATTGAAGTGCACCGTGAATGGTCATAACTAGTCCCACCCCCACAATCATTTCTTACAGATTAAGCGCCATAAGAGCATAGTGCTTTTTATCTAATTTGTTCATTAAATGTAACAAAGTTACAATAACAAACATGAACAAGAAAACATGTTTTACCTCCCCCGGGCACAGTGGCTCACACCTGTAGTCCCAGCACTTTGGGAGACTGAGGCGGGTGGACTACCTGAGGTCAGGAATTCAAGACCAGTCTGGCCAACATGTGAAACCCCATCTCTACTAAAAATTCAAAAAAACTTAGCCAGGCATGGTGGCGGGCGCCTATAATCACAGCTACTCAGGAGGCTGAGGCAGGAGAATCCCTTGAACTCGGGAGGCAGAAGTTGCAGTGAGCTGAGATGGCGCCACTGCACTCCAGCCTGGGCAACAAGAGTGAAACTCCATCTCAAAA
>NW_012116584.1:0-1019 GCF_000951035.1 Colobus angolensis palliatus | reverse complement strand
TTACAGGCTTGAGCCACCGCACCCGGCCAGTGGTGCACATTTTAATGTGGCCATCCGTACATGGGTTCTTCTCACCCTAGATATAAAATAGGAGTGTCACATGAAGACATTCGCAGTATTCTAATTTCTTGTAAATTCAAGAATCTCATGACACAAGCCTTCATATTTCTCACAAAGAATTACCCTCCTCATGGATATCCTCCCAGAGAGGTCTGGATCAAAGGCAGCCTCCAAGAAATGTTTGAAGAGCTGCCCTCACTGTCCACCTCTGACAAAGGATGGCCGTGAATGTATGTTTAAAAAAAAAAAAGCGGGGGGGGAATAAAACCCCTTTACCTCTCAAACATTCCCCTACCAAAAAATAAAACTGATCTGACAGGGAAGTCTGTAAGGACAGAAAGCAAGAAGATACCTGTGACTGAAGGTTTTCATAAGGTCATAGAGAAAATCCCGAGGTGGGTCAAATTCCAGCATGGCTCTTTATAGGACAAGTGAGTGACAAATTGGTGACAGAAAGTTTTCTCACATCAATGACAATTATGTAGTAACTTTTCATTATGATGCTCGGATAGTAAGATTTTTCCTCGGGCCAAAGACTGTCCTTAAGAGTTATATTTGGAGTGTGTCTCCAGCCTGAGTCCTCTGAGCTTGATGGAGTGCCTTCCACATTTCCCTCTGGCATGAATCCTCCTGCAGTGAGTGAGAACTGAGTGGGGACTGAAGGGATCCTTACATTCACTGTATGCACAGGGTTTCTCTCCAGAGTAACTGCTCATGTGTTAGTTAAGAAAGAGCTGAGGAAAAAAATGAAGTTTCCTGACATTCTTTGCACTCAAAGGGCTTCTTCCTCCAGTGTGGGTCCTATTGTGAATGATAAGAACAGTGGGTGAAGGCTTTGCTATACTCAGTGCAACAATAGGGTTCGCTCGGCCTGGCGCGGTGGCTCAAGCCTGTAATCCCAGCACTTTGGGAGGCCGAGATGGGCGGATCACGAGGTCAGGAGATCGAGACCATCCTGG
>NW_012116583.1:3554-4113 GCF_000951035.1 Colobus angolensis palliatus | reverse complement strand
TTTTATTTTATTTTATTTATTTTTGAGACAGAGTCTCACTCTTGTTCCCCAGGCTGGAGTGCAGTGGCACAATCTCAGCTCACTGCAACCTACACCTCCTGGGTTCAAGCAATTCTCATGCCTCAGCCTCCCAAGTAGCTGGGATTACAGGTGCACACCACCATGCCTGGCTCATTTTTTTGTATTTTTAGTACAGACAGGGTTTTACCATGTTGGCCAGGCTGGTCTTGACCTCCAGACCTCAAACGATCCTCCTGCCTCAGCCTCCCAAAGTGCTGGGATTACAGGTGTGAGCCCCTGCACCCTGCCGCCCCTTTCTTTCTTTTGAGCTCAGCTATGTATTTAGTGAAACCTTTTCTTGTATATCCAGTGGTTCAATGGTTTCTTGGGGCATGTGGTCTCCTTGAGCCCAGTCCCACAGGCTGTAATCGAAGGTCCTCAGGCCACACTCCCCAGCCCCTGCCTGTGCATTCCTTATCTTGGCCATGCTCCTTCCACAGGGCTCTTGTCCACTGTCCCCTCTGCCAGAATGGTTTGCACTCCCCCATCCCATCTGCTC
>NW_012116583.1:0-2039 GCF_000951035.1 Colobus angolensis palliatus | reverse complement strand
AAAAAAAAAAAAATTCCTTAGAGGTAGGATCTTGTTATGTTGTCCAGGCTATTCTCAAACTCCTGGCCTCAAGCGATTCTCCTGCCTCAGCCTCCAGAGTGGCTGGGACTACAGGCGCGCACCACCATGCCCAGCTAATTTGTGTATTTTTAGTAGACACAAGGTTTCGCTATGTGGGCCCAGCTGGTCTGAAACTCCTGGTTTCAAGTGATCTGCCCACCTCGGCCTCCCAAAGTGCTGGGATTACAGGCGTGAGCCACGGTGCCCGGCCAATATTTTCCTTCTTAAGCTGAGCAGTGGACAATGGTGTTTGTTACCCAAGTCCACAACCCTCCATCCATTAGGGCCACATGGGTTTCCAAATTCAGAACTTCTGTGAATTTGTAAAAGTAGTATAGTGTATAGACACTGGATATATTGCAGAACACCCCAGTTGGGTGTGGGGTGGCACCCCACAATCAATTCTCCTCAAATGCCTCAATTGGCATTTCTCCTCGTATGAAGCAAGATAAATACCATAGATAGCTTCCTAGACAATGGCCAGGTTTTGCCAACAAACTTAAGAAAAAACTTGTAGTTTTCAGATCCTGTTTGATTTTATCATTGCAAATAAGGAATTAAGGATCAGTATTATCTTTAAGGCTCCTTAGAATATCTTCAATTTTTTTTTTTTTTTTTTTTTGAGACAGACTGTCAGGCTGGAGTGCAGTGGTGCAATCTCGGCTCACTGCAACCTCCACCTTCCCGGTTCAAGTGATTCTCATGCCTCAGCCTCCCCAGTAGCTAGCTGGGACTACAGGCGCATGTCACCACGCCCAGCTAATTTTTAATAGAGGCAGGGTTTCACCACGTTGGCCAGGCCAGTCTCAAACTCCTGACCTCCAGTGACTGACCCACCTCAGCCTCCCAAAGTGCTGGGATTGCAGGCATGAGCCACTGTGCCTGGCCAATATTTCTTAATACATTAAGAATTAAAGACAAGAACAATGCAAGCACATTGTGGAAAATATAGAAAAATAGAAAGAAGAAAACCACTGTCACCATAACCCCCTTCTCCAGGGGCCTTTGATGTGGTTACTGGGCGCATGTCCTTCTGGTGCTTTATTATTTTTAAATAAACTTTTTATTTTGGAGTAACTTTAGATTTGAATAAAAGTTGTAAAATACAGAGTGTTCCCATATACCCCCCACCCACTACCCTCTTTGTTCACATCTTACAGAACCATGCTACATTGTCAGAGCGGAGAGATCAACATTGGTGCATGACTGTTAACCAAACTCTAAACTTTATTGGAATCTCCCCAGCTTTTCCACTGATATCCTTTTTCTTTTCCAAGATCTGATCCACGATAGCACATTGTATTTAGCCGTTCTTTTTTGTTGTTTGTTTGTTTCTGCCCAGGCTGGAGTGCAGCAGTACTCACTCTAGCCTTGATCTCCCTAGCTCAGGTGATCCTCCCACCTCAGCTTCCCGACTAGAGATGTGTACCTCCACGTATTTTTTTTTTTTTTTGTAGAGACAGGGTTTTGCCACGTTGCCCAAGCTGGTCTTGAATCCCTGGGCTCAAGTGATCCACCCACCTTGGCCTCTCAAAATGTTGGGATTACAAGCATGAGCCACTGTGCCCAGTTTCTTTAGCCTTTTAAATATCTCTTTAATTTTTGTATTATTTTCCTTTTGTTTTTCTGTTTTATTCCTTTTGGCTTTCTCATGTAGATGTATATGTCTCATTTTATTTACTTATTTTTTTGTTGTTAAGAATCTGACACATTGAGCGTTTGTTAAAAAAGAATTATTCGGCCGGGCACGGTGGCTCACACCTGTAATTCCAGCACTTTGGGAGGCCGAGGTGGGTGGATCACATGGTCACGAGTTCAAGACCAGCCTGGTCAATATGGTGAAATCCTGTCTCTACTAAAAATACAAAAATTAACCGGGCGTGGTGGTGCACACCTCTCGTCCCAGCTACTTGGGAGGCTGAGGCAGAAGAATCGCTTGAACCTGGGAGGCGGAGGTTGCAGTGAGCCAAGATCATGCC
>NW_012116582.1:12565-14357 GCF_000951035.1 Colobus angolensis palliatus | reverse complement strand
ACTCAAATACCAGACCCACTCCTAAGAGCTGACTCTGGACCTGCCTGCAACAGAATTGATGTTCTGCACCACAGAGGGCACAGCAGAACATTGAAGAGTCAGATATCTCCTGGCACAGTTCCTGTTACTCAGGCATAAACCCAGGTTTATTCATAAATCTTCTCTTTCTCTCATACCCCATATTTGATCTCTTTGAAAAACATTATTGGCTTTATCTTATAAACGTATCCTAAATCCAATCACATCTCGCCATCTCCGCTGCTCACAATGATCCAAGCCACCACCTCTTGCCTGGATTAGCAAATTATTCTCCTAACAGATCCCTCTACCTCTATACTTCTGCACTCTACAGGTTCTCCATGAGGAGACTGTCATCACTTCTTTGCACAAATCCTTGAGTGGTTCCATTTGTACTCAGAAAACAAGGCCGAGTTCTTACAATGGTCTACAAAACCCGCCATTCACCTTTGAGCCCCTTTCCTGCTCTGCTCCCCTTCATTCACTCTGGGTCAGCAGCCATGGCCTCTGTGACATAACTGACATAAGCCTCAGGACCCATGTTGCAGCTGTTTCCTCTGCCTGGAGTCCCTTCACCCAGATATTTGACTATGCAACTTCCCCCATCTTCATGTTATTGTTCAACATTGCCCATGAAGTTCTACTCTGATGACTGGTTTAATACTATCTGAGGCTGGATGTGGTGGCTCACGCCTATAATCCCAGCACTTTGGGAAGCTGAGAGGATGGGAGGATCACTTGAGCCCAAGAGTTGAGACCAGCCTGGGCAAGACTCCATCTCTATAAAAAAAATTCAAAAATTTAAAAATTAGCCAGATGTAGTGGCACACACCTATAGTCCAAGCTACTCAGGAGGATTGCTTGAGCCCAGGAAGTTGAGGCTGCAGTGAGCCTGATCTTGCCACTGCATTCCAATCTAGGCAACAGAGTGAGATTCTGTCTCAAACAAACAGTAAACAAATACTGCCTGATACCCTTCCTTCTCCCCCAACACACAATTGGTAATACCTTTCTCTTTCCCTGTCCTACTTTTATTTCCATAGCACTAATCAACATTTAACATCATATATAGTTTACTTGTGTGTTTTTCCAGAGCACTAATCACCATTTAATATCCTACATAGTTTATTTGTGTGTTGTGTTTATTATTACTGAATATATTCATTAATCGTAGTAAATGAGAGCAGGAATATCTACTTTGTTCACTATTTAGCCCAAGCTCCTAAAACAGAGCTTGACATATATTAGGTACTCAATGTATATTTGTTAAAACAATAAATTATCTTTCCCCTCCTTAGACTGTTAGCATTTGGTCTGTTCTTGTCATGATACTTATATAATTCTGTCTTGAGATGTTGTTGGGAAAAAGATATAAGACTTATTAAAGCATTCTAAAATTGCTAAAAATAGTAAAAAAATAAAATGCGTTGACTTAGCATACAACCCACTAAATTGTGGAAGGTATTTAAGAAAGTTTAACATTTAATTTGAAAGACTTTATTGACAACGAAAAAGCCAAACACTTTTTGTTCTTCAAAAGAAGTATGTTTCTACCATTTATCATTTTCTTCATGTTTTAGAACAAAGTAAGTCATTTTACAGATTTAGTTTACAGAAAAGGGTAGGGGAACTTGGAGCCTATTAAATGACTTTCCTGAAGTTCTTCTAGTGATGACTGAGAAATCTTGGAATTTCTTTTCTATGCTTCTCTTTCCAGTTGCTTTGGCCTTTAATCCAGATTACACAGTCAGTTCCACTCCTCCCTACTTGGTCT
>NW_012116582.1:6139-6920 GCF_000951035.1 Colobus angolensis palliatus | reverse complement strand
CTAGATACTATAGTATGGAAAGGAGATTTATTTGAAACAAGCCTGTCAGGTTACATTCATCTATCCATCACTACTTTCTTTTTATAGAAGTCAATAGGCAGATATACACTTATTCTATCATTGTTGCCATGATTCAAGCCTTTTAAAACTACTCCTTAGTAAATACCTTCAGATTTGGAGCACATTTTCTTGAATATATTAAGAAGTAGAAATTATTTGTCCTCTGAGAGTCAATTTGATTTTTGGAAAGAGCCAGATGTCCTTCTGACGAGCAGTGTGTTTGATGCATCTGGGTTATGGTACATGGGTCAAAACGAGATATAACTTCAAAAAAAAAATGCATCTTATTTTTATCTGGCTCATGAAGTAGTTAAGTAAGACTTTCCTGTGGAAGTATTCCCAAAAGAAATGTTTAGCCATGAAATTATTGCTTGGAAAATAAAGTGAAGGATCTCAAACATTTTCTTTTCAAGAACTAATACATTATTTTCAAATAAAAACATTAAACATACTCCTCCATTATTAAAAAAAATCTTAAAATTCAGCACTTCCTCCCAAAGAAACATCCGTGGAAAGAACATGTGCCACATGTGTTCATACTACTTTGTTGTTTTTCTCATTCTGTTTCAGATTGGATGCATCTGGGTTATGGTACATGGGTCAAAACGAGATATAACTTTCTGTTTCAAATTTTGTTATAAGTGTGCACAGTTCACAGTATTTGTGGACCATTGACATAAAGAAAAGAACTTTAATTAGGAACCAGGAAACCCAGTTTTAA
>NW_012116582.1:0-762 GCF_000951035.1 Colobus angolensis palliatus | reverse complement strand
GCTGGTTCTTTTGTGCTCGCTCTGGTGGTCTTAGAAAAACAAATCACTAAGATTTCAATAGATCATAGTGATATTGTATAAGACCAGCTGATCCTAGATGGTGAAACATGGCAAGGTCACTGGATTCCATGAGCATTAGCACTATCCATAAGACTCCACTAGCATGGTGAGGTGACCTCCTTGGTTGGAGAATACATCATTTTTGTGTGGAATGCAGTAAGGCATTCAGAGAATCCAAGGAATGTGATGCTAGGACAGTAACGGTGACAGGGGAAAGAAAATCCAAATTCAGTATGTTATTTTGAGTGAGGACAAGTAGCTACTCCCTCTGGCCTGAGCCGCACCATGCTGCCCATTTCTTTCTTACTGTACATGTGCTAACAAAAAAGGGAAGATGGAGCTTCCATGGTGGATATGCCTGGCCCCCAGGTACACCTTTTCTTCTGGTGTAGCTGCAGGCATCCCCCCCATGCAAGTTTCCAGCTTTCTTACCTATGTTTGTAGCTTAATATTTCTGTATGCTCTTTGTTAGGAAAAAAAAATGAGGCCAGGTGCAGTGGCTTACGCCTGTAATCCCAGCACTTTGGGAGGCGGAGGCAGGCAGATCACGAGATCAGGAGATCGGGACCATCCTGGCTAACATGGTGAAACCCTATCTCTACTAAAAATACAAAAAAAATAGCCAGGAGTGGTGGCGTGTGCCTGTAGTCTCAGCTACTTGGGAGACTGAGGCAGAAGAATTGTTGGAACCTGGGAGTTGGA
>NW_012116581.1:8795-10222 GCF_000951035.1 Colobus angolensis palliatus | reverse complement strand
CCGCCACCTCGCCCGGCTAGCTTTTTGTATTTTTTAGTAGAGACGGGGTTTCACTGTGTTAGCCAGGATGGTCTCCATCTCCTGACCTCGTGATCCGCCCATCTCGGCCTCCCAAAGTGCTGGGATTACAGGCTTGAGCCACCGCGCCCGGCCAACATTGATTTTTTAGAAAGCACAAATGTTGGGGTTATGGGCTGAATCTTTCCTGCTTTGACCTACTTCGCCACTGTGAGAATATAGGAATTTTGGAGAGCAGCAAGGTTTTCTCCAGGGTTATACTTTATTGATAGATACCTCTTTCTATGTATGTATTAGATATACATATATAATACATATCACAGTAAATATTTCAAATTCCAGAGTAATAAAATGGAAATCATGAGGAAAATGTTAAGATGATTAGAGGACTTCTCTAGAATTAAAATACACACAATAAGGGTCCTTAAGACAATAATTAATAGAAGTACAAGAGAAGCACATCGCTAAAGAAAATAAATCTTAAAATTTTCATGCAGTACAAAAAAAAACACAAGGAAAAGATATTTTAACATCAAACTTCTGCCATGAACTGCTATAATAGACATTATCATGTAATAAACATTGTAAAATGAGGGCTGTCGTCCTGTAATCTTTATCTAGTCAAGCTATCATGACTTGTTAGAGAAAGGAATTTCAAGATATACAAGAACTATAATATTGCATTTAAGAAAAATACATGAAAAAAAATTAAACAGTGAATGAACAAGAATCTTATGAGTCTCTCATGCAAATATAAGTATTGTCAGCATTTTATCCTAGAATTATCTTGTCAGGAATGTTTGTATAGAGCAACAAGCCTTGGAAGACAGAGATAGAGTCTCCTTACAGAGTAGCGGGCAGGTTTGTTTACTATCCAGTAACATAGTAATAGAATAAAGACAAGTAATATGCATTATAATAAAAATAATACATCTCTTTGGTCAAAGATGAGGCAGGTTTGCTTGATAAAATATTCGAGCTTCCTAAGATTGAGGTTCTTTAGCTGCGTGCAAATCATTCACCTGGGCTCCTCACTGTAGTCCACGTGGAACTTGAGGTGAAGAGAAATAGACATGAGCATGACGCTCCGTCTGCCTGTTGTACTGTGAATTATAAGGTTCCTCTTGTCTTCTGCCAGAACCCATGAAATTGCCACAGGCTTTGGCCCGCAAGAAGGGTAAAATCTCAGATCTTGACTGTGAATACCAATATATATAGACATCTTTCATAAAGATATTTAATAAGAGATCAAAATTAGAAGAAAATAAGTAAGGCCGGGTGCGGTGGCTCAAGCCTGTAATCCCAGCACTTTGGGAGGCTGAGATGGGCGGATCACGAGGTCAGGAGATCGAGACCATCCTGGCTAACATGGTGAAATCCCATCTCTACTAAAAAATACAAAAAACTAG
>NW_012116581.1:1311-2305 GCF_000951035.1 Colobus angolensis palliatus | reverse complement strand
GAGTACTCAAGACAATTCACTTTGTACCCAGTTCTAGACAAGAGATATGATTGCAAATTATCACTGCATTCAGAAGCATAGTTTTATTTTGTTTTAATTTGCCATTTGTGAAACCATCATTGTCAAACAGAAGATATTTATGCATGGGTGTAGAGATGAGTGTGTGCGAGACAGCGAAAGCTCTAATAAGAGAGAACTCTTAAGCCTCTCTTTACTAATGTGGAGATCTATCGTCCTAGAAATAGCTTCTTTCCAAAATATCTTGTTCCTTTTGGAGCTGTTTTCTGAACTGATGCTCAAACTCAATCTGAAGGATAAACTTTTATTATTCTCCTTCCTTGTTCAACATTCTTCATAGCTATTATCTGTTCAATTAGTGTAATTATAATTGTTGGTGTTGAATACAACTATACTCTAATACTTTTTATTTATTTATTTATTTTTGAGATGGAGTTTCACTCTTCTTGCCCAGGCTGGACTGCAATGGTACGATCTCAGCTCACTGCAACCTCTGCCTCCCAGGTTCAAGCGATTTTCCTACCTCAGCCTCCTGAGTAGCTGGGATTACAGTCATGGGCCACCACACCTGGCTAATTTTGTATTTTTAGTAGAGATGGGGTTTCACCGTGTTGGCCAGGCTGGTCTCAAACTCCTAACCTCAAGAGATCTGCCTACCTCAGCCTCCTGAGTAGCTGGGATTACAGTCATGGGCCACCACACCCGGGTAATTTTTGTATTTTTAGTAGAGACAGGGTTTCGCCATGTTGGTCAGGCTGGTCTTGAACTCCTGGGCTCCAGTGATCCTCCTGCCTCAGCCTCCCAAACTGCTAGGATTACAGTCATGGGCCACCACACCTGGCTAATTTTGTATTTTTAGTAGAGACGGGGTTTCTCCATGTTGGTCAGGCTAGTCTTGAACTACCGACCTCAGGTGATCTGCCCACCTTGGCCTCCCGAAGTGCTGGGATTACAGGTGTGAGCCACCACACCTGGC
>NW_012116581.1:0-1081 GCF_000951035.1 Colobus angolensis palliatus | reverse complement strand
TCTGTTCAATTAGTGTAATTATAATTGTTGGTGTTGAATACAACTATACTCTAATACTTTTTATTTATTTACTTTTAATTTTTATTTTAGATTTGGGGGCACATGTGCAGATTGTTACCTGTGTTGTGTGACGTTGAAGTGTGGAGTATGAATGATCTCATCACCAAGGTACTGACCATGCTACCTGTATTAATCCGTTTTCATGCTGCTGATAAAGACATACCCGATCTGGGAAGAAAAATAGGTTTAATTGGACTTACAGTTCCCTATGGCTGGGAGGCCTCAGAATCATGGCAGGAGGCAAAATTCACTTCTTACTTGGCAGGAGCAAGAGAAAATGAGGAGGATGCAAAAGCAGAAACTCCTGATAAAACCATCAGATCTCATGAGACTTATTCACTACCATGAAAACAGTATGGGGGGAACTACCGCCATGATTCAAATTATCTCCCACTGGGTCCCTCCCATAACACATGGGAGTTATAGGAGTACAATTCGAGATTTGGGTGTGGCCACAGAGCCAAACCATATTGGTACCCAACAGTTTTTCAACCCCTGCATCCCTCCCTCCTTGCCCACTCTAGTAGTACCCACTGTCTATTTTTTGCCATTTTTATGTCTACGAACTCTCAAAAATTTCTTTTAGCCAATTTTTGTAGTTCTAAAATTGTGTTTGCCAAGTTTTCTTCTAGAAAATGTATTAGTGAGAATATGCAGAGTATTTGGTTCCCTCTTCCTGCATTAATTCACTTAGGATAATGGCCTCCTGCTGCATCCATGTTGCTACAAAAGACATGATTTTATTCTTTTTTTATGGCTGTGTGGTATTCCATGGTGTATATGTGCCATGTTCTATTTATCCATTCCCCACTGATGGGCACCTAGATTGATTACATGTGTTTGCTATCGTGAATAGTGCTGCAATAAACATACAAGCACTATGTCTTTTTGGTAAAACAATTTGTTTCCTTTTTGGTGTATACCTAGTAATGGGATTGCTGGGTTGAATGGTAGTGCTGTTTTAAGTTCTCTGAGAAATCTCCAAACTGTTTTCCACAGTAGCTGAACTAATTGACATTCC
>NW_012116580.1:11683-12209 GCF_000951035.1 Colobus angolensis palliatus | reverse complement strand
GCTTGAACCCGGGAGGCAGAGGTTGCAATGAGCTGAGATCACACCCCTGCACTCCAGCCTCGTGACAATGAGACTCTATCTCCAAAAAAAAAAAAAATTCTTGTGTTTCTACTTTTGCCCTTGCTGCCAGAAGGCAACTGAACACTGCCTGTTAATCTCAGCATGGTTAGCATATAGGACATCATGAGTATTCTGGTGCTACCACCACGAAAGGAAACTCGCCGTATTCCTTTTTCATCAACCCAACTATCAGCCTCAGGTCCCTGCCTTTTGCTGGAGTGTTTCTAAACATCGTAACACATAGTGATTTTCTATACTATAGTTACTATAATTACTGTATTCCAGCACTGGAATATTTATTCTGTTTGTGTGGCATTCTACTGTATTTTGTGTGTACATCTGCCTTCCTAAACAGACTGTGATCCAAATAAGTTGAAATATTTTTTTTTTTTAATTTTTTTTATTTTTTTTATTATACTTTAAGTTCTAGGGTACATGTGCATAACGTGCAGGTTTGTTACATATG
>NW_012116580.1:6588-7467 GCF_000951035.1 Colobus angolensis palliatus | reverse complement strand
GCTTGAACCCGGGAGGCAGAGGTTGCAATGAGCTGAGATCACACCCCTGCACTCCAGCCTCGTGACAATGAGACTCTATCTCCAAAAAAAAAAAATTCTTGTGTTTCTACTTTTGCCCTTGCTGCCAGAAGGCAACTGAACACTGCCTGTTAATCTCAGCATGGTCAGCCCTCATGGTTAGCATATAGGACATCATGAGTATTCTGGTGCTACCACCATGAAAGGAAACTCGCCATATTCCTTTTTCATCAACCCAACTATCAGCTCTCAGGTCCCTGCCTTTTGCTGGAGTGTTTCTAAACATCGTAGCACATAGTGATTTTCTATACTATAGTTACTGTAATTACTGTATTCCAGCACTGGAATATTTGTTCTGTTTGTGTGGCATTCTACTGTATTTTGTGTGTACATCTGCCTTCCTAAACAGACTGTGATCCAAACAAGTTGAAATATTTACAGAGGGTCTGTCTGCCAATGGTAGGACATTGTCTTCTATTTCTTTGTCTTCTCACCTGTCTCCTGCATGTCAGGCACACGCTCATCACTTAGTAATCACCAGTTGGCTTAACCCAAGAAGACCCAACAGTCTGAATGCACACAGGAGCTGAAGACCACAGTGTTTCAACATCTCTCCACTAGCAAAAAGATTAGGTGCATTGAGATACACTTCTGGTTCTCAGGAATAAAAACTTTATCCCATCTTCAAAATGTAATCACTATTAGAATATTTTTACACACACACTAAAAGGACTTGTGTTTTAGTACATATAGTGTAAGTACTTAACCTTATACTAACTGTAAATATGTCTCTCTCTCTCTGTGTATTTACAAATTGGCCTTGTTATTATACATGCTGTTTCGTAGGCAGAGTTTTCTGCA
>NW_012116580.1:0-464 GCF_000951035.1 Colobus angolensis palliatus | reverse complement strand
GCTAATTTTTGTATTTTTAGTAGAGATGGGGGTTTACCATGTTTTACCATGTTGGCCAGGCTGGCCTCGAACTCCTAACCTCAGGTGATCCATCCACTTTGGCCTCCCAAAGTGCTACGATTACAGGCGTGAGCCACTGCGCCCAGCCTATATTTTGTTTTCTATATTTATTCGATTTATAAATTTTTTAAATCTCCAGCCTTAAGAACATGCTTTGTGATTTAAATTTGAAAAGACAAGTTCTCTATATGAAAAGAAAGTTACCTTATCAGCATTTTGTGATATCTTTACTGCTAAGTATAGGTTGTGTGCTGCCATTATAAATTTAGATTATGCAAAAAACAAGATAAAGGCTTGAACTTTGCAGGTTATTTCTAGAACAGCAGCCGATCCTCATCACTAAGAATTCATACTTATTTAGCATACTCGCTAAAATTTATTTGTAACCTCCAAATCAATACTCA
>NW_012116579.1:13823-15013 GCF_000951035.1 Colobus angolensis palliatus | reverse complement strand
AATGAAGGACAAAAATCATAGGATTATTTCAATTGATGCCGAAAAAGCATTTGATAAAATTCAACATCCTTTCATGATAAAAACGCTAAAAAATTGGGTATACAAAGACATACCTCAACACAATAAAAGCCGTATATGAGACAGACCCACAGCTAGTATTATACGTAATGGGGAAAACCTGAAAGTGTCTCCTCTAAGATCTGGAACAGGACGAGGATGCCCATTTTCACCACTGTTATTCAATATAGTACTGGATGTCCTAGCTAGAGCAATCAGAAAAGAGAAAGGAAGGAAGGGCATTCACACTGGAACGGAAGAAGTCAAATCATTCTTGTTTGTAGGTGATGTGATATTATATTTGCAAAATCCTAAAAGAGTTCACCAAAAAACTATTAAAACTGATTAACAAATTCAGTGAAGTTGCAGGATACAAGATCAACCTACAAAAAATCAGCAGCATTTTTATATACCAACAGTGAACAATCTGAAAAAGAAATCAAGAAAGTAATCCTATTTAGAATAGCTACAAATAAAATAAAATTACTAGGAATTAACCAAAGAAGTGAAAACCATACAGTGAAAACTATAAGACACTGATGCAAAAAATTGAAGAGAACACGAAAACAGTAGAAAGATAGTCCATGTTTATGGATTGGAAAAATCAACACTGTTAAAACATCCATAGTACCTAAAGCAGCAGATGAGATTTAATACAATTCCTATGAAAATACCAATGACATTCCTCACAGAAATAAATAGGAAAAGTAATCTTAAAATTTATATGGAACCACAAACCCAGAATAGTCAAAGCCATCCTGAGCAAAAAACCAAAACAAACAAACAAACAAAAACTAGAGGAATCATATTACCTGACTTCAAATTATATTACAGAGCTATAGTAACTAAAACAGCATGGCACTGGCATTAAAAACAGATACATAGACCAATGGAACAGAATAGAGAATTCATAAGTAAATCTATACATTTACAGTGAACTCATTTTCAACAAAGGTATGAAGAATAAACATTGGGGAAAGGACAGTTTCTTCAATAAATAGTGCTGGAAAACTGGATATTGACATGCAGAAGAATGAAACTAGACCTTTCTGAGGCTGAGGTGGGAGGATCACTTGAGCTCAGGAGTTTGAGACCAGCCTGGGCAACACAGTGAGACCTCATCTCTATTAAAA
>NW_012116579.1:6775-7277 GCF_000951035.1 Colobus angolensis palliatus | reverse complement strand
AAAGAGATGATCTTGCTGTGTCACCCAGGCTGGAATGCAGTAGCATCATCATAGTTCACTGTAGTCTTAAACTCTTGGGCTCAAAATCCTCTTGCCTCAGCCTTACAGCTAACTGGAACCACGGGTGAATGCCAGCATGCCTGCCCAATTAAAAAAAAAAAATTGTAGAGATGGGGTTTCACTGTGTTGCTCAGACTTGTCTTGATCTCCTGGCCTTAAGTGATCCTCTAGCCTTGGTCCCCTGGGCTGCTGGGATTACAGGCATAAGCCACAGCATCCAGCCTGTTTTTTTTCTTTTGAGACAGAGTCTTGCTCTGTTGTCCAGGCTGGAGTGCAGTGGTGTGATCTCTGCTCACTGCAAGCTCCGCCTCCTGGGTTCATGCCATTCTCCTGCCTCAGCTTCCTGGGTAGCTGGGACTACAGGCGCCCACCACCATGCCCAGCTAATTTTTTGTATTTTTAGTAGAGACGGGGTTTCACCATGTTAGCCAGGATGGTCTCG
>NW_012116579.1:0-1570 GCF_000951035.1 Colobus angolensis palliatus | reverse complement strand
AAAAAAAAAAAAAAAAAATGCATGTGAGAGAGGATCCTTTAGAGACCAAAATTCTTGAGTCAGTGGATGAATATGAAGCTGACTGGACAACTGGAAGAAGTAACCTTGGGTAGAAAGAGTGCCCCTTTCCCATGGAAGAAGGAGAGATGGGTGAGGATTCTGATGGGTTTATTACAAGTGACAGGGAAGTAAACTGTTCTTGCCTCGTGAACTTCATTTTCTCAGTGAAATCAAAGACAAGGTCATGTACTAAGAAGGAGAGAGGAAATAATAGTTTTGGGGGTCTGTGGACAGCGGAATTTTTGAATAATCACAAAGGGCAAAGAGAGGCATCTGCCTGGAGACACGACATTGCTGGGCAGCTCTGCAAGCTTTGGTGAGGCAGGAGGCCATATATTTTTAGTGATTTTAGTCTGTACTATTGCATAATTTTTGGCAGCAGGCCACATGGGATTAGTCATAAAAAATAGAGAAATCAAATAGCAAGAAGGATGGAGGGAGAGGATATTACAGCATGGTTTCAGGGGAAGAGAAAAGGTGTCAGAAAAGAGAAGTAGGCAAGAAAACCAAATAATAGGGTCTCTGAAGTGAGGGACATGTATAGGAAAAGATTTGGGAGTAATAGTGCAGGAAACGAAATAAAACATCACAGCGAACATTTTTGTACATGTATTCTGTTTTCTCATGTTTTGAAATCATGAGCCAAAACACATGCCAAAGCAAAAGTGTTCATAATACCAATGGGTTACTTTTCAAAAAGGCTGGAGCAATTTTACTCCCACTGGCAATGGATGACAGTACCAGACCTAGGTCCTTCTCAGCTCCATGTGTTCTCAATGTTTTAAATTCTGGCTAATTATTATTATTACTATTTTTGTGGGGAAAGAGGGATGTTATAGCTTTGTCATCATTTATGCTTTCCAGACTACTACTGGCTTTGAGCATCTGCTCAAATAAGTTAGTTATTTGTATTTACTCTGAGTTTCATGTTTATATCCTTTGGCTATTCACTCTATCAGGGTTTGCTTTTTTCTTGTCTTTTTTCTCATCAATCTGTAGGCACTCTTTGAGGCACATGCCACCTGCTTATTTGTCAGTCATATGTGTTGCAAATATTTTATATTGTTTGTTTTCTTAAAACACTGTGGAGCATTTATTTTCTTTCTATTCATGTATTTTAAGTTTTTAAAAAATTGTGTGTGTGTCTGTGTGTGTGTGTGTATCTGTGTGTGTCTGTGTGTGACTGTCTGTGTGTGTGTGTGTGTGTATTTTAGAGACAGGTGCTCATGTTTTTGCCCAGGCTGGAGTGCAGTGCTGTGATCATGGCTGACTGTAGCCTCAACCTCTTGTGTTCAAGTGATGCTCCTGCCTCAACCTCCTGAGTAGCTGGGACCACAGGTGTGCATCACTGTGGATGACTTTTTTTTTTTTAATTGACAAATAAAAATTGTGTATATTACAATATATAACATGTTGTTTTGAAACATATATACATTGTGGAATGGGTAAATGAGCTAATTAACATATGCATTACCTCACATATTTATGTGTGTGGGGTGAGAACACTTAA
>NW_012116578.1:6173-7153 GCF_000951035.1 Colobus angolensis palliatus | reverse complement strand
TTCACCATGTTGGCCAGGCTGGTCTTGAACTCCTGACCTCAGGTGATCCACCCACCTTGGCCTCCCAAAGTGTTGAGATTACAGGCGTGAGCCACTGCACCTGGCCTGCATTCTTTTTCTTTCCTTTTCCTTTCCTTTTTCCTTTCCTTTCCTTTCCTTCTCCTTTTTCTTTTTCTTTTCTTTTCTTTCTTTCTTTTTTATTTTTTTTGAGTGAGAGTCTTGCTCTGTCACCCGGGCTGGAGTGCAGTGGTGCAATCTTGGCTCACTGCAACCTCTGCCTCCTGGGCTCAAGCAATTCTCGTGCCTCAGCCTCCCATGTAGCTGGGATTATAGGCATGCGCCATCATGCCTGGCTAATTTTTTTTTGTATTTTTAGTAGAGATGGGGTTTCACCATGTTGGCCAGGCTGGTCTTGAACTACTGACCTAAAGTTATCTGCCTGTCTCAGCCTCCCAAAGTGCCAGAGTATCACATTCTTTATCAAAAAAGTCTTTTTCAAAAAAAAAAAAAAGGCACCTGAATTAAACAGTGTACTGACTTAGTGACATTGTTCATTTACATCTGTGGACTGGCAGGGTAGCACTGCTTTACATTCAGTTGCCCCAACTGTCCCCAAAATGTTTTTTATGGCCAATTCACATGTTACATTTGGTGGTTGTGTCTGTGTCTCTTTAGTATCTCTCTTTTTTTTGGGAGACGGTCTTGCTCTGTCACAGCCCAGGCTGGAGTGCAGTGGCACAATCTCAGCTCACTGCAACCTCCACCTCCTGAGTTCAAGTGATTTTCCTGCCTCAGCCTCCCGAGTAGCTGGGATTACAGGTATGTGCCACCACACCCAGCTAATTTTTGTATTTTTAGTAGAGATGGGGTTTCACCATGTTGGCTAGGCTGGTCTTGAATTCATGACCTCAAGTGATGCACCCACCTTGGCCTCCCAGAGTACTGGAATTACAGGCATGAGCCTCCATGTCTGGCCTCTT
>NW_012116578.1:3577-4395 GCF_000951035.1 Colobus angolensis palliatus | reverse complement strand
AAAAAAAAAAAAAAAAAGCCCAAAAACTTAAAGTGTTGGTATGTACATCATGTTGCATCCCATTAAGAGGTACATTATTTCTGTTGCTCACTTGTAGTAAAGGTGATGGTTAGGTTGATGGCCCTCAGAACTCTCCATGTAATTTTCTTCTTTGTAATTAATAAGAAATCTGTGGGATGTTGGCCAGGTGCAGTGGCTCATGCCTGTAATTCCGGCACTCTGGGAGGCTGAGGCAGGTGGATCACCTGATGTCAGAAGTTCAAGACCAGCCTGGCCAACATGGTGAAACCTCATCTCTACTAAAAATACAAAAATTGGCTGGGTGTGGTGGCAGATGCCTGTAATCCCAGCTACTCAGGAGGCTGAGGCAGGAGAATCGCTTGAACCCAGGAGGCGGTGGTTGCAGTGAGCTGAGATTGTGCCATTGCACTCCAGCCTGGGCAACAAGAGCGAAACTCCATTTCAAAAAAAAAAAAAAAGCTATTGGATGTCACTCTAATGCCATGTGACTATCCTGTTTCCCAACAACCTCTTCCCTAAAGATTTTAGCATCCATTGATTATTGTTTCCTGACTCATTTAATATTTTTTAATTTTTTAATTTATTTTGGTCAGATGTGGTGGCTCACACCTGTGTAATCCCAGCACTTTGGGAGGCTGAAGCGCGAGGATTTCTTGAGTATAGGAGTTTGAGAACAGCCTGGGAAATATGGTGAGACCAGGTCTCTACCAAAAAAAAAAAAAAAAAGAAAGAAAGCTTGGCATGGTGGCATACACTTGTATTTTTAGCTACTTAGGGGTCTGAGGTAGGAGATTAGC
>NW_012116578.1:0-1403 GCF_000951035.1 Colobus angolensis palliatus | reverse complement strand
AGCAACCATCTCTAAAAAAAAAAAAAAAAAAATTCCGGGCATGGTGGTGTGTGCCTGTAGTCCCAGCTACTCAGGAGGCTGAGGCGGGAGGATTACTTGGGCCTGGGAGGTCAGGGCTCCAGTAAGCCATGATTGTATCACTGCACTCCAGCCTAGGTAACAGTCTGCGGCCCAGTCTCAAAAATATATAAAAAATATTGATGACCGGGCCCCAGAGATTCCAGTTTAATTGGTTTGGGGAGGGTCTTAGTCATCAGTCTTTTAAAAATTACTGTCCACCCTGCCCAGTGATTCTAGTATGCAGTCAAGGTTGTGAACCAGTAGTAGAGTTTTACCTGTCAAAGTGTGATCCCTGGACCGGCAGCTTTGGCATCACCTGGAAACTTGTTAGAAATGCACACATTTGGGCTCTCCACCAACTGAATCAGAAATGCTGGGGCTAGGGCAATCTAATTTAATATGTCTTTCAGGTGATTGTGGTGTGCATTCAAATTTAGGAACGACTGATTCAGAGCAACTATTCTCAGCCTTGGTTGCATATTACCTGGAGACCTTCAAAAACAAGTTCCTGGGTGTCATCCCTTCACATTCTGATTTAATTCATTTTGAGAGTAGCCCTAGCATCGTTATTTTAAAAGCTCTCCAGATGACTCGTGTGTCGCCAAGGATGAGAATCACTTTGAATTTTTGGTCTCTAAGTCCAGTGTTTGGTGTGATGAGTAAAAGTGCACACCAGGTTGCAGATAAAATGTAACTACAGTAGTCGGGTAATACATAGGCCAGATAGCTTGTCTTTTTGCTTGCTACTCTTCTAGACCTACCCAGGTGTTCTGAGCACCGGTTTGCAGTCCTTTGCAAAGGCTTCTATTTCTTCAAAGCACTTCCTTTCTCATTCCTTCTGCCATTATTTTGGGGGGGTATGGTAGAAAGTAGGGCTTAGGTATCATCAGTTACTAGTAATCCTAGCGGAAGATTGTAATTCCTAGCCTAAGTTAATAAAATTAACTCTCAGGCTGGGTGCGGTGGCTCACGCCTATAATCCCAGCACTTTGGGAGGCCAAGGCAGGTGGATCACCTGAGGTCAGAAGTTCCAGACCAGCCTGGCAAACATGGTGAAACCGTATCTCTACTAAAAATACAAAAAATTAGCTGGGCACGATGGTGGGCACCTGTAATCCCAGCTACTCAGGAGGCTGACGCAGGAGAATCACTTGAACCCAGGAGGTGGAGGTTGCAGTGAGCCGAGATCGTGCTATTGCACTCTAGCCTGGGCAGCAAGAGCGAAACTTCGTCTTAAAAAAAAAAAAAAAAAAAAAAAAAAAATTAACTCTCATACATGTGAGAGAAAAGTGAGCTTGTTTTAATATTAAAGTAGGACAGTTATCCTCAGCCTGCTTCCCACT
>NW_012116577.1:3386005-3389397 GCF_000951035.1 Colobus angolensis palliatus | reverse complement strand
TGTTTGAACTTGTGTTAGCATATATAAACAGCCTGTAACAAGCAGTCGGGGTCCCAGGACCAACTTAGAGCTTGGGACCCTAGCGCGCTAGTAATAAATAACTCTCTGCTGTGAACTTCGTGTCGGTGATCCTTCGCGACGACCCCTGCCCAGGAGGGAATCGAGAGTTCGGTTCCAACAATTTATGTTTATGGGGACTTCCATGAGAGGGCAAACCTCAGGATACATTTAAATCATCAAACATCTGGGGAGCTCTAAGTTTCAGGAAAATCTGAAAGGGACTAGGGATGCTAAGTAGCTGTAGTAATGCTGAAATGATAAGGGGCTAGTGTTGGATCTGCCTAGAAACCCTAGTATCTCTGTTTTACAAAAGTTACAATTTTTTTTGAAATTTTCTTAGAAAACAAAACAAAAAAAAAACCACCACCCATGAGATAAACCTGGAGTCAGAATGAAAATGCATCCCTATGGCTCAGGAATAAATCAATCCTTCAAATACTATTAGCTGTACTGACTTTGTGAGGACCTCCTGGGTCACCAGGTTGGTATAAAATTATCTTAAACTGAAGACTTTTATGATTCAACAGATGCAGAAAGAAGCCTTCTTGGAGCTTCCCTTATCTAACTATCACAGAAACTTCTGGGACATGAAGACTGCCATAAATTCTCTTTTGGGGGAAGCTTCTACTCCCAGGAGAGAGACCAAGAGTATACCTACCATAATTTCCCTCTGGGGTTGTGGGAAGTTTTATGAACCTGAAAAGGACTAAGACCATGTATAGTAGTATAAACAAACAACATCACAAACTTTATCTACTGTTTGCCTTTCCTAAATGTACTTATCTATTCTTCCATAGAAATCTTTTCTCCTTCTTTTCCTCTGTTGAATTACATATATAAGCCTCTGGCTTTAATCATTTAGTCAGCCAGTTACTGCTTTTGTTGACTCCCACCTGCATACAATAAACCTTTTTTCCCCTGTTAATCTGCCTTTTGTCAATTTAATTCACAGGCCTACAGACACTAACTCTGAGAGAGTAGAGGAAAAGCTTTTTCCTCCCTGCAACTACATACATTTACAACATTGTAGTATAAAATTAAACCTACAACTATATAACTCTGTTTAAAATAATATTTTCTTTTTCTTTTTTCTTTTTTTTTGAGACAGAGCCTTGCTCTGTCACCCAGACTGGAGTGCAGTGGTGCAATCTCTGCTCACTGCAACCTCTGCCTCCCAGGTTCAAGAGATTCTTCTGCCCCAACCTCCCAAGTAGCTGGGATTACAGGTGCATGCCACCACACCTGGCTCATTTTTGTACTTTTAGTAGAGATGGGGTTTCACCATGTTGGCCAGGCTGGTCATCTCAAACTCCTGACCTCAGGCGATCCACTTGCCTCAGCCTCCCAAAGTGCTGGGATTACAGGTATGAGCCACTGTGCCTGGCCTGTATAAAATAATATATTTCTAATAAACTATTTTACTATTTACAAAAATTAGGAGCTGGTAATGGACACAAAGAGAGATAGAAATGCAGATAGCCTAATTACCTCTAATGACTATGCCTATATTATGTTCCCTGCCTTCATTTTTTCTGTTTACTCCTGGTTAGAGGTGGGCACGTTGCCCGGGATTATGCTAACTCTCTTGTCTCTGTAAATGGCTGAAAGATTGGGCATGAAACCCAAATCAGGTCAATCAGAATTTCTTTGCTGAGATTTTTATTATTTTTGTTTTCTTTTCAAATCCCATTGAAACTGCCTTTGCAAAATTATGACAGTAAGAGAAATCTGAGGCAGTTGACTCCATCTTGCTGCTGACCTCCAAGCTGTCCTTGGTTTTTCCTGGGAATAAGCCAAGCTAACATTGGGAGGAACTTAGTTTATAGTTTAACTTGAAAGTAGGGATGATAATAGTCTCTGTATTAGTCCATTCTCACATTGCTATAAAGAACTACTTACTGGAGACTTTGTAGTTTATAAATAAAATAGTTTTTAATTGACTCACAATTTCACAGATTATACAGGAGGCATGGCTAAAGAGGCCTCAGGAAACTTACAATCATGGCAGAAGGCAAAGGGGAAGCAAGCACATCTTCACATGGTGACAGAAGAGAGAGCAAAGGGGGAAGTGCCACACACTTTTACACCAGCAGATCTCGTGAGAACCCACTCACTATCACAAGAAAAGCAAAGGGGAAATTCGACCCCATGATCCAATCACCTCCCAACAGGTCCCTCCTGCTATGTTGGGAATTATAATTTGACATGAGATTTGGGTGGGGATGCAGAGCCAACCCATTACAGTCCCTCCTTTCACAGGGACTCAAAATCACCTTTGTAAGTCTAATGAAAGGCCACAAGAATAGGATTATGGGAGGGGCTTGAACCCTGCTAAAATGTAGGCATAGTTTCTATAATTCCTTACTGCTCAAGGGTCATGTGACCAGGCTAGAGGGCTATTATCATTTAAACTATAAACCAAATGTCTCCCAGAGTTAGCTTGGCCCAAGCCCAAGAATAATCAAGGGCAGCTAAAGGCAAGATGAAGGTTGGTTCAATCAGATCTCTTCTACTGCCAGAATTTTCTCACTGATAAAATTTTTGGAAAGGCAGTTTCCAGAGGATAAGTGGAGCATAGATGCAGTTGATAAGCTTTGTTCAGGCATGAGTTACAGTGCTGCTGGTTGTGAGTTGAATGTAAATAAATTAACAAGTATATTAAGGCATCTTAACAGAAACACACATAAAACCAGGTTATATATTGATCAATTGACAAAAAGGTGACAATTGATCAATTGACAAAAAGATCTCACAGGATCCTTGCCCTATATTTCCTTTAAGAACAATGATTCACCATTCACTAATTCGGTATTCACAACAACTCTGTGAAAGGAAAATATCTTGGGCCACCAAAATCACTAAGCTAAAAGGAAAATTCAAGCTGAGAACTGCTCAGGGCACATTTGCCTCCCATTCTCTTCAAGGTCATCCCTCTGTTCACAGAGATAGATGTGTGTTCTGATTGCCTTTTTTGGAAAGGTTTATCAGAAACTCAAAAAATGCAACCATTTGTCTCTCACCTACCTGTGATGTGGAAGACCCCTAGGGCAGGGATGGGGGCAGAGCAGGGGGGTGGGGGCTTGCTTTGAGTTGTCTCTGCCTTTCTGTATGGAACCAATGTACTTCTTACATATTTTGATTGATGTCTCATTTCTCCCTTAAATATATACAACCAAGCTGTGCCCCAACCACTTTGGGCATATGTCATCAGGACTTCCTGAGGTTGTGTCATGGGCATGCATTCTCCAACCGTGGCAAAATAAATCTTCTAAATTAACTGAGACCTATCTCCAATTTTCGGGGTTCACAACTTTTTTTTTTTTTTTTTTTTT
>NW_012116577.1:3364492-3385819 GCF_000951035.1 Colobus angolensis palliatus | reverse complement strand
GGTCTCGATCTCCTGACCTCGTGATCCGCCCGTCTCGGCCTCCCAAAGTGCTGGGATTACAGGCTTGAGCCACCGCGCCCGGCGGGGTTCACAACTTTATAGACCATAACTACCACAAATAATGAGGACATTCTATATATTTAACTGTATATTTACAGTAGTCCTCCCTTATCTACGTGTCAGGCCTCTGAGCCCAAGTTAAGCCATCATATCACCTGTGACCTGCACGTATACATTCAGACAGCCTGAAGCAAGTGAAGAGTCACAAAAGAAGTGAAAATGGATGGTTCCTGCCTTAACTGATGACATTCCACCATTGTGATTTGTTCCTGCCCCACCTTAACTGATTGATTAACCTTGTGGAATTCCTTCTCCTGGCTCAGAAGCTCCCCGACTGAGCACCTTGTGACCCCGCCCCTGCCTGCAAGAGAACAACCCCTTTTGAGACTGTAATTTTTCATTACCTACCCAAATCCTGTAAAACAGCCCCACCCCTATCTTCCTTGCTGACTGTTTTCGGACTCAGTCTGCCTGCACCCAGGTGATTAAAAAACTTTATTGCTCAAACAAAGCCTGTTTGGTCGTCTCTTCACATGGACATGCATGACATTTGGTGCCATGACTCGGATTGGGGGACCTCTCTTGGGAGATCAGTCCCCTGTCCTCCTACTCTTTGCTCAGTGAGAAAGGTCTACCTACGACCTTGGGTCCTCAGACCAACCAGCCCAAGGAACATCTCACCAATTTTAAATTAGGTAAGCAGCCTCTTTTTACTCTCTTCTCCAACCCCTCTCACTATCCCTCAACTTCTTTCTCCTTTCAATTTTGTTGCCACCCTTCATTCTCTCCCTTCTCTTAATTTCAGTTCCTTTCCCTTTTTGGTAGAGACAGAGGAGACACATTTTATCCATGAACCCAAAACTCCGGCCTGCTCATGAACTGGGGGAGACAGTCTTCCCTTGGTGTTTAATCACTGCAGGGACGTCTGCCTGATTATTATTCACCCACATTTCAGAGGTGTATGATCACCACGGGGATGCTTGTCTTGATCCTTCACTTTGGTGGCAAGCACCACTTCCCCAGCGGGGGGGGCAAGTATCCCCCCACCCCTTCTCTTCATGTCTCTACCCTCTTTTCTCTGGGCTTGCCTCCTTCACTATGGGCAACCTTCCACCCTCCATTCCTCCTTCTTCTCCCTTAGCCTGTGTTCTCAAGAACTTAAAACCTCTTCAACTCACACTGGACCTAAAACCTAAATGCCTTATTTTCTTCTGCAATACCACTTAACCCCAATACAAACTCGACAATGGTTCCAACAGCCAGAAAACAGCACTTTCAATTTCTCCATCCTACAAGATCTAGATAATACTTGTCGTAAAATTGGCAAATGGTCTGAGATGCCTGACATTCAGGCAGTCTTTTACACATTGATCCCTTCCTAATCTCTGCTCCCAATGCAATTCATCCCAAATCTTTCTTCTTTCTCTCTGGTCTGCTCCTTCAGTCTCCACCCCAAGCTCTGAGTCCTTTGAATCCTTTTCTATGGGCCCATCTGACCTCTCCCCTCCTCCCCAAGGCTACTCCTCGCCAAGCTGAGCCAGGTTTCAATTCCTCCTCAGCCTCTGCCTCCCACACTATAATCCTTCTATCATCTCCCCTCCTCACACCCGGTCTGGTTTACAGTTTCATCCTGCGACTAGCCCTCCCCAACCTGCCCAACAATTTCCTCTTAAAGAGGTGGCTGGAGCTAAAGGCATAGTCAAGGTTAATGCTTCTTTTTCTCTATCAGACCTTTCCCAAATCAGTTAGCATTTAGGCTCTTTTTCATCAAATATAAAAACCCAGCCAAGTCCATGACTTGTTTGGCAACAACCCTTAGACGTTTTACCGCCCTAGATCCAGAAAGGCCAGAAGGCCATCTTATTCTCAATATGCATTTTATTACTCAGTCTGCTCCTGACATTAAATAAAGCTCCAAAAATTAGATTCTGGCCCTCAAACCCCACTAGAGGACTTAATAAACCTTGCCTTCAAGGTGTACAATAATAGAGAAGAGTTGCAATTACTTGCCTCCACTGTGAGAGAAACCCCAGCCACATCTCCAGCACACAAGAACTTCAAAATGCCTAAGCCACAGTGGCCAGGCATTCCTTCAGGACCTCCACCCCCAAGATCTTGCTTCAAGTGCCAGAAATCTGACACTGGGCCAAGGAATGCCTGCAGCCCGGGATTCCTCCTAAGCCATGTCCCATCTGTGTGGGACCCCACTGGAAATTGGACTGTCCAGCTCATCCAGCAGCCACTCCCAGAGCCCCTGGAACTCTGGCCCAAGGCTGTCTGACTGACTCCTTCCCAGATCTTCTTGACTTAGGGCTGAAGACTGACACTGCTCGATTGCCTTGGAAAACTCCTGGACCATCACAGTTGCTTTGGGTAACTCTTACATTGGAGAGTAAGTCTGTCCCCTTCTTAATCAATCCACATTACCTTCTTTTCAAGGGCCTGTTTCCCTTGCCTCCATAACTGTTGTGGGTATTGACAGCCAGGCTTTGAAACCTCTTAAAACTCCCCAACTCTGGTGCCAACTTAAACAATATTCTTTTATGCACTGTTTCTCAGTTATCCCCACCTGCCCAGTTCCCTTAGTAGGTCTAGGCATTTTAACTAAATTATCTGCTTCCCTGACTATTCCTAGGCTACAACCACACCTCATTGCTGCCTGTTTCCCCAGTTTGAAGCCTCCTTCACATTGTGCCCTTGTATCTCTCCACCTTAATCCACAAATATAGGACACCTCTACTCTCTCCTTGGTGACCAATCATGCACCCCTTACCATCCCATTAAAACCTAATAACCCTTACCCCACTCAACGCCAAAATCCCATCCCACAGCACGCTTTAAAAGGATAAAAGCCTGTTATCACTCGCCTGTTACAGCATGGCCTTTTAAAGCCTATAAACTCTCCTTACAATTCCCCCATATTACCTGTCCAAAAACTGGACAAGTCTTACAGGTTAGTTCAGGATCTGCCCCTTATCAACCAAATTGTCTTGCCTATCCACCCCAGGGTGCCAAACCCATATACTCTCCTATCCTCAATATCTCCCTCCACAACCCCTCCACAACCCATTATTCTGTTCTGGATCTCAAACATGCTTTCTTTACTATTCCTTTGCACCTTTCATCCCAGCCTCTCTTCGCTTTCACTTAGACTGATCCTGACACCCATCAGTCTCAGCAACTTACCTGGGCTGTACTGCTGCAAGGCTTCATGGACAGCCCCCATTACTTCAGTAAAGCCCTTTCTCATGATTTATTTTCTTTCCATCCATCTGCTTCTCACCTTATTAAATATTTTGACAACCTTCTACTTTACAACCACTCCTACAAATCTTCCCAACAGAACACCCTCCTGCTTCTCTAACATCTATTCTCAAAAGGATATCACATATCCCCCTCCAAAGCCCAAATTTCTTCCTCATCCATTACCTATCTTAGCATATTTCTCCATAAAAACAGACATTCTGTCTCTGCTGATCTTCTGCTGATCTTCCCTGGCTAATCTCCCAAACCCCAACGCCTTCTACAAAGCAACAACTCCTTTCCTTCCTGGGCATGGTTAGATACTTTTGCCTTTGGGTACCTAGTTTTAACATCCTGACTAAATTATTATATAAACTCACAAAAGGAAACCTAGCTGATCCCATAGATCCTAAATCCTTTCCCCACTCCTCTTTCCGTTCCTTAAAAACAGCCCTAAAATCTGCTCCCACACTAGCTGTCCCTGACATATCCAACCTTTTTCATTACACACAGCCGAAGTACAGGGCTGTGTGGTCAGAATTCTTACACAAGAGCCGGGACTGCACCTGTAGCCTTTCTGTCTAAACAACTTAACCTTACTGTTTTAGCCTAGCCCTCATGTCTGTGTGCAGCAGCTGCTGCTGCTTCAATACTTTCAGAGTCCCTAAAAATCACAAACTGTGCTCAACTCACTCTCTACAGTTCTCATAACTTCCAAAATCTATTTTCTTCCTCACACCTGATGTGTATACTTTCTGCCCCCTGGCTCCTTTGGCTATACTCACTCTTTGTTGAGTTTCCCACAATTACCATTGTTCCTGGCCTGGACTTCAATCCGGCCTCCCATATTATTCCTGATACCACACCTGACCCCCATGACTGTATCTCTCTGATCCACTTGACATTCACTCCATTTTCCATATTTCCTTCTTTCCTCTTCCTCACCGTGATCATGCTTGGTTTATTGATGGCAGTTCCACCAGGCCTGATCACCACTCACCAGAAAAGGCAGGCTATGCTATAGTATCTTCCACATCTATCATTGAGGCTACCACTCTGGCCCCCTCCACTATCCCTCAGCAAGTCAAACTCATTGCTTTCACTCGGGCCCTCACTCTTGCAAAGGGACTATGTGTCAATATTTATGCTGATTCTAAACATGCCCTCCATATCCTGCACCACCATGCTGTTATATGAGCAGAAAGAGGTTTCCTTGCTATGCAAGGGTCCTCCATCATTAATGTCTCTTTAATAAAAACTCTTCTCAAGGCCGCTTTACTTCCAAAAGAAGCAGGAGTCATTCACTGCAATGGCCATCAAAAAGCATCAGATCCCATCACTCAGGGCAATGCTTATGCTGATAAGGTAGCTAAAGAAGCAGCTAGCATCCCAACTTCTATCCCTCATGGCCAGTTTTTCTCCATCTCATCAGTCACTTCCACCTACTCTCCCACTGAAACTTCCACCTATCAATCTTCCCACACAAGGCAAATGGTGCTTAGACCAAGGAAAATATCTCCTTCCAGCCTTACAGGCCTGTTCTATTCTGTTGTCATTCCATAACCTCTTCTGTATAAGTTAAAAGCCACTATCCTGCCTCTTAAAACCTCTCATTTCCTTTCCATCGTAAAAATCCATCCTCAAAAAAATCACTTCTCAGTGTTCCATCTGCTATTCTACTACTCCTCAGGGATTTCTCAGGCTCCTTCCCTTCCCTACACATCAAGCTCAAGAATTTGCCCTTGCTCAGGATTGGCAAATTGACTTTACTCTCATGCCCTGAATCAGGAAACTAAAATACTTCTTGGTCTGGGTACACACTTTCACTGGATGGGTAGAGGCCTTTCCCACAGGGTCTGAGAAGGCCACCACAGTCATTTCTTCCCTTCTGCCAGACATAATTCCTCGGTTTGGACTTCCCACCTCTATACAGTCCCATAATGGGCCGACCTTTACTAGTCAAATCACCCAAGCAGTTTCTCAGGCTCTTGGTGTTCAGTGGAACTTCATACCCCTTACCATCCTCAATCTTCAGGAAAGGTAAAATGGAGTAATGGTCTTTTAAAAACACACCTTACTAAGCTCAGCCACCAACTTAAAAAGGACTGGACAGCACTTTTGCCTCTTTCCCTTCTCATAATTAGAGCCTGTCCTTGGGATGCTACAGGATACAGCCCAGGGTACAGTATGTATGGATACTCCTTTTTATAAGGCCCCTGACTCATTCAAGACACTAGCCCAACTTGGACTGCACCCCAAAAACTTGTCATCCCTACTGTCTTCTGTGTAGTCATACTCCTATTCACCATTCCAAACTACTTGTAAATGCCCTGCCTTTGTTTACACTGCCAGTTTACACTTTTCCTCCAAACCATCATAGCTGATATCTCCTTGTTTTACCTCAAACTGCCACCCTTAAGTCTCTCTTGAAGTGGATAGAAGATCTTCAGTGGCAAGGTACACTCCAATACTTTCACTCTGATGAAGTCCTATTCTTTACTTTTATATTCAGTCTTTTTCTCGTTCCCATTCTTATGCCACCCTCTACCTCTCCCCAGCTATCTCCACCACACTATCAATCTCACTCACTCTCTCCTAGCCATTTCTAATCCTTCTTTAACAAACAATTGCTGGCTTTGCACTTCTCTTTCCTCCAAAACTGCTGAAGCCTTGACTTACTCACTGCTGAAAAAAGTGTTGTTTTTACCTAAATCAATCTGGCCTGGTGCATGACAACATAAAAAAACTCAAGGATAGAGCCCAAAAACTCACCAACCAAGCAAGCAATTATGCTGAACCCCCCTTGGGCACTCTCTAATTGGATGTCTTGGATCCTCCCAATTCTTCAACCTTTAATACCTGTTTTTCTCCTTCTCTTATTTGGACCTTGTGTCTTCCATTTAGTTTCTCAATTCATACAAAACCGTATCCAGGCCATTACCAATCATTCTATATGACAAATGCTCCTTCTAACAACCCCACAATATCACCCCTTACCACAAAATCTTCCTTCAGCTTAATCTCTCCTACTCTAGGTTCCCATGCTGACCCTAATCCCACTCAAAGCAGCCCTGAGAAACATCGCCCATTATCTCTCCATACCACCCCCAAAAATTTTCACTGCCCCAACACTTCAGCACTATTTTATGTTGTTTTTCTTATTAATATAAGAAGACAGGAATGTCAGGCCTCTGAGCCCAAGCTAAACCATCATATCCCCTGTAACCTGCATGTATACATCCAGATGGCCTGAAGCAAGTGAAGAATCAAAAAAGAAGTGAAAATGGCTGGTTCCTGCCTTAACTGATGACATTCCACCATTGTGATTTGTTCCTGCCCAACCTTAACTGATAGATTAACCTTGTGAAATTCCTTCTGCTGGCTCAGAAGCTCCCCGATTGAGCACCTTGTGATCCCCACCCCCACAAGAGAACAACCCCTTTTGACTGTAATCTGTAATTTTCCACTACCTACCCAAATCCTATTAAAGAGCCCCATCCCTATCTTCCTTGCTGACTCTCTTTTTTCGGACTCACCCCACCTGCACCCAGGTGATTAAAAAGCTTTGGTGCTCACACAAAGCCTGTTTGGTGGTCTCTTCACACGGACGTGCATGACACTATGGTTTTGCTTTCCGAGGTTTCAGTTATTTGCAGTTGATCGTGTTCCAAAAAAAATTAATTACTCAGAAATAAACAATTTGTAAGTTTTAAATTGTACTCCATTCTGAGTAGCATGATGAAATCTTATGCTGTCTGGGTCTGTCCCATTGGGTTTGTGAATGATTTCTTTGTCCCGTGTATCCACGCTGTTGAAGGTGTGGTACCTGCCTGTGAGTCACTTGGCAGCCCTCTCATTTAACAGTTGGACAGTGACAATATCTCTGCATTAAGGGAACCTTTCTTTTCCTTAAGAATGGCCCCAAAGCACAAGAGTAGTGATGCTGGCAATTCAGAGATGCCAAAGAGCAGCTGGAAAGTATTTCCATTAGGTGAAAAGGTAAGTTTTTTACTTAATACGAAAAAAAATTATGTGCTGACATTACTAAGATCTATGGTAAAAATGAATCTTGTAGCTGTGAAATTGTGAAAAAGGAAGAAGAAATTTATGCTAGTTTTGCTGTCACACCTCATCCTGCAATGGGTGCAATGCATTGTGGCTGCCATGCATGATATTACGAGATAAAACATAGCTCATGGGTGTCAGCTTTCCACCCTGTGCTCAGCTCTGCTAGGTATTCTAAGGATTTACGGAGGCCAAGAAATCTCATCCAGAACATAATGTGTCCACACAGAAAGCACAGAGAAACAAGGACACACTAGCATTGAGAACTCAGTGGAATGTTACTGACAAGTGCAGTGGGAGTTTAGTAAAGAAGAAGAGGCCACTATAGGCAGGTGGAGTCAGAAAAGGGGAATGACCTTGCAGGGTCGCTGGAATTTGGATCTGTGGAGAGAAGGAGAGGAGAGTTTCTAAAGAGAAGAGTGACAAGATCAGAAGCAGTTACCAAACCATGAACCTGGTTGGTTTAGAGGACAGTGAGGAGACCTTTCTGGTTGCACACACAGAGTGTGTATTTGGGGGAGGAGAGGAAAACAGGTTTCAGTGGAGAGAGACCAAAATACAAAAATCCTGAAAGTTTGTCTATGAAGGGGTTATCCAAAGATGTTTCAGCTGCTGCAAGAAGTGAGAAAACTACTTCTCTAAGAGCCTTCTTAGGGCATAAATAGATTAGATCAAGAGTTGCCAACCTAGCCTGCCTCCTGTTTTTGTATGGCCCATGAGTTAAGAATAATTTTTACATTGTTAAATGGTTGACAAAAATAATAATAATAAAGAAAAATACTATTTTGTGAGTGTGAAAATAATATGCAATTTAAATTTCAGAATCTATAAATAAAAGTTTTATTGGAACACAGCCACACTCATGTGTTTACTTACTGTTTATGGCAGCTTTTGTGCTACAATGGCAGAGTTGTGATGGAACTGTATGGCCTAAAAAGCCTGAAATGTTTACTATTCGGTCTTTACAGAATCTGTTTAAGGACCCTTGATTTAAGGGAGAAACAGGAAGAAGACAGTAACTAGGACTAGGGTAAAGCACATGAGGTACATGCCTTGGGCACAGATTTTAAGAGGAAGGGGTAGCAAAAAAAAAAAAACTGCCCTTGCATTAATCAAATAATATTTTAATGCAATATTTTTAAAAATAAAAATTAATGCAAAAATCTGTGAACAAAATATCAGAATTTAAACACAGGATGGATAACAGTGCTGCCCTATGCTATATCAAAGCCCAAGGCAAAAGAAAAATTGGTAATTATTACAATTTTTGGTGCCCCCTTAAATTTTGCACAAGAGGCAAGTGCCTTCACTCAGCCCACCTTAATCCTGGCCTGGTGAGCTTTCTGTAGGATGTTACAGTGATATTCAGGGTTGGGAAGATTATGATTAGGGAAAAACAGGCAGCAGAATGTGTAGAGATTTAGGAGTGAATCGTAGATCTTACATGTTATATCTCCACTTTTTTTATTTTTTTGTGACAGGGTCTCACTCTGGCTGGAGTGCAGTGACACCATCTTGGCTCACTGCAGCCTGGACCTCTTGAGCTCAGGTGATCCTACAACCTAAACCTCCCAAGTAGCTGGGACTACAGGTGTGTGACACCATGCCAAGCTATTTTTTTTTTTGTATTTTTAGTGGAGACAAGGTTTTGCCATGTTGCCCAGGCTGGTCTTGAACGCCTGGATTCAAGCAATCTGCCTGCCTTGGTTTCCCAAAGTGCTGAGCCTCCACACCTGGCTGTATCTCCACCTTGAAGGAAAGAATTTCACTTGAAGGAAGCCAGAGTATTTTTATCTTGATATAGCCTGGACTAAATAAACAGCCTCAAAGTCTCTCTGACAGCCCCCCAGCACCCCCTGCCTCCCCACCACCCATCCTTGTCTCTTGCAAAGCACAGGATGAAGCTATTCTTTGAAGTTTCTTTCATTGACCTAAAAGGTAGACCTGCCAAAAAGGAACTTCTTGTCTCTTGCAAAGCACAGGATGAAGCTATTCTTTGAAGTTTCTTTCATTGACCTAAAAGGTAGACCTGCCAAAAAGGAACTTCACTAGCAGAGAAGATTAAAACTCATATCACAGAGGAGGAGACTGAAAATTAATCACCACACCTAGAGCCTAGTCGAACTTTGTCTCAAGTCACTGTCTGTTCTCTAGTCCCGTTCCATTTCCAAAGAGCAATTCAGAAGATAATGTCTTCCTGCTGGATCCATTCATTCTTCCTAAAACTCATTTACTCCTACACACCCCCACCTCCCCGTCTTCTATGAAGAAAAGTATATAAGCATCTGTACCTCATTGGATTATTGGGTAATCATTCTTAAAGGTATATAAGCATCTGTACCCCATTGGATTATTGGGTAATCAGTCTTCTGATTCCCCCATGCCAAAATAAAATTGCATGCCTTTTTCTTCTATTAATCTGCCCTGTATCAGTTCATTTTCAGTGATTCTTCAGAGGGTGAGGGAGAAACTTTCCCTCTTTGGCGCTACATACTCATTTCACCTAAAGTGAAAGTCAAAGTCTATAAGACTATACAATCCAGCCGGCAGCCCCTTAACTCTCCAACTCCATTCCTGAGGATTCTTCTCCTCACTTGCTTCCTGCTAACCACCCTGGACTCCTTAGCACCTTTCACAATGCCAGGTGTGCTTCATCTCAAACCTTTGCATGGGCAGCTGCCTTTGCTGAGAGTCTTGTCCCTGACATGCACATGTGATGGTTAATATTGTCAACTTGGTTGAACTGAAGAATGGAAAGTATTTTTTTTCTTTGTCTGTCTGTGTGGGTGTTTATTTCTGGGTGTGTCTGTGAGGATGTTTCCAGAGGAGACTGAAATTTGAGTCAGTGCACTGGGAGAGGCCGAGCCACCCTCAATCTGGGTGGATACCATCCAATCGGCTACCAGTACAGCTAAAACAAAGCAGGAGGAAGAAGGCTGGGATAAGCTGGCTTGCTGAGTTTATTAGTTGATTATCACACTGCTAATAAAGACATACCCAAGACTGGGTGATTTATAAAGAAAAGAGGTTTAATTGACTTACCGTTTTGCCTGGCTGGTGAGGCCTCAGGAAACTTACAATCATGGTGGAAAGGGAAACAAACACATCCTTCTTTACATGGTGCCAGGAGAGAGAATGAGAGTCAATTGAAGGGGAAGCCCCTTATAAAACCAACAGCTCTAATGAGAACTCACTTACTATCATGAGAACAGTATGGGAGATTCCCACGATCCAGTTACCACCACCTGGTCCTGCCCTTGACACATGGGGATTTTTACAAGTCAAGATGAGATTTTGGGTGGGGACACAGCCAAACCATATCACTGAGTCTTCTGGCTTTTGTCTTTCTCCCATGCTGGATTCTTCCTGCCCTTGAACATCAGACTCCAACTTCTTCAGCTTTTGGACTCTTGGACTTACCTCAGTGGTTTTCCAGGGACTCTCAGGCCTTCAGCCACAGACTGAAGGCTGCACTGTCGGCTTCCCTACTTTTGAGATTTTGGGACTCAGACTGGCTTCCTCACTCTTCAGCTTGCAGATGGCCTATTGTGGGACTTCACCTTGTGATCGTGTGAGTCTTTTCTCCTTAATAAACTCCCTTTCATGTATTCATCTATCCTATTAATTCTGTCCCTCTGGAGAGCCCTGACTAACACAACATACTGAAGCCTCACCTCCTTTGAGTCTGCACATGTGTCACCCTCTCAGGCAGGCCTCTTCTGGCCACACTAAGATTATATTAAGATTACACCCACCCCTTCACCAACACCCCTCTCTCTACTTTGTTTTTTCCATTGTTTCTATCAGCCTCTAAGTACTGTAGCATGTGCTGATTTAATGCCCCCACCTGACTGCACATCCCATGAATGCAGTGGTTCTGTTTTGCTACTGTGGATGCTCAGCAGAGTGCTAGTGTTCCATCAATACTTGAGGGCCAACTGATGAATAGAAACCAGTAGACCTTGTGGTGGCAAAGGGAATAGGAAGGATTTTTTGTTTTAAATTTAATTTTAAGGTCTAAAGCATTACCTCTACTAACAGTGAGTGTCTTAGTCCATTTGTATTGCCATAAAGGAGTATGAGGTTGGGTAATTTATAAACAAAAGAGGTTTATTTGGCTTATGGTTCTGCAGGCTATACGAGAAGCATGGCACTGGCACCTGCATCTGGTGAAGGTTTCAGGCTGCCCCCACTCATGGTGGAAGGGGAAGGGGAACCAGATTGTGCAGGGATCACATGGAAAGAGAGGAAGTGAGAGAGTGAGAGGGGAGATGCTAGGTTCTTTTTAACAACCAGCTTTCACAGGAACTAATAAAGTGAGAACTCATACCCTGCACCCACCCTCCCAGGGAGGGCATTAATCTATTTATGAGGGATCTGCTCCCATGACCCAAACACCTCCCATTAGGCCCCACTTCCAACACTGGGGATCAGATTTCATCATGAGATTTGAAGGGGACAAACATCCAAACTATAGCAGTGAGCAAATAAGCTTCTCCCTTAAACAAAAACACAGGGTACATAACGCTAAAACCTCCCAGCTGTACCTTCTGACCTGTTGATTGGGCTTCCCATACACTCATTTTTCCTGCCCCTTGGAATTTTTAACTTCCAGTAAAACTCTAAGTTAATTGCTTTTTCAAGGGTAACTTTAATCAGAATAGCCAGCTTTACAGACACATTACAGAAAAATAAAAACCAGTTACTTTTTTTGTGTGTATGTGTGTGTGTTAGGCTATTAAAAAAAAAACATAGTCGTGGGTTTTTTTTCCCAGTGGCTTTTTTTCCTCCATTATCAAGCACGCTTTTCTGTTCAGGATTGAGGTCATCCATCTGCTATCTCACATCCTCTTGCTGGGTTCTGCCAAGTATTAGTCATAAGGCAGTCAGCTTGCTTGTGTACACTTGAACAGCTCTTTTTCACATTAAGCCTTCCAGTTTTCCCTGCTTATTTTAGCCAGCTGCTCAAAGTAGCAGCTGGTTGCCTGGCTATTCCTAGGCAGCTAAAAGCATCGTGAGCAGAACACAGACGAAGCAGGAAGGAATAATCTGAGCTTGATGTTAAGGTTTGTGTCTAAGACCTTCTGATCAGGGTCTGTTTCTTAACTGCAATCTGTCCAAAATGTTACTTCCCATCACTCTACATATTATAGCTATCTGATAATTATCAAAATCTGAATGTCAAAGTCATTTTTGTATGGAGGGAATAATATATGTTCCTTTCCAATATGGCCTTAAATACTCCCCCAAATTCCTTAGCTGTTAATTTTTTTCTCCCACCCTAAAATATGTGTATTTTTAATATTTACCCTGCCCATTTAATAGCAATAAGAGAAGTACATCAGTTACCCAAGTCAGAGATCAGCAAACTTCTTCTGTATGGGGCCAGACAGTCAAACTTTGTGGGCCATACATTCTCCAATACAATTACTCAGCTCTGCTATGCTAGCATGAAAATATCTAGATAATACATAAATGAATGAGCATGGCTGTGTTCCAATGAAACTATTTATACTGCGGTATAATTTTAAAAAATCTATATTTAGTTTCTGCCCTGGTTCCCAGCATACAGCTCCTAAAATATGAGGCATCTCTGCAGTGGGAAGAGTATCTTTTGTATACTAATGAGACGACTGGTGGCCCCTAAATAGCTTCAGGATGGGGATTGGTCAGAAAAACTAGGGCATGATTAGAAAGTTGGAACTTTTAGCCACATCTCTTAATCTCGAGGGAGGGGAGAAAAGCTGAAGTTTGAGTTGATCACCGATGGTCAACTGTAGGACCTAGATTTCAGTATCTGTGGGAGTCTTGGAAATAATCCCCTTCAATTACTATGATCATAATCAGTCATGTCTACGTAATGATCATAATTAGTCCATAAAAACCCAAAAGGACTGAGTTGGAAGAGTTTCTAGATAGCTGAACTCATGGAGGTGCCTGGAGGGTGGTATATCAGGAGAGGGCATAGAAGCTCTGTGCCCTTTTTCACATACCTTGCCCTATTCATCATTTCCATCTGGCTATTCATCTGCATCCTTCATACTATTTATTTATTCATTTTTGAGATGGAGTCTCACTCTGTCATGCAGGCCGGAGTGCAGTGGTGCAGTCTTGGCTTCCTGCAACCTCTGCCTCCCAAGTTCATATGTAGATACAGATACTAAAATCTAGGCCCTGCCTTAGCCTCCAGAGTAGCTGGAATTGAATTAAATTGAATTAAATTATAGGTGGCACGCACCACCACACCCATCTGGTTTTTGTATTTTTAGTAGAGACAGGGTTTCACTATGTTGTCTAGGCTGGTTTTGAACTCTTGACCTCAAGTGATCCACCCACCTCAACCTCGAAAGTGCTGGGATTACAGACGAGAGCCACCATGTCCAAACTGTACTATTCTTTATAATATTCTTTATAATAAACCACTGAATATAATGGAAGTGTTTCCCTGAAATCTGCTAGCCACTAGCAAATTAATCAAATCTGAAGAGGCGATCAAGGGAACCTTGATTTATAGCCAGTCAGAAACACAAATACCAACCTGGGCTCTGTTTGTTTTTTGTTTGTTTGTTTGTTTGTTTGTTTTTTGAGATGGAGTCTCTCTCTGTTGCCCAGGCTGGAGTCCAGTGGCATGATCTCGGCTCACTGCAAGCTCCGCCTCCCAGGTTCATGCCATTCTCCTGCCTCAGCCTCTTGAGTAGCTGGGACTACAGGCGCCCGCCACCACACCCGGCTAATTTTTGTATTTTTAGTAGAGACGGGGTTTCACCGTGTTAGCCAGGATGGTCTCGATCTCCTGACCTCGTGATCTGCCCACCTTGGCCTCCCAAAGTGCTGGAATTATAGGTGTGAGCCACCGCACCCGGCCTGTTTGTTTGTTTTTAGACAGTGTTTCACTCTTGTTGCCCAGGCTGGAGTGCAATGGCGTGATCTTGGCTCACTGCAACCTCTGCCTCCTGGGTTCAAGCGATTCTCCTGCCTCAGCCTCCTGGGTAAGTAGGATTACAGGTGCATGCCGCCATGCCCAGCTAATTTTTTGTATTTTTAGTAGAGATGGGGTTTCACCATGTTAGCCAGGCTGGTCTCGAACTCCTGACATCAGGAGATCCACCTGCCTTGGCCTCCCAAAGTGCCAGGATTACAGGTGTGAGCCGCCACACATGGCCCTACAACCTGGGGCTTTTAATTGGCATCTGGAGTGTGGGCAGTCTTGTGGGACTGGGCCCTTAACCTGTAGGGTCTGATGCTGTCTTCAGGTGGATAGTATCAGAATTAAATTGAATTATAGGACACTCAATTGGTATCCACTGGAGATCTGATTAGTATGTGGGGGAAAAACCTTTACACAGCTGGTCACAGAAGTGTGCTATGCTGAAAAACAGTTTGTGCTTTCAAATTTGAATTTCATATAATTTTCATGTGTTACAAAGTATTTTTTTATTGACTCTTTATAATCAGTGAAAAATATAAAAACCTGTTCTCAGTTCAGAGGCTATACAAAAATAAGAGTGAAGGAAAGCAGGCCTGATCTGGTTCAGGGGCCATACTTTCCCTACCTTTGGCCTAGGTTGGCAAACTGTAACCTTGAGGTTACAGTTGTTAGAACCTAATATCCAATGTGATGGTATTAAGAGGTGGGGCCTTTGGGGAGTGATTAAATCATGAGGCGTTCACCCTCACAAAGGGAATGAATGCCCTTATAAAAGACACCAAGGAGAATTTATTTGCCCTTCCTGCAACATGAGGACACATAGAAGTCACCATCTATGAAGAATGGACCTTCACCAGACACCAAATCTGCTGGTGCCTTATCTTGGACTTCCCAACCTCCAGAATTCTGAGCAATACATTTCTGTCATTTGTAAGTTGCCCAGTGTAAGGTATTTTGTTTTAGCAGCCTGAATGGACTAAGAGAGTAAGAATATATTATTTATGCATTCTGAAAGGAACAATAACACTATTTTTCCTTCAAAGAAAATGTTTAACTTTAATGTTCATTGAAGTGCTAATTCTAATATTAAAAAATTAAAAACAACCTAAATATCCAATAACAGAGAAGGCACTAAGTGGCTCTGTACATCAGAATACTAATTGGCCTTTAAGGTGATGTTGTCAGTGGTAGAGAATGCTGGTTTTTGAAGTGGGTAGACCTGAATATAAATCCAGACTCCCATTTACCCAGGTGAGGATCTTAAGCAGGCCCCTTCACATTCCCAGATTTTTCTCATATGTAAAATTGAAATAGTAATGTAACTTTGTTATCTTCATGCTTAACATACAGTATAGCGGCTTTTAATATTATCTATTGTAATTGTTATTTGGGGGGATTATATGGGATTAAAAATTTTTATGCAATGAATATGTATTTTTTCATAATAACACAAAGTGATTTTTTTATTATAATGAAAGAATTTCCCTCTGTAGAGAGAAATTATTTCTAAAAATTACAGTCACTATGGCATTTACAGCAAAGTACCTGTAGCAGTACAATGTAGGTTAGGCTTGGGAGAAAAAGGCTTGCTGGAGACACCAATGACAGGTGAAGTCCACATGTCTCTCTGGGGCATCCCAGGGAGAAGTACTGGACAGGCCTACCTATGACAGGCCTCCTCTATGAGAAAAGACAGAAGCGAGGCCAGATGGAATAGTCACTAGAGAAAAAAATGAGTTCTATTCTCTAGTAGGGAAAAGGCAAGACACACTGTAGCTCAGTCTATAAATAGGCATGGAATGAATTAATGAATATCAAGATTGTTCATTTATAATCTGATTGTTTGGACCATAGAGTGTGAATGAAGAAGAAAATTTCTTATTCTATATTTTTGAAGAGGAACCTGAATTTTGGAGAAATTGTATGGAAAAATATTCATAATCCGATTAAAGGGTTTATAAGGATGTGACTGGTGTGATCCATTTATTCATTCAATCAATAAGTTTTATTGATTTATCTACATTGTGCCAGCACTCATGATATGCCCAGTCACAAATCAAGATAAGTCTTGTTTTTAATTTGGATAACTTTGCCCTCTAATCCCAGGTGTATGATATTTGTGTTCACTATGTGGTTAGCAGTTTAAGAAGACGATTTAAATCATCTTTGGAACTTATCTTACTGGATGAGAGGCTGAGTTAGGATAAGTAAAATATCACTAACTGTACCGAGGCAGTATGATGTAGTATATACCCAAGTGTGAGCTGTGGCATCAGACTTCCTGGGTATCAAAATCTGGTTCTACCACTCACTGGCCATGTAATATTAAGCAAGTTTCTTCATCTCTTTAAATTTCCATGTTTTAACTGTAAAATAGGGATAATAGTAGCATTGACTTAAGAGGATTCTTTTTTCTAAGTAAGAATGTTATACAAAGAATGCCTTGCATGGTGCCTAACAATAGCAAGCACCAATGACTAATAAATGTCAGCTATTGTTATTATTTTACCCTTGTGTAGCACTATAAAGAAGGAGACAATTGAAATGGAGCAAACTAGGGTGTGATGGTGCACAGCTACAGTCCCAACTACCTGGGAAGCTGAGGCAGGAGGATCCTTTGAGCCCAGGAGTTCAAGATTGCAATGAACTATGATTTTGCCACCTCACTCCAGCCTGGGTGGCAGAGCAAGACCCCATCTCAAGAAAAAAAAAAAAGGAGCAAACTGGAACTGGGCCCGAGAGGAAGATCAAAGTACCAAGACTACAGCTTGTTGACATCTCCTGCTCAAGACATAACTTCAATGACTAAACTTTCACAGAAGATTCTTCAAAGAGGATATTACTGTTTTGTATTCATAGATTTGGCCTTATCAAGTGGCATGATTTTGGAACCACATGACTACTAGCAAGTGATCTTCTTAGGGATGACCCACATTTAGAAAAGGGGATAACCATCAACATCCTGGAGAAATTAATGGGGGGTAATTGTCAGGTAGAGCTTCTTTGAGAAACTTCCTTCTTTCCTTCCTTCCTTCCTTCCTTCCTTCCTTCCTTCCTTCCTTCCTTCCTTCCTTTCTTCCTTCCTTCCTTCCATACTTTTTTTTCTCTCTCTTTCTTCTTTTTTTTTTGAGACACAGTCTCACTCTGTCACTCAGGCTTGAGTACAGTGGTGCAATCACGGCTCACTGCAACCTCTGCCTCCTAGGCTCAAACAATCCTCCCATCTCAACCTCCCACAGATCTAGGACCACAGATATGCCCTGCCACACCTGGCTAATTTTTTTGTTTGTTTTATTTTTTGTAGAGACAGGGTCTTGCCATGTTGTCCAAGTTGATCTTGTACCCCTGGGCTCAAGTGATTGTCTCACCTCAGCCTCCCAAAGTGCTGGGATTACAGGTGTGAGCCACCATGCACAACCCTTTCTTTCTTAGTCACACAAGTATTGCAGTCTGGCAGAGGGAAGAGGCAGCTGCAAACCATAGCCTAGAAAGCGCCATTGCCTCTGAACATTTCTCATGTACAATGAGATTAATTTCATTCGTTCAACTAATGTTTATTGAGTACTTTACTCTGTGTCAGGCAAGATGCTATCAGCTGAGAATATGATATTAAAAGGGAAAAACTGATTCTACCTTTCCTGCCCTGCCCTCGTGGACTTCAATTCCAATGGGGAGAAAGACATGGATCACATGATCACCTAAACAAATCTAAAATTATAACTGTGATAAGTGCTATTAAGGAAAAGTATGTGATGTTATGAAATAGTGTAATAGAGAAACTTTAGTTAAAGAGACTGTAGAAGACTTACTGGAGGAAGAAATGCTAGGAAATGATGAAAGGAAGCAGTGCTCAGAGTGAATAGCATGATGTGCAAAGGTCCTACAGTGGAAGGAAGTATGACATCTGCTAGAGTTTAGATTTTTTTTTTAATTTTTATTTTATTTTATTTTATTTTTAGAAAGAGTTTTGCTCTGTTTCCCCAGGCTGGAGTGCAGTGGCTCAATCTTACTTCACTGCAACCTCCACCTCCCGGGTTCAAGCAATTCTTATGCCTCAGCCTCCTGAGTAGCTGGGATTACAGGTGTGCACCAACACACCCAGCTAATTTTTGTATTTTTAGTAGAGATGGAGTTTCACCATGTTGGCTAGGCTGGTCTCGAACTCCTGATCTTAAGTGATGCACCCACCTCAGCCTCCCAGAGTGCAGGGCTTACAGGCATGAGCCACCTCACTTCACCCAGTTTGGACGTTTGACCAACGTCTGAATCTCATGTTGAAATTTGATCCCCAATGTTGGAGGTGGACAGACTGAGAAGTGTGTGGGTCACAGGAGCGGATCCCTCATGAATAGCTTAGTGCTGTCCTCACAGTAATGAGTGAATTCTTACTCTATGAGTTCTTGAGACAGCTGGCTGTTAAAAAGAGCCAGGCACCACCGCTACTCTCTCTCTCCAGTGATGTCTACACTGGCTCCCCTTCTCCTGTGTCACGAGTGGAAGGAGGCTGTGGCCCTCACCAGAAGCAGATACGGGCACCAAGCTTCTTGCACAGCCTGCAGAACTGCAAGCCAAATAAACGTCTTTGCCTTGTAAATTACCCAGTCCTAGGCATTTATTCATAGCAATGTAAACAGAGTAAGATAACATGTTTGAGAGAAAATGTCAGAGTGACCAAAGACAGTTAAGATGTCCTAATAAGAGCTAATATTTATTGAGCAAACATTTATTGAGCTAATATTTATTGTACCTACTAAGTTAATCCTAAGCACTTGACGTTGATCCTCATGACAATTCTAATTGGGAAATACTATTGTTACCCCTGTTTTACAGATAAAGAAACTGAGGCATAGAGGAGTGAAGTAACTTACGCAAGGTTATCCAGTTAGTAAGAGGTAGAGCTGAAATTAGGATTAGTTGGAAGAAGTAGGAAAGGACCAAAATGTGCAGTGGTTCACAGACCAGGTTAAAAGATTTTTATGATAAAAGAAATAAGAAGTCACTGAAGTGTGCATTTTATTTCAAAATGGTTACTCCATTTGCATTTCAAAAAGGTCACTCCAGCTGTAGCATGGATAACTAGTTGAAAGGTTGGGGAGAGTGCATACTGAGAAACCAGTTAGGAGATGACTGCTGTTGTCTGGGCAAGAACTGACAGAAGCAGGGCTAGAGAGTTGGCCCTGGGTTGGACATGGTGACTTACACCTGTAATCCCAGCACTTTGGGAGGCCTAGGCGGGTGGATCACTTGAGGTCAGGCGTTCGAGACCAGCCTGGTCAACATGGTGAAACCCCATCTCTACTAAAAATACAAAAATTACCTGGGCATGGTGGCACACACCTGTTGTCCCAGCTACTCGGGAGGCTGAGGCATGAGAATCACTTGAACCTGGAAAGCAGAGGTTGCGGTGAACTGAGATCACACCACTGCACACTCCAGCCTGGGTGACAGAGTAAGACTCTATCTCCAAAAAAAAAAAAAAAAAGAGTCGGCCCTGGAGAAGGGCAGAGTGGTTGTGTCTGAGATAAAGTGGATGAGGAGGGACGAGGGCATGAGGGAGAGGATGAGGGCATGATAGGGAGCAAGTCCTGAGGATGATCCTTGGGCTTCTGGCTGGTGTCACTGTGTGAACAGTGGGCAGTGGTGTCATTTTCTCATGCAGAGAACACAGGAAGGAAGAGGAGCACACCTGGGTGTAAGGAGGAACATCATGAATTGGAGGTATTTTGAGACATTTCCACTGGAGATGTCAGAAACCAATTGCATTTGTGGAGCTAGGGCTCAGATGGGTCTGTACTAGAGATTTAAACTGGGGAGTCATCTACGATGAGTAGTACAGTAATTAGAGACAGGGAAGCTGAAGAGATTGTTTGAGGAAAGTGAGGAGTGAGGAAAAGATTGCCCAATATCTGGGAGAAAGCCCAAGCTTTCCTTGGCCTTGATTCAGTCTTTCACCTCTCTTTTCTATCTTACTGATCCCCACCCCTCACTCCGTGAGATCCAAGTGGAAGTCACAAGGAGAAACATGAAGAAAATAATATAATGGATTGAGGCTGGGGATGGTGGCTCATGCTTGTAATCCCAGCACTTTGGGAGGCCAAAGTGGGCAGATTGCCTGAGGTCAGGAGTTCAAGACCAGCCTGGCCAACATGGTGAAATCCCATCTCTATTAAAAATACAAAAATTAGCCAGGTGTGGTGGCACATGTCTATAATCCCAGCTAGTCAGAAGGCTGAGGCAGGAGAATGGCTTGAACCTGGGAGGTGGAGGTTGCAGCGAGCTGAGATCATGCCATTGCACTCCAGCCTGGGTGACAAGAGTGAAACTCTATCTTAAATAAATAAATAAACAAACAAACAAAATATAATGGATTGAGTTAACCCTTGGAACATTTTAATTTCTTTTTCTTTTTCTTTTTTTTACTTTAAAAAAATTTTTATTGACAAAAATTATACATATTTATGACATACAATTTTTTTTCTATAGGTTTTTGCGGAACAGGTTTTGTTTGGTTACATGGATAAGTTCTTCAGTGGTGGTTTCTGAGATTTTGGTGCACCTATCACCTGAGCAGTATATACTGTACCCAGTGTGTAGTCTTTTATCCCTCACCCGCCTCCTACCCTTTCCCTCCGAGTCCCCAAAGTCCACTGTATTATTCTCATGCTTTGTATCCTCACAGCTTAGCTCTCCATCTTTTCCTTTTCATCAAGTTTGAAGCATTCTTTGTAAAAGGAAATCATTATCTTAGAAGTACTATTATGCTGGCTGGGCATGGTGGCTCACACCTGTGATCGCAGCAGTTTGGGAGGCCAAGGCAGGTGGATCACTTGAGCCCAGGCCAGCCTTGGCAACAGGGCAAACTCCTGTCTTGAGAAAGAAATAGAGAAAGAGCGAGAGAGAAAGAGAGAAAGAGAAGAAAAGAAAGAAAGAAAGAAAGGAAGGAAGGAAGGAAGGAAGGAAGGAAGGAAGGAAGGAAGGAAGAAAGAAAGAAAGAAAGAAAGAAAGAAAGAAAGAAAGAAAGAAAGAAAGAA
>NW_012116577.1:3349742-3364442 GCF_000951035.1 Colobus angolensis palliatus | reverse complement strand
GAAGGAAGGAAGGAAGGAAGGAAGGAAGGAAGGAAGGAAGGAAGGAAAGAAAGAAAGAAAGAAAAAGAAAGAGAGAAGGGAGGGAGGGAAGGAGCAAAGGAAGGAAGGAAGGAAGGAAATTCTATTATGCCTTAATTTTGTGAGCATCTTCTTAAATCTACTCAAAACACATTCTTCCTATAAAATCACAAATGTAAACCAAAAATAAAATTCTGAACCCCTCTCCCCCCTCACCCCGCCTGCTGCTACAGTCATCTGTGTGACTTCCTCCTTAGCCAGGGCACTTTAAAATCTAACCTGAAAGACTGGTTCAGGCCATGATGCGAAGTGGGATCAGACATGCCTCATTACACCTCTCTGGTATTAACTTCAATACAGACCTTAAGTCTGACAAGAAACATTTGGAGGGAGAGGATAGAATCAAGGGAACAAAAAAAGAAGAGAAACATTGACTATCTATTCTCTACCTGGCAGCTTCATCTGCATGATTAAACTCTGGTCTTCGTAACTTCTTATCACAAGACAGCCATTTCTGTCCATTGATAACTCTTCCACCCAATTACCAATTAGAAAAACTTTAAATCTACCTACAACCTGGAAGCCCCCTGCCTTGCTTCACATTGTCTTGCCTTTCTGGATTGGACCAATGTATATCCTAAATGTATTTGAAGTCTCATGTCTCCCTAAAATGTACAAAACCAAGCTATGCCCTGACACCTTGGGCACATATTCTCAGGACCTCCTGAGGGCTATGTCACAGGTCATGGTCACTCATACTTGGCTCAGAATTAATCTCTTCAAATATTTTACAGAGTTTGACTCTTTTCGTTGACACAACTTAGATTAAGCACACTCAGATAATAATCTGCCGGACAGTGCTCCCAAAGGCTTGGAAGAAATACTTCAGTTTCTAAAGGAGGTTGTCTTATAGACATGGGATAACTCGAGCACTCAGAGAAGTTGACTCCTTATTGTTTTTAAAGTCATGATTGCCAGAGTTATTACATCATAGCCTGCTAGGCATTGAACAAGGAAAGACAACTGCCAAGGACAAATACACATCTAGTTTTTGTAACATCCTTTCATGCTATTACTTAAATAGCTCTGGCATGGGCACTTATCTAACACAAGAGTTTTTATGAAGAAAAATCTGAACTTTAAAGAAAAAAAGAAAAACAAAATCGAACACACAAAAAAACCTCTTTTGGTTCACAAGCCATTGAGGATGAACTCTACTCTCTATCTCTAAGTTTATTAGTGAAGTTTTTTCCCATTCTAATGGGGAATTGTGAAGAGAGTGAGTAATGCAGAAACAGAAACTAAAGAGGTGGGCAGAGTGAGCCATGTCATTATTTTCTGGACCAGTGATACCAACAAAGCACATAGTTACAACTTCAATATTGTGACTGTCTGAGTTATATTTATTGAGTGTATCCAGAGTGAGTTGAACTGTTCTCAGCAGGAAACAGAAAAAAGATGGCACATTAGAATTAGGACAGTCCCAATACTTTGATGAAAAGGACTATATACAAACGTGGGAAGGGTACAGGAAAACCAAATGGAATAGCACAGCATCCCCCGCCTGCTATTACCTCTAGGCATGAATGGACAATTTGAGAAAATAGTTAACAAAACCCAGAAAGAGAAACTCAAGAAAGTTTGTGGAGAGGGGTACCTTGAGGAGAGCTCTGATCTTTGATGGAAGGACGTGGCCAGCTGTGAGTGACCCAGCCTGGAGGCAATTAAGCGAGTAAATACCCTCACTTCACTCCATCCTCTTTGCTGGGGGGGCCCCACCAGCCAATCACTGATGTGGTTCATACAGGTCAGCCTCTTGGGTCAGAGAGCAAGATAGAGAAGGGAGGGGAGGAGTGAAAGAGACAAACTGGAAGACAACAAGCAGAAAGAGGAAAAGAGCAAGTCAATGACTAAAATCAGTGGATAAAAGGTGCTAGAGTGTGGGTGGGGTGGTAGCATTGGTTTCACCTAGGAAAGCCTGACAGGTTGGCTCCAGGAGTTACAGTTTTATGTGTCCATAATCAATATGGCGATACCAATGCTAAAACTAGTGGATGAGATCAAATTAAAGCTGTATGACTATCTCCTGGAAATTTTATAGAAATTAGACAGAAACAAGTTACTTCCAAGGTCCTTGCAGACTTGTGTACTTTCATCCTATACTTGCTGAAAGTCAAGTAAAAGTAATATCTTGGCAAAGGTACTAAAGAAAGACATGGGTTTTCCTTGTTTTTGGTAAAGTAGATTTTCAAAAACTCATTACCAAACTGAAAAATCTCTATACATAAAAACATTCATCACAGCAAAGAGAAAAATGCTGGAAGAAACTTCACTTCTAATAGTAGGGAAATACTTAAGAAAATGATCATATGTTCATTTGAAGCATTATTTTGCAGGATTAAACAATTACAAATAAAAGGAATTATGAAACCGTATGGAAAATGCATATGATATAATGTTAGGTGAAATAAAAAAGCAGGAATTGAAGCTTTATATATACTATGCTTACAATTAAAAAAATATATATGGGTGTTGGTCTGAATGCAGTTGGTGTTTACAACTACTTAATCATAACTGGTTTATGGATTTCTTTGTTCCTTCTTCACTCCCACTGCTCCACTTGACTAGTCTTAAAAAAATATGAAGAAAAGAATGAATTTACTAGAAATTAAAATAGTTTATTAAGGTGGTAAAACAACAGAAGATTATTTACTCTCTTAATTTTTCAAAATTTTAATAATGTGAGATCATATTTTATTTAAATATTTTAACATGTTAGATACTTAAATATGTTTTATTTATTTTCATTATTTAAATATACTATTTGTATTTGATTTATTTATTTATTTATTTACATATAGAGACAGGGTCTCAATATGTTACCCAGGCTGGTCTTGAACTCCTGGATTCAAGAGATCTTCCCACCTTGGCCTCCCAAAATGCTGGGATTACAAGCATAAACCACAGAACCCAGCCTAAATATACTATTGTTATTATTTTGAGATAGAGTCTTGCTCTGTCACCCAGGTTAGCATGCAGCGACATGAACTATATAGTAGCTTACTGTAGCCTTGATCTCCTGGGCTCAGCTGATCCTCCTGTCTCAGCCTCCCAAGTAGCTAGGACCACAAGCACATGCCACCATGCTTGCCTAATTTTTTTTTTTTTTTTTTTTTCTGTAGAGACAGAGTCTCACCATGTTTCGCAGGCTGCTTTCGAACTCCTGGGCTCAAGTGATCTTCCCACCTTGGCCTCCCAAAGTGCTGGGACTGTAGGCATGAGCCACTGCACTCAGCTTAATTATATTATTTTTAAATGCAATAAAGATTGTACCTTACGGAGGACTGATAATTTTTCATACCTTGATGTGGATGAAGGTTGTCTGGGTATATACATGTAAAATACACACACACACACACACACACACACACACATACATAGGTTTTTGTTCATGGTTCCTGGCTCATAACTCCGATGGCTCTTGTTATAATGTTGGGGCACTTTAAACCTCAGAATCAGGCCTCATAAAAACTGACTGTGTTTGAAGTCAGACTCCACCACTTACTGGCTATATCATCTTGGTTAAGTCAGTTCACCTCTCTTCTAATTTCCTGAACTGATTTCCTCATCTGTAAAATGGAATATGGTCCCGCCTACTTCATGAGGTTTTTGTGAGGATCAACTGAATTAATCTATTAACATAACAAAAACAATGACTCACTATGTTTCTAAGAGCTGTTTAGCCCTGCATGAGTTAGCTATTGTTTTTCTGGGCTGTCAGAGTTCAACAGATGCTGCTTTGAATGTGCTTTTAACAAATTCTAGCTCAAAAGGAATCTTGCAGAATTTGAGATACGATTTTGATTGTTACCATTATCCACTCAGACAACCAATCACTCCTTTACCCCCAAAACTTAATCAAGCTCTGTTGGTTCATACCCCTAAATAACTCTCTCCTCTCCAGTGCCTCGATTTTTGCTTAGATCACTGAAAGAGCTACCAACATTTTTTTCCTTTCTTCAGCAACTTTCATCCTTGATGTGGAGGGAAATCAAGATATTTTACCCCAAAATATATTTCTTTGATATATTTTGAGAGGACTGCCAGAGGGCCAGCAAACAGAACTGGCCCTGCAAAGCTGCCTTTCTTGGGGGAAATTTACATCTGTAGAGAATCTACATTCATGCAGCCAGGATTCCCTTGTCAGATCTAGGAAAGATTAACTAAGAGTCTGACACCTTTAAAGGTGAGAGAATTTGTCAAAGGTAAGAAGAATTTGTCATCTATTCTGTCTGCTACCCAAGAGGTTTCATCTATACAACAAGGCCACCTTCGCTAGGCAGGCCTCCTGTTCTGTCTCTCTCATAACCTGTCTTGACACTAAAGCCTGGTTTACCACCATAGCCTGTTTTTGGCTGTACTCTGAATCCACATTCTTTCTGTAACCTCGAGGTGGGAGGATTTCATTCTGAAGGCCCCTGTGTCATGAAAAACTGTGATCAAATAAATTTGTATGCCTTTTCTCCTATTAATTGGCCTCTTGTTAAATATTTTCAGCAAACCTTCAGAGGGTGAAGGGGACGCTTTCCCTTGCCTTCAACAATATCCTTCAAAATGGCGCCAGATCCATATGCATTACTCTCCAGCCTAAGCCGCATTAAGTTTGATCAATAACCATTATTTTGTTTTCAACTCAGTATCTTACCCTCAAGTCCTGCTATTTCCCACCCACTTACCTCATCTTTTCCAGTACCCTTCTTGTACTGGCGTGACTTCAGTCCAGGTCCTTCCATGTTTCCTTTTCTTTCTTGGGGTTGATCTTTTCATGAGTCTTTAACAAATGAGTTTCTACTAAGCCTTCATGACACTGATAAAAAATCTTCTCTTCTACAAAGTCTTTCTCAGCAATTCCAGGCAAAGTTAGTCATTTCCTCCTTTGTTTCCGTTTCACTTGGTATATACCTTGTCTTTTCACATAACAGGTTGTGCTGGAATTATGTGTTTATGGGCCTCACTCAATGACAGGGACTGAGCACATTCCCTTGTTTGCCGAGAGCCACCCCCACATGCCTAGCACATCAAAGATGTTTAATAACTATGTAGTGAGTGAATAATAAATAAAAGGGTTAGTATAACATCTCAGATGATATCTACATTGTGTCGACGCAAACAGTCAAACTCTGTAAAATATTTGAAGAGATTTATTCTGAGATTTATTATGAGTGACTAATGGCCCATGACACAGCCTCAAAAGATCCTGAAAACATGTGCTTAAGGTGGTTGGGCCACAGCTTTGTTTTATACATTTTAGGGAGATATGAGATATCAATTAATACATGTAAGATGTACATTGGTTCAGTTTAGAAAGGTGGAACAACTGGAAATGGGGGCTTCCACATCACAGGCAGATTCAAAGATGTTCTGATTGGCAATTGGTTGAAAGCATTATTATCAATAGAAAGAAATGTCTGGATTTTGATAAGGGTTGTGGAGACCAAGGTTTTATCATGCAGATAAAGCCTGGAGGTAGCAGGTTTCAGAGAGAATAGATTGTGAATATTTCTTATCAGACTTAAAGAGTCTCTTTTATCAGTAATTCCAAAAGGCAGGAGGGTATAATGAGGCATTTTGGCTCCCTTTTCTCACCATGGCCTGAACTCATTTTTCAGGTTAGCTTTGGAATGCCCCTAGCTGGGAGGAGGGGTCCATTCAGATGGTTGTGGTGCCTTAGAATTTTATTTTTGGTTTACAACCTATGGGAGAGTAAATATAGTAAAGGAGAGACAAATAGTATACAGGCTCCACCACTAGAGCATGTGACTCTGGGCAAATTCCTCATGCTCTCTGTGCCTCCCTCTCCTCCTCGACAAAATTATGACAAGGATATCTTTATGTGTGTGTGAGCATTCAGTTAATCAATACATGTAATTCTATGTGTTAGTTACTGTTGTTGTTGATGTTCATGGGGAGAATATTACTGTAAACCCCAGGAAGGACAGGGACTTTGTTTTGACTCACCATTTAATTTGTAACATTTGTTATAGCATTTCTTGTGGAATAGGCAGTCAATAAAAATTCAAGTGGGCACAGTGGCTCATGACTGTAATCCCAGCTACTCAAGAGGCTGAGGCAGGAGGATTGCTTGAGGTCAGGAGTTTGAGACCAGCCTGGGAATCATAGCAAGATGGTGTCTCTACAAAAAAATTCAAAAATTGGCCAGTGGTGGTAGTGTGTGCCTTGAGTTCCAGCTACTCAGTAGGCTGAATTGGGAGGATTGCTTGAATTTAAGAGTTTGAAGCTGCAGTGAGCTATGATTGCATCACAGCACTCTCTAGCCTGAGTGACAGTGTGAGACCCCCTCCGTCTCTCTCTCTCTCTCTCTCTCTTTTTGTTTTTGGAGACAGAGTCTCACTCTGTTGCCCAGGTTGGTGTGCAGTGGCACAGTCTTGGCTCACTGCAACCTCTACCTCCCAGGTTCAAGTGATTCTCCTGCCTCCACCTCTTGAGGATTCATCTTATTAAGTAGCTAAAATTGGTGTCATTTGCTGGATATCATTTATCAAAAAGTGATTGGGCTGTGGGTATTTGACCTTTAAGTATGAAATGCATGTCTTTTTCTGAGCCAGAGTTACCAGTTTGTTGACTTTTCAGAGTTTGTTGACTTATCCAGAGTAACTGGGATTACAGGAACCTGCCACCAAGCACAGCTAGTTTTTGTATTTTTTTTAGTAGAGACATGGGGTTTTGCCACATTGGCCAGGCTGGTCTTGGACTCCTGACCTCAGGTAATCCACTTGCCTTGGCCTCCCAAAGTGTTGGGATTACAGGTGTGAGCCACCGTGCCCAGCCCCCTACTCTCTTAAAAACAAAAAAGAATTGTGAAATGAACATAAGTATAATAAAAAGAGAACACAAAAAGAAGATAGTTAGAAACACACTCACACACACAAAGGGCCAGTGGGAATACATTTGTCCATTTGACACAAAGTACAAAACTGTTGCTAAGTCACCTCAGGTGCTCACCACTGAGGGATGAATAAGCGGGACAGTTCTGGAGGCTGGGAAGTCCAAGATCAAGGTACTGGCAGATTTCATGCCTAGTGAGAACCTGCTTCCTAGTACCCATGAGTTTTCTCTCATGGCAGAAAGCTGATGAGAAAGCTTCCTGGGGTCTCTTTCATCAGGGCACTAATCCTATTCATGGGAGCTCCACCCTCATGAACTAATCAGCTACAAAAGGCCCCCACCTGCTAATACCATCACACTGGGGGTTAGGATTTCAACATATGAATTTGGAGGGGACACAAACATTTAGTCTACAGTACAATGTAAATAATGACAACTAAGAATACTCATGTAGGCCAAGCATGGCAGGTGGCTCATGTCTGATATCCCAGCACTCTGAGAGGCCGAAGTGGGAGGACTGCTTCAGCCCAGGTGTTCAAAACTAGTCTAGGCAACATAGCAAGACCTTAGCTCTAAAAATAAATAAATAAACAAGAAAAATCAGCCAAATGTGGTGGTGTACACCTATAGTTCTAGCTACTTGGATGGCTAATGCAGGAGGATTGCTTGAACCCAGAAGTTCAAGGCTGCAGTGAGCTATGATCTCACCCCTGCACTCCAGCCCAGGTGATACAGTGAGATTCTGTCTCAAAAAAGAAGAATACTCACACAGTAAATCTGAGCAAATGTTCTATACAGTAAGTCCTTACCTAATGTCAGCAATATGTTCTTGGGAACTTCAACTTTAAGCAAAATAAGGTATCATGAAACCAATTTTACAATAGGCTAATTGATATAGACAAGAGTTATGTTCCTATGGCAGATTTCTGGTCATAGAAACATTGCCAAACTTCTAAATGAAGACCTGAAACACCGCACCCAGATGCAACAAACATGAACTCATGGCCACACTTCTTTCATCTATACTCTTACCTACTTTCCCCTCACCTTCTCACCAGCGTGTTTTGTTTGGTGTTTTTTTGTTTGTTTGTTTTGTTTTGTTTTGTTTTGTTTGAGACAGAATCTCACTCTGTCGTCCAGGCTGGAGTGCAGTGGAATGATCTTGGCTCACTGCAACCTCTGCCTCCCGGGTTCCAATGATTCTTGTGCCTCTGCCTCCTGAGTAGCTGGTATTACAGGTGCGCACCACCAATCCCAACTGATTTTTGCATTTTTAGTAGAGATGGGGTTTTACCATGTTGGCCAGGCTGGTCTTGAACTCATGACCTCAAGTGACCCGCCCACCTCAGCCTCCCAAAGTGCTGGGATTACCGGTGCGAGTCACTGAGCCTGGCCCTCACCAGCCTATGTTGAAGTAATCCAAGTTATTATAAAAGTTCATTCATAGTATTTCAATATCTATCTCTAAAAGATAAGAACTATTTAACATAACAATGCTATTATGGCAGGTATACAAAGTTAAACATAATGCAAAAGATCTGTGCATTTTAATGGTTGTTACATATTGCTACTGTCCCCGTAGAAGGATACAGCAATTTGCCCTTACAGCCCTGGTTTGTAGCAGTCATCCCTGATATTATCAATCTTTTTCATATCCATCAATCTATAGCTCTCAAAAATGATGTCTTGTTCCAACTCTCACTCCATTGATGGTTAATAAGGTTGAGCAACTTCTCATTTTATATAGACCATTTATATTTCTTCTTCCACAATTACTTATTCACATTCTCTTGTATTGTTCTATGCATCAATCTTATTTTTGTATTGATTTATAAGTTTAAAGAGCAAGAATTTTAACACACATTGCATTATCTAGATTGTATACAATAGAAAACATTTGAAGATGGATTTTCAAATAAAAGTATAAAGTACTCGTGATAAATACATACCATGTGTATTAGTTTATTTTGTATTGCTATAACAGAATCCCTGCGCCTGAGAAGTTTATAAAGAAAAGAGATATATTTGGCTCGTGGTTCTTCAAGCTGGGAAGTTCAAGATTAGGCAGCCACATCTGGTGGCTTCCAACAAGGACCTCATACTTGGTCAAAACATGGAGAAATGGAAGGTGAACCCGGTTTGTATGATAAAGGGCAAAACACTAGAAGCAACATCATTTTATTTATTTTTTGTATTTCAATGGCTACAAAGGCACCCTCACTTTATAACAACCGGCTCTCTCAGAAACTAATCCATTTCCATGAGAACTAACCCCATCTTGTGAGAAGGACATTAATTCATCTTATGACCTAATCACTTAGAGACACCATCTGCCCTGCCAACATTGCCACATTGGAGACCAGTCCGCAACATGAATTTTGGTGGGGACAAACAATATTGAGACCATAGCACCATGGTGCACTATGCAGTCTTTAATGAGTACATGTTTATAAAAACCCATTGAATATACAACCCCAAGAATGAACCCCAATGTAAACTATGAATGCTGGGTGATAATGATGTGTCAATGTAGACTCATTGATTGTAGCAAATATAACAAATCACTGTTCCCAGCTGTGGTAGCTACAGTGGAAGACTCCTTCTGTTTGATTAAACTCTCCAATCAAAAGACATAGAGTGGCTGAATAGAAGAAAACACAAGACCCCATGATCTATTGTCTACAAGAAACACATTTCACCTATGAAGATACATATAGACTAAAAAAAAGAGATGAAAAAAGATATCCATGATGATGTAAACCAAAAAGAACAGGAGTAGCTATACTTATATCAGACAAAATAGATTTCAAGACAAAAACTCTAAGAGGAGACAAAGAATGTCATTATATAATGATAAAGGGGTCAATACAGCAATAAGATGTAATGATTATGAATGTATATGCACCTAATACTAGAGCACCCAGATATATAAAGCAAATATTATTGGAGCTAAAGAGAGAGATAGGCCTCAATATAATATATCTGGAGTCTTCAACACTCCCCTTTCAGCACTGGATAGATCTCCCAGACAGAAACTCAATAAGCAAATATTGAACTTAATCTGCACTATACATCAAATGAACCTAATAGATAGTTACAGAACATTTCATCCAATGGCTGTCGAATATGCATTCTTTTCCTCAGCACAATGATCATTCTCAAGGATAGGCAATATGTTAGATCACAAAACAGGTCTTAAAACACTCAAAAAACTGAAATCATATCAAGCATCTTCTCTGACTACAAAGAAATACAATTAGAAATCAACAACAAGAGGAATTTTGGAAATCATATGGACACATGGAAATTAAACAATATGCTCCTGGATGACCAGTGAGTCAATGAAGAAATTAAGATGAAAATTGAAAAATTTCTTAAAACAAATGATCATGGAAACACAGCATAGCAAAACCTATGAAATACAGCAAAAGCAGTACTAAAAAAGAAATTTGTAGCTGTAAGTTTCTACATCAAAAAAGAAGAAAAACTTCAAATAAATTACCTAACAACACATCTTAAAGAACTAGAGAAGCAAGAGCAAAACAACCTCAAACTTAGTAGAAGAAAGGTAATAATAAAGATCAGAGCAGAAATCAATGAATTTGAAATGAAGAAAACACACACAAAAGTAAATGAATCAAAAAGTTGACTTTTTGAAAAGATAAACAAAGTTAACAAACTTTTAGCCAGACTAATGAAGAAAAAAGAAAAAGAGAAACCCTAAACAAATAAAATCAGGGATGACAAAGGAGATATTACAACTGCTATCACAGAAATTCAAAGAATAATTAGTGACTACCCTGAGCAAGTGTATACCAATAAATTGGAAAATCTAGAAGAAATGGATAAATTCCTAGACATATACAACCAAGATTGAACCATGAAAGAATCCAAAACCTGAATAGACCAATAACAAGTAATGAGATTAAAGCCATAATAAAAAGTCTCCTTGTAAAGAAAAGCCCAGGACTCAAGTTTCAATATAAAAATCATAAAAGGAGACAAAGAAGATCATTATATAATGCTAAAGGGATTACTTCAGTAAGAAGATGTAACAATTGTAAATTTATATGCACCTAACACTGGCACACCCAGATATATAAAGCAAATACTATCAAAGCTAAAGAGAAAGACAGACCCCAGTGCAATAATAGCTGGAGACTTCAATATCCCACTGTCAGCACTGGACAAATCTTCCAGACAGAAAATCAACAAAGAAACATTGAACTTCATCTGCACTATAAACCAAATGAGCCCAATAGATATTTACAGAACATTTCACCCAATGGCTGCAGAATACACATTCTCCTGCTTAGCATGTGGATCATTTGCAAGGATAAGCCATATATGAGACTACAAAACAGTCTTTAAAAATTCAAAAAAATCGAAATTATATTAAGTATTTTCTCTAACCACAGTGTAATAAAACTAGGAATCAATCACAAGAGGAATTTTAGAAACTATACAAATACTTGGAAATTAAAGAATATGTTCCTGAACGATCAGTGGGTCAATGAAGAAACTAAGGAAAAAATTTCAAAATTTATTGGAACAAATGAAATAACAAATTAGCCAAGTATGGTGGTGCATGACTGTAGTCCCAGCTACTCAGGAGGTTGAGATTGGAGGATCACTTGAGCCCAAGAGGTCGAGACTGCAGTGAGCTGTGATCATCCCATTGAACTCCTGCCTGGATATGAGACAGATCCTGTCTCAAATATATATATATATACATTCTTCTACTAAGTTTGAGACAGGATCAAACTTAGTAGAGGAAAAGTAACAATAAAGACCAGAGCAGCAATCAATGAATTCGAAATGAAAAAACAACACAAAAAAATTAATGAAACAAAAAGTTGGTTTTTTGAAAAGATAAACAAAATTGACAAACCTTTAGCCAGACTAATGAAGAAAAGAAAAAGAGAAGACCCAGATAAATAAAATCAGGGATGAAAAAGGAGACATTACAACTGTCCTTTTGATGTGGCATATTTTGATACTACTGTATCAAATATCTTGACAGTATCAAAATACACCAAAACTTATGAGATATGGCAAAAGCATTGCTAAGAGGAAAGTTTACAGCTATAAGTGCTTACATCAAAAAAGTAGAAAAACTTCAAATAAATAACCTTTAAGAGTTATGAGTTATAAAAGCAAGAGTAAACCAAAACCAAAATCAGTAGAAGAAAATAAATAATAAAGACTAGGTCAGAAATAAATAAAATTGAAATGAAGAAAACAAAGGAAAAGATCAATGAAAATAACGTTGGGTTTTTTTCAAAAGATAAACAAAATTGCAAATCTTTAGCTACACTAAGAAGAGAGAAAAACCATATGAATAAAATCAGAGATGAAAGGGCTGGGAGCGGTGGCTCACGCCTGTAATCGCAGCACTTTGGGATGCCGAGGCGGGCAGATCACGAGGTCAGGAGATCGAGACCATCCTGACTAACAAGGTGAAACTCCGTCTCTACTAAAAACACAAAAAATTAGCCAGACATGGTGGCGGGCGCCTGTAGTCCCAGCTACTCGGGAGGCTGAGGCAGGAGAATGGCATGAACCCGGGAGGCAGAGATTGCAGTGAGTGAAGACTGCACCACTGCACTCCAGCCTGGGTGACAGAGCGAGACTCCATCTCAAAAAAAAAAAAAAAAAAAAAAAAAAAAAAATCAGTGATGTAAAAGAGGACATTACAACCGACACCACAGAAATTCAAAGGATCATTGGAGGCTACTATGAGTAACTATACGCCAATAAATTGGAAAATCCAAAAGAAATGGATAAATTCCTAGTCACTAGTCACATATAACCTACTAAGATGGAACCGTGAAGAAATCCAAAGCCCAAAGTCACAAATAAGAAGTAATAAGATCTAAGTTGTAATGAAAAGCCCTACAGCAAAGAAAAGCCCAGGACCAGATGGCTTCACTGTCGCATTTTACCAAATATTTAAAAAAAAAAAAAATACCTAATCCTACTCAAACTATTCTAAAAAATAGAGGAGGAAGGAATACTTCCAAACTTGTTCTACAAGGTTGGTATTGCCCTGATACCAAAACCAGACAAAAACACATCAAGAAAAGAAAACAACAGGTTAATATCTCTGATGAATGTAGGTGCAAAAATCCTCAACAAAATACTGTTACAGCAAACCAAATTCAACAACACATTAAAAAGGTCATTCGTCATGACCAAGTGGGATTTATCCCAGGGATGCAAGAATGGTTCAACATATGCTACTCAATCAATGTGATACATCATATCTAGAGAATGAAGGAAAATGCCTGGTGTGATGGCTCATGTCTGTAATTCAAGCACACACTTGGGGAGGCTGAGGCAGAAGGATCTCTTTGAGTTTGAGACCAGCCTTGGAATATAGGGAGACCTTGTCTCTACAAAAAATTAATAAATTAGCCAAGTGTGGTGGCACATGCCAGTAGTCTCAGCTACTCAGGAGACTGAGGTGGGAGGATTGCTTGAGCCCAGGAGGCAGAGATTGCTATGAGCCAAGATTGCACCACTGCACTTAAGCCAAGGGCAACAGAGTGAGACCCTGTCCCCAAAACAGCAACAACAATAACAACAATGAGAATGAAGGACAAAAACGATATGATCATTTCAATTGATATTGAAAAAGAATTTGGTAAAGTTCAACATCTCTTCATGATAAAAAAAATCAAAAAACTGGGTATAGAAGGAACATACCACAACACAATAAAAGCCATATATGACAGACCCATGGCTAGCATCATACTGAATGGAGAAAAGCACTGAAAGCCTTTCCTACAAAATCTGGAATATGACAAGGATGCCCACTTTCACCACTGTCATTCAACATAGTACTGGAAGTTCTAGCTAGAGCAATTAGACCAGACAAAGAAATGAAGGAGATCCAAATGGGAAAGGAAGAAGTCAAATTATCCTTGTTTGCAGATCATAGTATCTTATATTTAGAAAAACCTAAAGACTCCACCAAAAAACTGTTAGAATTGATTAGCAAATTCAGTAAAGTTGCAGGATACAAAACCAACATACAAAAATCAGCAGCATTTCTATACATCAACAGTGAACAACCTGAAAACAAAATTTAAAAAGTAATCCTATGTACAATAGCTATAAATGAAGCAAAATACCTAGGAACTAACTTAAAGAAATGAAATATCTCTATATTGAAAATTATAAAATATTGATGAAAGAAATTGAAGAGGACACAAAAAATGGAAAGATATTCCATGTTCATGCATTGGAAAAATCAACATTGTTGAAATGTCTTATTACACAAAGCAATCTATAGATTCAATGCAATCTCTATAAAAATACCAATGACATTATTCATAAAAATAGAAAAAACAATTTTAAAGTTTATGTATTTTTGTATGTATGTATTTATTTATTTTGAGACAGAGTGTCACTGTGTCATCCAGGCTGGAGTGAAGTGGCTGGTACAATCTTGGGCTCACTGCACCCTCTGCCTCCTGGGCTCAAGAGATCCTCCCACCTCAGCCTCCTGAATAGTTGGGACTACAGGTATGTGCTATCACACCTGGCTAATTTTTGCAGTTTTTTGTAGAGACAGTGTTTCACTGTGTTTCCCAGGCTGGTCTTGAGCTCCTGGGCTTAAGTGATCCTCCCGCCTCAGCCTTCCAAAGTGCTGGGATTGCAGGTGTGAACCATTGCACCCAGCCAATTAAAAAATGTATATGGAATTCCAAAAGACCCAGGATATTCAGTTATGTAAGCAAAAAGAACAAAACTAGAGGAATCACATTACAT
>NW_012116577.1:3312242-3344742 GCF_000951035.1 Colobus angolensis palliatus | reverse complement strand
AGGAAGGTCTGTGAAGAAATGCTAGGAGCAGAATGATGCAAAAAGTGCAGTTGTGGAGTGAACAAGGGGTACATCTGCTTTAAGGAAACCAGCCTATGGTATGTGGCTGGGCTGATAGAAAAACTGAAGGGGCACACCAAGGGCCCTTGTAGAGTCAATGGTTCAGCTCCTTAGATCAGCACAAAACCAACCATTTTCTCAGGAAACCAAGGTTCAAATGTTGTTTTGGAGAAACAAATCCTCACTACTGACCCTTTAAAGAATAAAGAAACTTTAGGCCATCTCAAAATGTTGCCAAAATCTTGCAACATCTATTCTTATTGATTGTTTCGACTGATGTAACTGCGGGTGAAGTCATACACCTTCTTATCCGAGGCACCAATCTCTCCTGTAGTCTTACAGGATGCTTTTTGATGTTTTCTAACTCCATATATTCTGACCTTTTATGACGCATAGGAAAAGAGATCCAAGCACAGGACTAATTTCCACTTCTATTTGAGTGGGCTACCTTTTTGTTTCAATGTATTATTACAAAATATATTGATTTGCATGTATGCGTTTTCTTTTTTTTCTTTGGAGACAAGGTGTCACTCTGTTACCCAGACTGGAGTGCAGTGGTGTGAACATGGCAACACGGCTTACTGCACCCTTGATCTACTGGGCTGACATGATCCTCCTGCCTCTGCCTCCCATTTAGCTGGGACCATAGGCGTGTGCCACTGCACTTGGCTAAGTTAAAAAAAAAAATTCTTTTTGTAAACATAGGGTCTCACTTTGTTTGCCCAGACTAGTCTTGAACTCCTGGGCTCAAGCAGTCCTCCGACCTCAGCCTCCCAAAGTGGTGGAATTATAGGCATGAGCCACTGTGCTCAGCCTACATGCATTTTTAACTTATAGAAATGGTATTGTATTATATATCTCCTCCAGGGTTTTACGTTTTTCCACTCAATGCTTATGTATTTACAAGTCAACTATGCCACTTTGCCTACATTTAAGCCAATGCTGCTCACCGAGGTATTAGACTCCAACATAGACACCCACCACATTTTACCTGTCCACTCTCCCAAGGATGAGCACCCAGATAGCCTCCAGCTCCTTGCCACCCAAAGCTGTACAAGGCTGTGATACAGCAAGCATCTATGCACATGTTCCCATATAGCCCTGTGTGAAAATTTCTTTGGGCTATATACCTGGAGCAGAATTGTTGGATCATAGAATATACATTTTCTTTTCCTCTTTTTTTGAGAGAGGGTCTCTCTGTGTCACCCAAGTTGGAGTGCAGTGGTGCAATCATGATCAAGTGATCCTCTACCTCAGCCTCCAAAGTAGCTGGGACCACAGGTACGTGCAACCATAGCTGGTTAATTTTTTAAAAACGTTATTGTAGAGACAGTGATATGGTTTGGCTGTATCCCCACCTAAATTCTCATCTTGAATTGTAATCCTTATAATTCCCATGCATCAAGGGTGGGACCAAGTATGGAGATAATGGGGGTGGTTCCCCCATGCTGTTCTCCTGATAGTGAGTGAGTCTCATGAGAGCTGATGGTTTTATAAGCATCTGGAATTTCCCCTGCTTGCACTCACTCTGTTCTGCTACCATGTGAAGAAAGTGCCTGTTTCTCCTCTGCCTTCTGCCATGATTGTAAGTTTCCTGAGGACTTCCCAGCCATGGGAAACTGTGAGTCAATTAAATGTCTTTCCTTTATGAATTACCCAGTCTTGGGTATTTCTTCATAGCAGTGTGAGAATGAACTAATACAGACGAGGTCTCACTATGTTGTCCAGACTGGTCTCAAACTCCTGGGCTCAACCGATCCTCTCGTTTTGGCCTCCCAAAGTGCTATGATTATAGGAGCGATGCTCAGCCTCCTATCTCATTTTTTTAATAGCTTTTATGAAGTATAATTCATCTACCATATAATTCACTTATTTAAAGTGGATAATTCAATAGTGTAAAATACATTCACAGGGTTGTGCAACTGTCACCACAATCAATTTTAGAACATTTTCATCACTCCCCTCAAATCCAGTACCCATGAATATTTACTCCCTATTTCTGCCCAAACTCCCACACTCTTCAGCCTAGACAACCATAAATCTACCTCCTGTGCCTACAGATTTTCCTATTCTGAGCATTTCATACAAATGGAAGCACACAATATGTGGTCTTTTAAAACTGGTTTCTTTTACTTAGCATAATGTTTTAAGGTTCTTCCATGTCATAGCATGCATCAGTACCTTATTCCTTTTTTTTTTTTTTTTTTTGAGATGGGGTCTCACTCTGTCACTCAGGCTGGAGTGCAATATTGCAATCTTGGCTCACTGCAACCTCCACCTCCTGGGTTCAAGCCATTCTCCTACCTCGGCCTCCCAAGTAGGTATGTGCCACCACACCCAACTAATTTTTCTATTTTTACTAGAGACAGGGTTTCACCATGTTGGTCAGGCCGGTCTCGAACTCCTAACCTCAAGTGATCTGCCCGCCTCAGCCTCCCAAAGTGCTGAGATTACAGGCGTGAGCCACTGCACCCGGCCTTTTATTCCTTTTTATTGTTGAATAATGTTCCATCCTATGACTGTATCACATTTTCTTTATCTGTTCATTGGTTGACAAACATTTGGGTTGTTTGCACTTATGGATAATCTGCTATGTACATTCAGGTCCAGTTGTTGCTTGTTATCTGTGGGGAACTTGTTCTAGGACCACCATGGATACTAAAATCCAAGGATACTCAAGTCCCTTAGTATTTGCATATAAACTACACATATCCTTTGGTCTACTGTAAATCATCTCTAGATTACGTATAATACCTTATACAATGTAAATGCTATGTAAATAGTTGTATATTGTATTTTTAATTTTTTATTACTGTTTACTGCATCATTTTTAATGCCCCATCAGCTTTCAGGATATTATTTTTTATCTTTTTCCCCTAAATATTTTTGATCCATGGTTGAAGGCAAGGATGTGGACTTCATGGATGTAGAGGGCCAAGTGTACATGGTTTTACAGAGATGTATATTTGTTTTAATTTCTCTTGGGTATATACCTAGGAACAGGTGGGTCAAATAGTAACTCTATGTTTAATGTTTTGTATATTGCCAAACTGTTTTCCACAGTGTTTACCGTTTTGTATTCTTACCAGCAATATACGAGAATTTCTCCACATCCTTGCCTACACTCATGTGAAGAGGAAAAACAGTTTTTTCTCTCTACTCACACACTCAACACAGAACACTTCTGTGACCAGATATGTAAAGGTATTTCGTGACACACCAACTTCTCTAGTGAACACCAACTGGGTGTCCCACAAGATTGCCCCCAACTTCCAACACCCATCCAAGTAGGTTGTCACCTACACTTCTGACCAATGGGCTATAAAATCCCCTGACACCTTTTCCAGAGTTTGGTAGGTAGAGCTGAAAGTTTCAACCCTCTAATCACTTAGTCTTTCTGGTGACCAGTCCCATCCTGAGGCTATCTTGGAGCCCTGACCCAGATAGAAAATGCCAAAGGTTTTAGGTACTCTGTGACAGGAACTAGGGACAAAGACCAAAAGTATTTCATATTATACTACAATTTGTTAATGTCCATTTTTAAAAATTACAGCCATCCTTTTAGGTGTGAAGTGGTATCTCGTAATTTTTATTGGCATTTCCCTAATGACTAATGATGTTGCATCTTTTTGTTAGGTTATTGGCAATTTGTATATCTTCTTTGGAAAACTATTCAGATTCTTCCCCATTAAAAAAAATTTTTTGGCTGGGTGTAGTGGCTCACACCTGTAATCCCAGTGCTTAGGGAGGCTGAGGCAGATGGATCACGAGGTTAGGAAATGGAGACCATCCTGGCTAACACGGTGAAACCCCGTCTCTACTAAAAATACAAAAAAGTTAGCTGGGCATGGTGATGGGTGCCTTTAGTCCCAGCTACTCAGTAGGCTGAGGCAGGAGAATGGCATGAACCTGGGAGGCGGAGCTTACAGTGAGCCAAGATAGTGCCACTGCACTCTACCCTGGGTGACAGAGCAAGACTCGGTCTCAAAAAAAAAATTTTTTTTTTTAGAAACATGGTCTTACTGTCACCCAGCCTGGAGTGCAATGGCGTTATCACAGCTCACTGCAGCCTCAACCTACCAGGCTCAAGCAATCCTCCCACTTCAGCCTTCCAAGTAGCTATGACCACAGGCATGTGCCACTACCCCTGGCTATTTTTTGTTTTTTTCTGGTAGTGATTGGGGTTAGGGGATACGGAGTCTCACTGTGTTGCCCAGGCTGGTCTTGAACTCTTGGGCTCAAGTGATCTTGATACCTTGGCCTCCCCAAAGTGTTGGGATTACAGGTGTGAGCCACAGAGTCCAGCCACTAGCACACCCATTTTTTCATTGAGCTATTTGTCTTTTCATTACTGAGTTGCAAAAGCTCTTTATATGTTCTGAATACAAGCCCTTTATCAGATATATGATTTACAAATATTTTCTTGGGCTAATTGCCTCTTGGCTTCAATGTCAAAAATAGAACAGTATGTGAAGGCCAAAACAACTTCATCCTAGATGGGAGGTCAAAGTAACTCCATCTTGGAGGGTAATCTGCCATGTTGACTTCAGATTAACCTCAGTTCTGGGAATGCCTCTGAGATGCCCAGTTCATCTATTGTCCCTTATGTGAGAGCATGTACTTACCATCAATCTTGCCCTCAGGGAAAATTCCTAGCCATTCTCTCTGAAGCCAGCTTGCCCCTCACCTCTGGTATATACACCTTGGGCCTAGGTGGTAATAGTGTGGGGATCTGCCATCTTTTTTCACTGCCTCTGGTGATGTAGACATGGCTTCTGTTCGTAAGTCTCTATTAAATGTTTCCTTCTAAGAAATTGGATTTGTCAGCCTCTTTCTTTGACTTCTCAGCTTCCTCCGACTTTGTGGTAGGTTTGGATAGACTGCCCACCTCAGAAAAACCTGCCACCACTACTTACAGGATACTCCTGGGTAGATGTAGATTGGAATGACAAGGAGTGGAAAAAATTTCGAAAGCAGATTCTAGACTGGTTATCACTTCAGTTCAACTAATTTCCCACACTAATGAACACTGCCTATGTACAAGCTATTTTAAGCCCATAGAGAAGTTGCAAGAAGGTTGCAATCACAACATAAAGGAGTAAAGTGGAGACTGCTAACATTGCAAAATACTGTAAGTAGAAATTGTTTTAAAATGTCAGTATCTCCAAGGCCTAGCAAATGTTCCGCACATCTAGTCCACAAACATTTGCTCAATATAACTAAGCTGAGATAAGAAATAACTATATGTGCCAGGCTTGTTGGCTCATGCCTGTGATCCCAGCACTTTAGGAGGCTGAGGTGGGTGGATCTCCTGACGTCAGGAGTTCAAGACCAGCCTGACCAATATGGTGAAACTCTATCTCTACTAAAAATACAAAATTAGCTGGGTGTGGTGGCATATGCCTGTAACCCCAGCTACTCGGAAGGCTGAGGCAGGAAAATTGCTTGAAACCAGGAGGTGGAGGTTGCAGTGAGCCAAGATCGTGCCATTGCACTCCAGCCTGGACAACAAGAGTGAGACTCAATCTCAAAAAACAAACAAACAAAAAACTACATGGCAGAAAATTGAAAGTAACACAGAAATACAGACATCTGCTAGTGTTGTAGCTGTCTAAATCAACGCTTGAATTGGAATAGGGGCAGAAGATGAGAAAAGTGGGGGCAAATGACAAAGAAAGAAAGAGAGATGAAAGGACAGACTTTAAGAACATATCAAGGAGACCTCTGGTAAGATGAAGAAAACCTGGTGGGCAAAGTCAGGCTGACATGTGCTTCCAGGAATTAAGAATTTTTAAAGGCCAGGTGCCATAGCTCACACTTGTAATCCCAGCAATTTAGGAGGCCCAGGCAGGTGGATTGCTTAAGCCTAGGAGACCAGCCTGGGCAACATGGCGAACCACATCTCCATAAAATACGAAATTTTGCCAGGCATGGTGGTGCACACCAGTGGTCCCAGATACTTGGGAAGCTGAGGTGGAAGGATCACTTGACCTTGGGAGGTTGAGTCTGCAGTGAGCCGAGATCACACCACTGCACTCCAGCCAGAGTGAGAACCTATCTCAAAAAAATTGTATATTTTTAAAAACACTCACATAGAGAAAATCAGGTGAGCTCTTTTTGGATCGACAATTAAGGCATCAGTGGATCCGAGGTTTCTTATTAGCCCCACTGTTCTCTGCCACACATTGTTTAATGTAGACAACAGAAAACATTGAAGGATATAAAAGGCCTAATTTTTCCCTAAGTAGCTAAAGAGGAAAACAACAGAAGCCATGCCATGAAGTGAGAACAGAAGTGGTGAGATTAATTTTAAATTCTATTTTCTTTTCTACTTTCATGACTCAGCTAGGCCCACAAATGACCCTTGGAATTTTCTGATAGTGGCCAATTTTGCATGGTGTTTGCTTGATATAATTTCCCACTAGACAGTCCTTAATGCAGAAGAGGAAAGGAAACCGAAGATTCTTCATTCATTCATTCACTCACTAATTTATCTAACCAATATATATTGAGTACTTGGGCTCTGCTCTAGGTGCTATGGATGCAATAAATTTAAAAAATGAAGATCCACCCCTCCCACCAGTCTGACGAAAGGCAGACATAAATAAATCAAAAAATGAGTAAATACCGGGGTGCTATGCGCTCTAAAGATGGGGATTGGCAAGGGAATAGATGGTAAGGGGAGCTGTTTTAGGCAAGGATCAGGGAAGATCCCTCTAATACAATTATCAGTGACCAGAGATCTGAATGAAGCAAGAGAATGGTCCCTGTAACTCTCTCTCTCTCTTTTTTTCTTTTTTTTTTTTTTTTTTTTTTTTTTTTTTTTTTTTTTGAGACAGAGTCTCGCTCTTTCACCTAGGTTGGAGTGCAGGCAGCTCACTGCAACTTCTGACTCCCTGGTTCAAGCGATTCTCCTGCCTCAGCCTCCCAAGTAGCTGGGATTACAGGCACGCACCACCATGCCCAGCTAATTTCTGTATTTTTAATAGAGACGGGGGTTTCACCATGTTGACCAGGCTGGTCTTGAACCCCTGACCTCGTGATATGCCTGCCTCGGCCTCCCAAAGTGCTACAATTACAGGCATGAGCCACTGCGGCTGGCCTGTAGCTGTCTCTTATAGAGGTCAAGGGACCCAGAGCAGAACCACCCTGGGGAGAGTAGAAGGCAAAGTCAGAAAAGAGGCCAGGAATAAATATACAACATCACTTACATTAACACAGAATGTTTTCTGTTTATATCCTTGGTCGAGTGTGGTGGCTCATGCCAGGATCGCTTAAGCCCAGGAGTTCAATACCAGCCTGGGCAAGACGGCAAGACCTCATTTCTACAAGAAATAAAAAACAACAAAAAACCAGTTTATCCTTTTAGGAAAGGGGATGCAAAGATGTGTAGTAGCTACCATCTGGCTTAGCAATTCCACTTGTAGATAAATATCCAAAATCATGAAATCGTGTGTCCACACCAACACCTATATGATAATGTTTATAGTAGCATTACTCATAATAGCTAAGAAGTGGAAACAACCCAAATGTCCATCATCTGATGAACAGATACACAAAATGTAATATCTACCATCTAAAAAAATGAAAACACAGAACAGAACTTCACTAAACATAATGTCGTGGGTGAGCAACGACTATCTGGACCAGTGGCGTGTGGATAAAATAATTTACCAAGGCAGTCGTAGATAAAGAAAGGCAGATTTATTAGAGAAAGTATAAAAATATGTTGCCAGGGAGCAACTGGTAGAATCAGCAGAAGAATTGCTGATTGTCAGAAAATAAAGGCTTGCTGGAGATTTTATAGATGAGTGTTTATGCTGTATGCTGAAGAGGGCTTTGTGCAGACAATGCCAAGGTTGCAGTGAGCTAACTTGCAGGTATCCACTGATAGCTGGGTGCAGGAAGATTGTGAGCTATTCGTGCAGAAGGGCTATGTGTCCCGGACCATGAAGAAAGGCAGACTTATAGCTTATCTGCTTTCTCTTTTTGCTTTCACTCAGTCCCACCAACCTAACTCCTTTTCTCTAATGAAGACTCCACACATATGGGTAAGCAATCATTTGTCTTTAATAAGGTGCCAAAAACTTGCTTTCTCATAGCAGAGTAGTCAGGATAGTTGTTCTTCTTACATGGTGCCAGACTTCCAAGAGGCAGGGAGTGGAAGTTGCCAGTCCTCTGAAAGGTTAGGGATGACTTCACTGTATTTTCTTTGTCAGAGTAGTCACAGTCAGCCCAGATTCAAGAGTGCAGAAATAGAATTCACCTTTTGGTGGAGAAATAGCATGTGAGTAAAGGAAGAAAAGAACTGAAGATAAGCTATCACAAAGATAGAATGGGTTGGGGAGCTAGAAAACAGATTTAATATGCCAGGAGCCACTAACAACTGAAGATCAATCTAGAATTAAAGTAATTAAAATTCAGATATTATACCTGATAGTGGATGGAATTGTTGGTCTCAAACCTTCACCCTCCATGCAGCCACACACTTGTCATATGGAGATTACACTTACCTGCCTCTTGATTTCGGGCTTAGCCATATTGTATTCTTTATCTACTGCTACATCCCAAACCATCCTCAAACTTAGCGGCTTAAAACAACTATGCAACAATTCTGCAGGTTGGATAGGGGTTCTTTTGCTGCTCTCACCTGGGCAAACTCATGAAGTTACATCCAGCTATTGGGTCAACCGAGAGCTGAGCTAGGAAATTGGGATGCTTGGGCCTCTCTCCATGTGGGCTTTCATCCACAAAGAGGTTAACCTGAGCTGGACTTCCTCATCCTCCTGTCTTGGCTGTAGCATTCCAAGAGGGTGCAAACCGGACTGCAAAGGCCTTTTTATTTTATTTTATTTTATTTTTTTTTTTTTGAGACGGAGTCTCGCTCTGTCGCCCAGGCTGGAGTGCAGTGGCTGGATCTCAGCTCACTAGGCCTTCTTAGACTACGGTTTACAAGTCATAAATTTCATTTGTACTTCATTCTATTGGTCAAAGCAAGTCATAAACTCATATTCAGGGGGCAAGGAATACGTGCAGGGGGAGAAAACTCTACCTCTTGATGGGGGGAACTGAAATTGATTTATGGTCAAGTTGAATCTACTACATATTGATGGTAGCAGTAGCCATCTGGAGCAGCTGCTGCCATCACACCAGCTGCAGCAAGGAGACACAGCTGGGGCTGCATGCTCCATAAAGCTGGTGAGAGTTGAGGACAAATGGGAGACCCAGCTCTTCCAAGCTGGGGCAGAAGCTTCCTGGGTGCGACTGTCACCACCCAAGCCACAGCTATGGACCCGGGCAACCCTGTGCTCTTGGGGCCTGGGGACTAGGCAGGAGCCCCACCCTCCTGGGCACAGCTGCATCGTCCAAACCGTGACTGCAGACCCAGGCCTCCTGTTCCAAGGAGCAGGAAGGAGTCCCACTCTCCCTGGTGCAGCTGCAGCCACTCAAGCGGTCTGTGGACCCAGGCATCCCTGCACTCTTGGGGGCCCTGGAAGGCCACCCTTGCCCTCACAGGCTCAGAAATGCCTGCTCCTACTGCCTGGCTTCTCCCTGCTGTCAGTGCCTGCTCTGATCTCCAAACAAAGTCAGGGCCAAACCCAGGTGCTGACACAGCCAGGCTGGGTGTCCACACTCTCAGGGCAATGTTGGCACACCAGCCCCCTGCTGCCTTAGCCCCCTCCAGATTTTGGATGCTGAAAAGCGTAGGAGGGAAGCTGAAGTGGGGAGAGGTTGAAAGCAGCTTGGCACTGGCCTGAATGCACCCCTTGGCTCCTACAGCCTGGATGCCATGAACAGCAGCAGGAGGCAGACATCAGGACAGCCAGCTGCAGAGAGGAGCTACCCACTCCAGGGCTTCCTCTTTGCTGAGAGCAGCAGACATTAGGACGACCAGCTGCAGACAGGAGCTACCCACTCCAGGGTCTCCTCTGAGCTACTGTTACTCAATTGAGCTCCTCTTCGTCTTGTTTACCCTCCACTTGTCTGCATACTTCCTTCTTCCTGGGTGCAGGACAAGAACTCGGGACCTGCCAAATGAGGCTAAGAGTTGTAACGCAAACAGGACTGAGACATGCCCCTTGCTCACAATGTTGTGGGCAAAGAGAAGCAAAGACGAGCTGTAGCCCTTTGGGGAGCCCAGACTTGGGAGCCCCCCAATCTAGGACTGTGATTCTGTCTTTGGGGCCCTGAAGTTTCTGGCATCTTCAAGCTTCTGAGTGCCACCATGTTACCCAGTGCCATCTGTGGAAGCTGCTTGTAGTGCACCTGGTCCAGCCATAGCCTTGCAGGGTGCCAGCAGCTGTGCTGCCCCTGCCCACTGCAGCAGGGGCATGTCTGACTATGCAGTGATCAGACACCATACTTGCCCACACACCCTTCACTGCTCCATGCAGTCTCCCTTGGCAGGCATGGGATTCAGGCCAGTAGCATGAGCCAAGAGCAGCCTACCCAGGCCAAGTGAGTGGAATGAGCCCAGCTGGCCTGAGCAAACTCAGGCAAAGGCACCACTGGCCAGAGAGGTTTCTGCCGAGAAAAGTGACACCCCAAAGATCCCATAACGATATGTGACTCATTTTGGCCAATGGCATGCAGACATCATGACAATGTGCCCAGTTCCAGGTCTAAGTGTTAAAAACCCTTGAGTGCTTCCTCTCAATCTCTTGTACTTCTGCTATTGTCACAGAAAGAACAGGCCTTGGGTATCTTACTTGTTCAAGAAGAATGAGACACGAAGGGCAAAGCTGATTCAGCCAACCTGCAGCCCTGCAGTGAGATGCAGAGCTGCCCAGCTAAGTCAAACCCAGATCAGCTAAACCCCAGCTCAGCTGTAGAAGAACATAACAAATTGGTGTTGTTTTAAGCTAACGGGAAGAAAAAAAATCCTTTTTTTTTTTTTCTTTTCTTCTGAGACAAGGTCTTGCTCTGTCACCTAGGCTGGAGTACAGTGTCATGATTATTGCTGGCTTACTGTAGCCTTGAACTCCTGGCTCAAACAACATCCCCTCCTTAACCCTGACCATATATATATGGACCATACACACACACACACACACACACACACACACACACACACACACACATACAGGTGACACTTGTAGTGGCCACCTCGATTCTTTTTGTAAAGACAGGGTCTTACTATGTTGCCCAGGTTGGTCTAGAACTCCTGACCTCAAGTGATTCTCCCACCTCGGCCTCATCAAGTGCTAGGATTATCAGCATGAGCTACAACACCCGGCCCACAACTGGACAAATTATAATGCTAACCCTCAAATGGCTCAAAGATTGGGCATAAAACCCAAATCAGGCCCATCAGAATTTTTTTCCTAAGAATCCCTCTCCTCCAAAGTCAGCCATAAAATGCAGAAGTGTTATTCTAACTTTCCCTTGCCTTTCTGTGTAGGAGCTGGCCATAAAAATATTCTCTGACCTACGTTGTTTGATAGTAGGTCATACGATTCTCATTCCAGAGGGGTGCTGTCCTATACTCAAGATGAAGGCATGCCATGCAGATAGCCATGCGGAGACCCAGGAGAATCTGAACAAATAGGCCTTGCTGGGTTTCCCTACTCAATCTATCACCACTAGATCATTCTGTTTTTGTCCAATCACATTTCAACATGGCAGTCCATTCATCATTGAACCTACACATAAAAATAGACAGTTTCTCTGGATCTTTGGTTTTCATTTCTGAAGCCTTCCATGTCACAAAAAAACTTTGATTAAATAAATTTTTTGCGCCTTTCTCTTGTTTGTCTTTTGTTATAGGAGTGTCAGCCACAAACCTTATGATGAATGAGAAAAGGTATCCCATCTTTTCACCTCTGTACAGGGCTATTATAGTTCCCTATGACCACCAGAGACTCAGTTTCCTCCCTGGAAGGACGGTGGCACTGCTCTGCCAACTGGACCATGTCACTTCACAATCCAAGATGATTCTCAAGTTCCAGGACAGCAGTGACAGAAAGGTATGCCTGCGTCCTTGTGTTGTGGCTTTCTGGAAGCTCACATATATCTACTTACATCTTATCAGCATTGAAGTTAGCAGTACGGCCAGACTAATTATAGGAAAGGTTATAAAACGATCTTATATTTTGGTCAGCAATGTGCCACATAAGAATCAGGGTTCTGTTACTAAGGAGGAAGTGTAGAATGGAAATCAGATTAGGCATTTAGCTGTCTGTGCCACAATATGTAATGGATCTCACCTCCTGGGAGCAACTATGTTAGTTTCTCAATAATGACTACACCAGTATGTCTATTAATCTCTTTCAGCTCTGATCTATCCATTCTTATTTTCAGCAGCTTTGTTATGTTTTCAAATTTCCTCATATAAATCTCATAATTTTTCATGTTCAGTACCTGTACAACTAAGATTTGTGAATTCCTTTAAGATCACAAATATGTACACCCTCTCTCTCTCTCTATATATATATATATGTAATCACAAAGGACCGACTGTGGCTGCTAAATGATGACTGAAGTCAATTATTAAGACAGTTCACCTTTCTTCATTCTCTTTCTTCTAGAAAATAGGCCAGGCGCGGTGGCTCATGCCTGTAATCCCAGGACTTTGCGAGGTTCAGCCAGGTGAATTACTTGAGGTCAGGTGTTTGAGACTAGCCTGTCCAAAACGGTAAAACCCTGTCTCTACTGAAAATACAAAAATTAGTCAGGCATGGTGGCGCATGCCTGTAATCCCAGCTACTCGGGAGGCTGAGGCATGAGAATCGTTTGAACCCTGGAGGCAGAGGTTGCAGTGAGCAAAGATCACGCCACTGCACTCCAACCTGGGGAATAGAGTGAGACTCTAACTCAAAGAAGAAAAAAGACAATATTAAGAAAATCTTAATATAAGTTCTAGTCTTATTGAATAACATGTCATTACTTGATTCTTTCCTGGTACATGAAATGGTCAGAAACTTATCCTTTATGTACAGTGTATTTCACTTGTGGAATGTATCAAAACAGAAATCTGACTTTTGTCAAAGTAATTTAAGGTCTTTTAAACAGAGATTATTCAGAACATCTTTTTTTGTCTTTTTTTTAAGAGATGGGGGTCTCACTCTGCCACTCAGGTTGGAGTGAAGTGGTGCGACCACAGCTCCCTATACTCTAAGTCCTGGGCTCAAGTGATCCCCCTGCCTCGGCAGCCTCCCAAAGCACTTGGATTGCAGACGTGAGCCACCACACCTGGCCCAGAACATTCTTAAAATGTTTAACCTTGATGAACTATGTACAGAGAGTCAATGCAGTAAGATGATATACCTTGGAAACTAAGAGGTCAAGTAATTTAAGCCCGAAATCCCTGCTGTTCCACTGTATGGCCTGAGGCGAGTCATTAACTTTGTGCCTCAAAATTTCCTCATCTGTAACATTGGGATAGTACTATATACATCGAAGGACTGTTGTGTGGATATATGTAAGGTTTCTGTAAAAATTGACATTGAATAGATGTTAATTGTGGGCACACAAAGACATTTACAGGAAGAACATATAAACTATCAATCAGCTCAGCTTTCATTTTCTATTTTTGAGGTAAATAGCACAGTAGTTAGGAATCTAAACTGTGGAGCCAGACTGCGAGGATTCATATCCCAGCTCCATCATTTACAAGCTGTGTGACCTCAGGCAAGTTACTCAACCTCTCTCTCTGTGCCTCATTTGTAAAATGGGGATGACAATCATAACACTGTCCCTTCCCTTAGGGCTGCTGTAAGGATTAAGTGAGTTGATAACACGTAGAACATTTAGAACAGTGCCTAGACAGAGGAAGCATTTGTAAGGGTTAGCATCATGGTTAATTTTATTTGCCAATTTGGCCAGGCCGAGGTTCTCTGACATTTTGTCCAACGCCAGTCTGGTTGTGAAGGTATTTTTAGATGGGACTGATATTTAAGTCAGTAAACTTCATCTGGAAGATTATCTTCCATATGGGGGTAGCCCTCAACCAATCAGTTGAAGTCCTTAAGAAAAAAAGACTTAAGTCACCCAAAGAAGCAGGAATTCTACCTACTCCATGGCAGGAGCAGCCCATGGAAGAGTTTGAATACCGGCCTCAGAAGTTTAGGATTTTTTTTCCTAACTTCTGGGAAGCTAGTGAAACTTTCTGCAATAATGTCGTAAGATGAAAAGAGTATCAAAGGGTGTAGGATTCGCTAGAAGGAGGGAGAAACTAGGGAAAGAGAGAACAGGTAGAAAATAGTATACAGGTTTGTTTTTGCATTTCCAGTTTGTTACTGGAAGAGCAATGAGCATCTGTTTCCTTACTGTTTACATTGAACCACATTTCAGGCCATACACAGGTCCCTCATGTGGGCAGCCTGCTGTCCCTCTCTTGGTCCCCTTCCCTTTTTTCTTTGCTATAATTCTCCTTCCTCCCAGACTCCAGCTTCCTGTGGCTTCGTATGGTCTATGAGAAGACAGGGTGGGGTAAGGGAACATCATTTTTGCTGTCATTTGTGACCTGGGTAAGGTCTTTCCTGGTGTCACTGTGGTAGAATGACTGTGGACTCTTATTTCTTTGTATTCTTATTTCCTTATATTAAAACATCTTCAAGAAAACAGATCTCTCTTGCACATTTCTCATAGCACAAAATTTGAATTTTTAAACTTTTTCTGGAGTATTTTTGCATATAAAATCTAGATTGCCCAAAGCCACAATAACTTATAAAACTAACCCTGGTTTAAAGTCTATATCTAACACTGCTAGGGAAAGAAACACAGTTGGTTACTTTCCCAGAGTATGTCAATTAGCTGGAAAAATAATACTTTCTTTTCTGCCATTGGAAGAGAAACTGACCAACAGGAAAGCAGTTCAGCACCTACACCCACTCTGTACAAAATAAGGAGGTGTGTTTGTACGTGCATTTGGTTGCTTGACAACCAGTGACAAACAGGCCTTTCATCATCTCTTACAATGTTACCTTGATATTCCAAACTCTAATATAAATGAGACTCAGAAGACAGCAATAAGTTTAGAAAACTGGACATCATTTCCCATAGGATATAAGCATACACACTTTCAGCATTACAGATTTCAAAGACAAAGTCAGTTTCTCTTAATACTGTGTGCATTTTTCTGTTGTTCAGCTCAGATAAAACTAGTTATACATTCACTTCATTCCACTGGCAAGAAAAATATTTATTGAATATTCTTTATAGGGATTACAAGGGAATTTTTGGCCTGTTTCAGCCATATCCTAATAGCAATGCATTAGCAGATATTACTTGGCAATAAACACTGACTTTTAGATTATCCAAGGTATAATTTTCACCGTGTTATTCTGCACCATTTCCCACAGCTAGAAGGATACAACATTAATTTAAATGTGTTTGTATGTTGCTTTATAGGGTTTTCAATTTTTTAAACTGCATATTTATAGGCTTCTTCAATGCCCTGTAAAAGCTTCAAAGATTAACAACACTGCTTATTTTTATGGGACACTTATATTCTCTACCTAATTGATTTCTGGCAGTGATTATGTAAGTTAGCCAGGGCAGGTTATATTTAGTGCTGTTTTACAGATGATGAAACAGAGGCACAGGAAATTGGGTTTTTGCCTGAGGACCCACATTGGTCAAAAGCAGTGTGAGCCCCGAAGGGCTTCAGATTCAAATATAAGGAATGTTTTCTATGTTTTCAAGATACTTCTTGAATCAGAAACTTGTTTCCTCTTTCTCCATTGTTTCTTGGTGGCTTTGTATAATATCCAGCCACACCGAATAACACTATACTTTGTCACTTGTAGTATTCATCATAGGTAGCTGCCCACCTTCGAATTTTCCTTCCAATTTTCATGAAAGCAGAGACCATGTTTATGTTGTTCATTTATTGCCATGAATCTACAGCCTAACATAGTTCCTGATAAATAGTATGATCTTCATGAATAATTATTGAATAAATGTATGAAAATTTCCCTTAGGCTAAAATTACCCCAAGAACAATTCAAGTAAACAATTTTAAGTTAATTTTCAGTTAGGGTTAATATTTGTATCAGTTGAGATAGGATAGGTGAAGTTAGGTTAATATCCAGTAACAAACTACATCAAAGGTTTGTTTCTTGCTCATGTTCCATGGGTATCATAGGCTGGCAGTGGAATTCTCTTCCTTGGAGTCATTCAGGGAGCAGCCATTCTCTGCAACATTGTTGGTTGCAATGGCAGAGGCAAGTGAACCTTGGAGGGTCTTGCACAGGGACATGAAATGCTCACACTCAAAAACTACCCTGTCACCTCCACTCATAATTCATTGACCAGGACAAGTCACAGGTGCCAGCCCTCCCCTGACACTACTGGCTTGGGTGATGAAAGCAGTAAATATTTAGCAAACAATGCTAATAATGACTATCATATTTTGTTTCCTTGATTTTGAGCATTTGCGATTTAAATAAAACACAATTTTGTATAACCTTTCTTACAAAATACATTTACAAAATATGATTGTTCTTACAACAGCTCTGATGGGAAACATGCAATTAAAGACTTGAATAAGATCAAATAGAATGAATAATAGTCAAATAATCAGAGGCGGAAATGGAAAGACATTTCAAATCTCTGTAGCACTGGTACTGGTTGAAGCTTTTTTTTTTGAGACGGAGTCTTGCTCTTTTGCTCAGACTGGAGTGCAGTGGCATGATCTTGGCTCACTGCAACCTCTGCCTCCCAGATTCAAGTGGTTCTCCTGCCTCATCCTCCAGAGTAGCTGGGATTACAGGTGCGTGCCACCACACCCAGCTAATTTTTGTATTTTTAGTAGAGACGGCATTTCGCCATGTTGGCCAGGCTGGTCTTGAACTCCTGACCTCACTTGATCCACCTGTCTTGGCCTCTCAAAGTGCTGGGATTACAGATGTGAGCCACTGCGCCCAGCCTGAAGCTTATTTATTCCAAATTTGTAGAGGTAAATTACACAGGGTGGGTGAAGCAACAATCATATTTTAAAATAAAATCATTGCTGCAAGTTTAATTGCATCCAAGGACAAGATTTCAAATTCTCTCTCTCTTTTTTTTTTTTAAAGAGACAAGGTCTCGCTTTGTTGCCCAGGCTGGAGTGCAGTGGCATGGTCATAGCGCACTGCAACCCGAACTCCTGGGATCCAGTCATCCTCCCACCTCAGCGTCTCAAGTCGTTGAGACTACAGGCATGCAGCACGATGTCTGGCTAGTCTTTTTTTTTTTTTTTTCTTTTTTGGTAGAACAGGGGTCTCACAGTGTTGCCCAAGCTGGTCTTGAATTCCTGGCCTCAAGCTATCTTCCTGCCTTGGCCTCCAAAAGTGGTGGGATTACAGGGATGAGCCACTGTGACAGGCCTAAAATTTCTCTAGGTCAGTGTTTTGGCAATTATCCTGGTAACACAGAGAAGGGACATCTGGCCTAGTAATTCAGGACAGAGTAACCTGAACTGTGGAAAAAATACATCCTAGTATCCCAGGTCCATGTTTTAGGCATGAAGCCAAAGTAGCATACAGATACTTTTCTAGAAAATTGCTGATTCTAAGTATACAAAAATGTCCATATCTAATTTTAACAACAAATGATTCATTAATGAGTATTAATAATTCTGCAGTTATACATACCACCCACCCATTCAAAGCCCTATGAATTGTTTTGGGCCTAATTTTCTGATAGCCAGTGGTTTTCAGCAGATGGTTCAATTCTTTAAAACATAAACTGAGCTGGGTACAGTGGTGAATGCCTGTTGTCCTAGCTACTCCAGTGAGGCGGGAGAATCACTTGAGCCCAGGAGTTCAAGCCTATAGTGCACTATTATCACACTTGTGAATAGTCCCTTCACTCCAGCCTGGGGAACACAGGGAGACCCTGTCTCTAGAAAAAAATAAGTAAATAAAATAAAATATGAACTGAATAAAGAAGTAGCTCAACTTACTGAGTATATGGAGTGCTGTATCCCCTTGATTATTTTGTACATTGTGCAGTGATCTGTCATGCCACGTCAGCCTCTGTGGTGAATTCTTTTTCATTTTTTAATTTTTTGTCAAATACCAAATAATGATTTCCTTTACACATTATTCACAGTTTTAAAAGCTTTTATTTTAGGTTCTGGGGTACATGAACAGGTTTCTTATATAGATAAACTGCATGTCATGAGGGTTTGATGTACAAATAATTGCGACTTTTTTTTTTTTTTTTTGAGACGGAGTCTTGCTCTGTTGCCCAGGCTGGAGTGAGGCAATGTGATCTCGGCTCACTGCAAACTCCGCCTCCCAGGTTCACGCCATTCTCCTGCCTCAGCCTCCTGAGTAGCTGGGACTACAGGCGACCGCCACCTCGCCCGGCTAATTTTTTGTATTTTTTGTAGAGACAGGGTTTCACCGTGTTAGCCTGGATGGTCTCGATCTCCTGACCTTGTGATCCACCATGTCGGCCCCCCAAAGTGCTGGGATTACAGGCGTGAGCCACTGCACCCAGCCTTTTTTCTTTTTCTTTTTTTTTTAAGACAGGGTCTCACTCTGCCACCTAGGCTAGAGTACAGTAGTGAGATCATGGTTCACTGCAGCCTGGACCTCCTGGGCTCAGGTGATCCTCCCACCTCACCCTCCCCAGTAGCTGGGATCACAGGTATGTGCTACCATGCCTGGCTCATTTTTATATTTTTTTGTAGAGACCAAGGTTTTGACATGTTGCCCAGGCTAGTCTCGAACTCCCAGCTCAAGTGATTGGCAACCTTAGCTTCCCAAAGTGCTGGGATTACAGGCATGAGCCACTGTGCTAGCCATGAATTCTTTTTGTAGTGTATTTAACTATGCTTCAGAGATTCAAACCCAGAAGCATGTAATTCATAAGAAGTAAACTGCTGGCTTTAATTTTAATGAGCTGTGGTAGAGTGTGAAATGGTGTGATTTTCAAAGGTAATTTCAAGGACTGTTTTAGTATCAAAGATATTCTTCAGAACAGCCTAAGTGGCTTTGCTTATCATATGACTGTGGATTCCAGTCTGTTATGGTACAAGGATTTTGCAAAGTCATGATGTTCTCAGATGCTGGGCATGCAAGTGGTTATAAAAAAGGTCAAAACTCCAGGACAATTCAAAATATTTTACACTTCCAAGCTTAAAATTTCCCACATCTTTCTTCTTTCTTGTTGCCAAAATTTTTCACATTTGTGAAAGCAAAGTCCTTCATTATCTGCACCAAATTTTAATCCAAATGATTGAGATACTGCAACACATGATACTGCATTACTGATGAAAAGATTTTTTAAAACTATTCTAACTCAGCTACCAAAATACTCCATCAAATGAAAAGGTCATCACCAAGAGATATGTACTAGACTGCTCACAGTAGCACTATCTATAATGGCTCTAAATGGCAAACTGCCCTAATGCCCATCAGAAGAATGAATTCGTAAATTACAGTATATCCACAGAATGGAAAACAAAATGATCTACAACTGCATACAACAATATGGAAGAATCTTACAAGTGTAATGTTGAGTGCAAGTAGCCAAAACCAAAAGAACGCACACTTTATGTCTTTATATATAACAATATAAAGACAGGCAAAACTACCTATGCTATTGAAAGTCAGCATAGAAACTCCCTTGGAAGAAGGCAGGTTGGAAGGCAGGTTGATGGGGTTTCCAGATATTAATAATGTTTTGTTCCTTGATCTGGGTGCTGGATACAAAGGTGTCTGCAGACTGTGAAAATTCATGGAGCTGTCTACACTTAGGATATGTGCACTTTTTAAGACACATATTTCAATAAAATTTTTATGTTTTTAAATTCCAGGCCAGGCACAGCAGCTCATGCCTGTAATTCCAGCACTTTGGGAGGCTGATGTGGGTGGATTGCTTGAGTTCAGGAGTTCAAGACCAGCCTGGGCAACATGGGGAAGCCCCATCTCTACAAAAAATATAAACATAGCTGTGTATGGTTGAGCGTGCCTGTAGTCCCAGCACTTGGGAGGCTGAAGAGGAGGTTCACTTGAGCCTGGGAAGCAGAGGTTTCAGTGAGCTGAGACAGTGTCACTTCACTCCAGCCTGGGCAGAAGTAAAACCCTGTCTCAAGAAAAAGAAAAAAAGAAAAAAGAAAAAAATCCAGGAAGTCTATGAAAAGATGTCAACTCAACATAATATTACTCAAGGTTATTACTATAATCTGTGAGCCATCAATGTGAAAGTCACTCTCTAACCGGGTTATTAAATGCACTGGATTCAGAACAGTTGTCCCTGGCCTAGAATAACTAAAATGCCAAATCAAGTTAATTCTTTATATTTAAAATCTCTAATCTCTCTGCTTTTCTCTCCCTTCAGTGCCATTGTCATAGTTGAATCCAAGTCATCTTCCACCTTACATTTCATCTGTCATAATCTCCTAATCAGTTTCCCAATAGCTTATTTTAACTGTTCTTTGCACACTAACCAAAGTGATGTAAAGTCTAAACCCAGATCCTTTCATTTCTTTTTTTCGAATGCCTCAATAGAAGCCCATTAAATTTAAAATGTAATGCCAACTCCAAGCCCCCATCTGCCTCATCTCCCTCACATCATGCTGCTCTTCCCCTCCCTCCATATGCTGAGGACACTTTGGCTTTCTTTCTGTTCTTCCAAAACGCTGGGCTGTCCCACCTAGAGACCTTTGTCTGTTGTCCCCTCTGCCCAGAACAATTCATCATTTTATTGGTTCCAAAGCTGAATGACTGACTGTTTAAATGCCATTTTATAAGGTTCTCATATAACAACCGTATCTGAAGTCATCCCCCAGTGTCCACACCACGTCTATTTCTTTTCTTGACATGATTAGTTACTATTCTATGAGCTTGTTTACTTGTTGGTTTTCTCCCTCTTGTTAGACTGAAAATTCTATGAGGGTAGCTATCACGTCTATCTGTGTTAGGGGCGTATCCCCAGTGCCTAGCAAATGCCTAGCATACAAGACGTCCTTCAATAAACACAGAAATACTTGTTGAATGAATGGACATTTCCGAAAGATCACAAGATACCTGTTAAGCCACGAAGAACACTGCACTGTGCACTACTTTTCAAAGACATGGCAGTGAAATCAGATGCCTTTCAAGCTCTAAGCCCAGGCAGTGTTGGCATTCCGTTCTCGGTGTACTGGCGGTCACAACCACAGTCCCTTTGGCCGAAGCGAAACCACCTCGGCGCTCCGCCCGCTGGCGGGGTACCAAGACTCGCGGCTCCACCCACCGCCCAAGCGCGCCCCCTCTTTGGCTGGGGAGCCAACCTCGGGAGGGCGGGGCGCCGCCGCGAGCCACCACTGGCCCAGGGCGATGTCGTTCCGCCACGCAGCTAGAGGACTGCGTGCGAAGTCAAATAGCAGCCGCGGGGAGGCTCGTTCCCATCGGCATCTGTGATTGGCTGCGATCGAGGGCCCAGGCGGCGGGCCAATCGTCTCGCCGAGCGCCGACTGGCTGGATCTGCTGTCAGTCAGCGGGAACAGACTTCTTCCTCTCCATCTGGTCAGCTGCGGGAGAAAAATTTTCGAGAATTTCCAGCAGGCAAGGCAGTGGCCGCTTTGACTGCTTGCTTCGGGGCTCCGAGACAACGGAGAAGGCACTCTTATTTACCGACCTAGAAAGCCTTTTCCTCGCCCTCCGTTAGCTAATTAAAACATTTTTCAGGACGTAGCCATCCAGAGGTAAGAGCCTAGAGAGTGCAATTCATTTATTTCTGCTAACCGTGTATTCTGTTCTTTATTGGCTGTCGCGGAATGGAGAGTAAACGGAGAAGGGTTTCCCGGGAGGGCGAAGGGGAGACGTCGATTTCCGTTCCCCCGCCCCCTGAGTCGGTGCTTGGCCGGCGGTCTCTCTGGGTTCTCAGAGCGCCGCTTTCTTCCCTTTGGAGGTCAGGAGCAGCTCGTCCGGGTGGGGCGGGGCCCAGCTTGGCTGCCTGCGCCCCAGGCGGCTGGTTTCCAGCCCAGACTGCGCTTGGCCTAGAATGTGGCCGCAGGCTGGAGGGCCAGCGCGGCGCGAGCGGGGCAGGGTCGGTGGGCCGGGACTGGAGACCCTTGCCCGAGGCTCCGGAAGCGAGGATGCTACGGGGTGGGCGCCGCGTCGCCACCCTGGCGAGGGAAATGTGGCGACAGCGGGCTCGGTACGCCCAGAGGGAGGTTGGGAGGCGGAGACCTGGCGGCGGAAGGTGCCGAGGGAGCCCAGCCATCTGCGAGGCTTCACAGGCAGGCGGGCAGGCGTGTGTTCTTCCCGCCGTGTGTCACCCTGGCCACTCGCCTGTGAGGGCCAGCGAGCCGAGCCCAGGATCCTGAGCTGTCCACAACCGAGCTTTTCAGGAGGTCCGACATCGGGAAGGATGCACAGCCCCGACTGGTTTTGATCCGAAGACTTGGGTTTTACTTTGCGCGGTGAGCATTGTAGTACTCAAGGCCTTGTAGCTGGTGATGTCTTTTCAGCAGCTGCTTTCTGTAGATGAGAGAATTCATCGAAGGTGACAAAGAAGTTCCAGGTGGAAGTAGCCAGGGAATTTGCAGTCTCTAAAGCTCCACTGGCTTTTCTGAGCCTCCCACTATTAACGTGCAGCAAGGCCTCTTAGGTTCTTTCCGTCAGGGCGGAGGAATGAGGTGGTCCTTAGGTTTCAGAATGGGCGACTCAAGTGACAGATTACAATGACCATGAAAAAGAGCAATGAGGCCAGGCGCAGTGGCTCCCAGCACTTTGGGAGGCCAAAGCGGGCTTCAGCCGAGGAGTTCGAGACCAGCCTGGGCAACATAGCGAAACCTTCGGCTCTACAAAAAAATACAAAAATTACCCGGGCATGGTGGCATGTGCCTGCGGTCCCAGCCCCGGAGGTTGAGGTGGGAGGATTGCTTGAGCCTGGGTGGTCGAGGCTGCAGTGAGCCGAGATCGCACCATTGCGCTCCAGTCTGGGCGACAGAGCGAGACCCTGTCACAGAAAGAAAAAGAAAAACAGCCATGGTCCGTGGTATTCGAGTTAGGCAGCCGTGACAGGAAGAAGAGCAGCATGTGTGAGTGTGTGTGCCTGATAGAATACTTTAGTTATAATATTTGAGTAGTGAGTTCTCGCTAATGATTTTTTTCTTGCAACCTTAGTCATTACTGCTAATCACCCAGGCAACTTCCTTGACTGGAGTCCTAAGAGACCAGGAAAGAAGAGAGGAGAGTGGCTGGTGACATAATAGACTGTGAAGGAAAGTTCTTAAAGGCATTATCAAGTTACAGGTTTGGGATATAGTCTGTGGCTTGTATGCATATTTACTAATGTGTCTGAAAAGATATCTATGGGAATAGAATACTGAGTACTTTTCTCTGCTCACATTTCAGCGCTTTTCTCCAGTCAGGTATCTGAACATAGAAATATTCACATTAAACCTAAGGGGAGTCCTTTGGAGTTTTTATTGTTTTTTTCCTTTTTCCCCTCAGGTATAGCAGTAAATTTTCTTTCCCTTCCTCCTGGCAGGGTATTGATAAAGAAGGTATTGGGGTCCAAATTAGCTGAAATACATTCTGGAAATTTCCATACTATTTGAATTCACTGGGATGCTTTAATTGATTTTCTAAAAAGGTCCATAAGTAAATATTTGGTTTAAGAATATTTAAAATGGCTGTGTTCTCATTGTGGAAGTTGTAGATACCTAAATGCCACTTCACAATGGGCAGATAGGAATGCTTTCTTAAAATATTTTTTCTAGAGGGATAAAATCTAAGCAGGTTTCAGAACTCAACTCCTGAATAATGTTAGCATGTGCTTAGACTGCCCTTTTGACCTGCTTTTAACGTACAAGAACAGTTTAATTCAAATCCAGTACACCTTCCTGCCAGAGACAGTGCTTTCCTCTTGGATGACTTGACTTCCGAAGATTGAATATAATGTTAAAATGGTTTATAAAAATAAAGTAGCCATGTTTTCCGATTAAAAGATTGAGCTAAATCTCCCCTGCTTACTTGAAAAGATTCCTTCTCTCTCTTAGTCTGCAGAATAATGAACTCATTCCAATTTTTAATTGCTGAACTGACAAAGACAATTCTTAGATGTTTGCTAATTTGTTCTCCACTCTTTTGTTGTAGAGAACACTGATTGCTTTTTTTTTTTTCCTTAAGGTTTTCATTTTTCACATCACAAGTTCTACTCCCCTTGCCTTCCTCGTCAAAGCATAGTCATTTCTATGGGCATCAGCAGAGCTGTGGGGTCTGTGATGGCAGATCCCGATTTTGAAGCTCTGGAGGAGGAGTTTTCTTAATGTGCAGGTTTAATTCAAAGTTGTTTTTTACTTTGGGAACTCCAGCTGCCTTTGAATTGTTTCTTAGGGAATATGGAGGGGATTGGTATGATTTAGTTACATTGCAGATGGAAAAGCACATGGACTCACTTCATAACATCTCTTGTTTACCTAAGCAATGCTGACCTGTTTTTGTTTGTTTGTTTGTTTGTTTTAAACTAGCTATATATCTGGGTCACATTTCATGTCTGTCAATAACATGTCTTAAAGTAGGTGTTTTCCTATGACTGCCTGCTTTCTGAGATGATTATAGAAACAATACACGCACGAGGAAGGATGCCAGGTTGATGATTGATTTTAAAATATGCAGGTTTTTAACCTTACAGAAAGTGCTCAATTTGCATTTTATCTCATTTCTTAAAAATGTTTCCAGTGGATATTTGTTCTCTGTTAGAATGCAGTTCTACTTTATTATTTAAAAAAAAAATTGGGGGGAGGATAAAAGGAGATAAAAAGGCAAGAATATACTAGAAGGGCTGCAGAAAAACTTTAATATTTGTTTATTTGTAATTCCAGAACTCTGGTTTAAAGTAGGTGCATGACTGCGAAGTAACCCAAGGCTGAATATGGCATATATACTTTCAGACTGAAGCCAAAACAATAGTATTTTGCTAATCTCAAGTTAACTCTTCAAATATGAATATTTTCTAATAAATGTGTTTATTTAAAGTTCTTTTTTTTCCTATATGATATAAAGCTGCTTTGGGAATTATCGCCAAATAATTAGTATGTCTATTACCGGGTAGATTGTATTATAGTTTGAAATCTCAATTCATCAACTGTAGTTAACATAATTGGTTTTATAAATTTTTTTTTTAACACACCATTGCTGGCTTGAATCCATAATTGTTGCTGAATAAAATCTAGCTCTCAATTAGAAGCAAAAGAACAAACATCTCTTACAATGGAATGTGTTATTTCTCTCTCTCACTCTCTTTTTCTTTTTTTAAATAGGCAGCGTCTTGCTCTATCGCCCAGGCTGGAGTGCAGTGGTGTGATCTCGGCTCACTGCAGCCTCCGCCTCCCAGGCTCAAGCAATCCGTCCACCTCATTTTTGTAGAGATAGGGTTTCACCATGTTGCCCAGGATAGTCTCAAATTCCTGGGCTCAAGCAATCCTCCCACCTCAGCCCCCTGAGTAGCTGGGACTATAGGCATGCGGAACCATGCCTAGCTTATTTTTGTATTTTCAGTGGAGACAGGGTTGCCAATGGCTGGTCTCCAACTCCTGTTCTCAAGTGATTTGCCCGCCTTGGGCTCTCAAAGTGCTGGGGTTACAGGTGTGAGCCTGTACAGGTCTAGCCATGTTACTTCTCTTTAATAACCAGAGATGCTGTGTCTCTGCCACTCTCCAACCCCCCACCAATGTTGTCTTATAAAGAAATGAATTTCAGCCTTATATGCAGGATCTTGGCCAAAAGGCCAAGAAGGGGTGACTTCCTAAGTCTTTGATGATACATTACTTGTTTTGGTGGCCATCTTTATTCTAAATTCTGTTGTGGCAGAGCTCATATATTTTTTATTGCTTAAATATCCAAAGATTGAGGCCAGGCTCTGTGGTGCATGCTTGTAATTCCAATTCTTTGGAAGGCTGAGGTGGGAGGATCACTTGAAGTCAGGAGTTCAAGAGCAGACTGGGCAACAAAGTGAGAACCCATCTCTACAAGAAATTAAAGCAAATAAATGTCTAAGGATGTTCTTTGGAACCTTATTCTTTCTTTTGCCTGTTTTACCCACCAAAAGAAGTAATGGCCTTCCCTATACATAGCTAGACTGATTTCCAAAAATTCACTTGAAAGTAATTGTTTGAAATCTGTAGTGCATTTTCTCCTAACTGCACTCAAGCTGGGTTTCATTTGTGTATGTTTATACCTTTTGGAAAGACACATTTTTTTCAAGTTCATTTTTTATTGTGAAATAATATAAACATAGGATTGAGAATAATATAATATCTGTAGACCATCCACCAACATCATCAAATCTTAGTATTCTGCCATCTTTTTAAGTTGATTTTAAATGAATAAAGTAATAGAACAAAATCCTATGGAGACAAATTTTTTATTTGTATGGAAAATTTCCAGAAACAGCCTTACCTGCAGCGGGGTAGGAATTCCCCATTCAGGTAGGAATAACACCCTGTAATGCCAAGAGAGGCTTTAGGATTGAGTTTCGGGGTGGAGTCCAGAAATGGGGGTATAAAGTAATAGTTTCAAAGAAGTGTAGTCTCAAGTGTTGGTGGGTTGCTAGGGTCGGGGAAAGGAGAGCTGCAGTTGTGAATGTAAATACATAGTTCACTTGTTCAGAAATCAGGGCTGCTTGTCACAAATGCAGTGCTGCCAGGTTCCTGAGATCACACCCACACACTCTCCTAGTGAGAGAGTCTACCAGGAAGGGGAGCAATGAAACTGGCTTATCTTTGTGCCTCTGGGGTGTTTGCACACCAATTTATATTTACCATAGTAATATAGTGTGTAAAGTTTCGTAGGTTGAGAAATCTTAAAATAAAACTTAGATTTATCCTAGATTATGTTTTTGCTAAAACTTGGCCATTCTTTGGAAACAGAACTATTTTAAGTATTCTATTAGCCTGTTATTTTTTCTTGAAGAGACTTTGTTGCTATTGTTAATATTTACCCCTACCTTTTCTCGAAAGCAATAGAGTTAATGAAGGGAAGTATATTTATTTATACCTATATTCTGTGTCCTTGCTACTGGAAGTGTAACTTGCAGACGAGCAGCTTCCGTATCACCAGGGTATTGGTTAGAAATGCAGAGTGACTCCACCTCATAGCCACTGGGTCAGAACCTGCATTTTAACAAGTGATGGCAGGTTCAAGTTTAAGAGACACATGTTCTGTGTATGTGCACACCATCAAATTTTAATAGAATTTAAATGCTGTGAATGGGGTAGGAAAATCGATTCATTTTTGATCCACTGTTCTTAGAAGTAGGCTATTGGATGCCTACCCAATATAGAACATAAATATATGTATTTTCTGTCAAATCCTTTATGACCTTCATTTTTGGTAATATTTGATGACATATCAGTTATATTCAAAATTTCTGATGGTCTCTCTCTCTCCCTCCCCCTTTTCCTCTCCTCCTCTCCCCCTCTCTCCCTCTGTCCCCTGCAACTTGCATCATTTTTCTTGAAGACATTCCATTATTGTTCCATTGACCTTTCCCTCATCACTGAGTCCTTTGGAGCTGAGTTATGTCAACAGCTGCCTTAATTACTTTGGTCAGAAGTGGTGGGAACCAGGTGAGAAGGAGAGTGCTGCTAAGCTCCCGCCTGCTGCAGGACGACAGGCGGGTGACACCCACGTGCCACAGCTCCACTTCAGAGCCTAGGTGTTCTCGGTTTGACCCAGACGGTAGTGGGAGTCCAGCTACCTGGGACAATTTTGGGATCTGGGATAACCGCATTGATGAGCCAATTCTGCTGCCACCCAGCATTAAGTATGGCAAGCCAATTCCCAAAATCAGCTTGGAAAATGTGGGGTGCGCCTCACAGATTGGCAAACGGAAAGAGAATGAAGATCGATTTGACTTCGCTCAGCTGACAGATGAGGTCCTGTACTTTGCAGTGTATGATGGACACGGTGGACCTGCAGCAGCTGATTTCTGTCATACCCACATGGAGAAATGTATTATGTATGTACAATGACTTTCACTCCTGACTTTGCAGTTCCCCCATGCTTCCTACTTAAACTTTCACTCTTTGACTGAGGCTTCCAGGGTAAACATAGTTACTTGAGTGATTGCATGCTGCTGCTTCATGAATGAACAGTAGTTAAGTGTGCCATTTATTTCTTATGGTTATCACAATTTCAGAAATGCATGTTTTAACAACTCCCCTGGGGAAAGCATTAACCAAAATTTATGGCACTTAATTTGTGATTATTTTAAGTGAAGTAGCATAATGTACATGAGATAACCTATGAGAAGCATTTACTCCCATCAGTGTAGGACGTCTAAGTGCTTCAGTAAATGGTAATTACTCTTTCAAGTGGTGTGAATAGCTTTGAATACTTGACTTGTTGAAAATAGCTTTGGATGATTGGCATTAGTGTGGGAAAAATGCATTTAATGCAGGCATTTTGGAGGTCTTCAGTTTATTTACTTCAACTATTATTAATGCATTTTTGAGGATCACATTACTGCTAAAATCGAAAGAGGGAGAACACGTGATGGAGTTATGACCATGTGACTATATTTGACTTCCCAGTGACCATTTCTTGACTTCCTGTGTATACTTCATTCCACGAAAGAACTCATAATAGGAAGGAACTCTTGACCTCTCAGAGTTGTGGTAGTGAGGATTAATTCTTCAAGGACAAGGACTTGGACTTTCATTTTTGTGCCCTTAAAAGCTTATCACAGTGCCTGATGCTTAGTGGATTCTCAATAAGTATTCCTTAGCCAGTAAGTCTTCAGCATTTGACCGGAAAATCATGAGGCCCATTGTGTGGAATGACTGCTAGCTAGAGTAACAGTGAGGAGAGAAACCTATTGTAAAATGATTGTTTGAGGCTCTTTTTTTTTCCTCCCCACAAAGGGATTTGCTTCCTAAGGAGAAGAACTTGGAAACTGTGTTGATCTTGGCTTTCCTAGAAATAGATAAAGCCTTTTCGAGTCATGCCCGCCTATCTGCTGATGGTATGTAAAACTGTCACATTGCTTGGGTCCTAGGGAGTATGTGGGGTGGGGGAGGAGTAAAAAGGCAACAATTTAAGTCCTTTGGGGGAGGGGATTTTAATGTACAATTGTTTGTAAGGATTTATATAGAAATGAGTTTATATGAAGAATCACATTAAATGCAGTTGGGAATCCAAATTAATGTTAATACCTAACTTTTAAATGAAATATATTGGAGAGTTCTTCAGAAAGAGAAGCCCCAAAACAGTTCTGATGTTGTACTTTAGTTTTTAAAAGATTTAAAAAATGTTTAATCTATTTGCTCATTTTATGGACAAAATGCCCATACTATGAGTTTTGTTTTGAGTTTTTGTGTTTTTTTAGATGGATCTGGTGACCAAGTGCTGAAATACACTACAGGGTAATCACATCTAGCTAGGATAGTCATTGTCCAACAAGAAAAAAATTGCAAATAGGTCCTAAATAGAAAAATACAATGTTAATATGCACTAATTTGTATAATTAGAAGGAAAATATTTTTCTGTCACTTCTTGAAAAGCTCAATCTTGCAGCTTTCTTCTGGTAACTAGTGATATTTTCAGCATAAGGGCATGCTAGCTGAATTTAAAATTTTGTGTATACTGCATGTCCTTAAATTTTGAAAGTGAAATGTTTCTGGTTTTGACTAAATTTATCAAAACCATTTCAGGAAAATACAGCAAATGTTTTTTAGTTAGCTAACCTCAAATCTTTTGCTGTTAAAGTTAACCCTGAAAATTTCTGTACCAGTGAAATGAATGTGTGCATGTAACCTTGTAAATGATTTGAAAATGAATCATGCAGTAATCTTGATCTATATTTGGTTCATCCTTTTCTAAAAAAAGAAAACCAAAAAAACCCACAAAAAACAAAAAACCACGTGCACCACAGAAATGTCATTTTCACAGTCTTCAGTTGGAATACATAAGGATAGAGATTCTCTGCATTTCACAGTGAAGGAACTGAAGATTAGAATGGTCAAGGTCAGTTCAGAGTTAGGGCTGAGATTTTCCTGACAACCAGCATTCTCTCTCTCCTCTCATGAGGAAAGGAGAAAGTAACTCTGGGATGGTTCTATTTACCATCTTGAGATTTTTCCTGAGGTTTTTTTGAGAACCTTACTATCACAGTCCTCAGGAAAGCATTACAGTCCACTCTGTTCAGGGATATGTTTTCCAGTTTGTAGATATTTAGGCCCATTTTCTTTTCTCTCATTCGTTTGGAATTTTTTTTTTCTTTCAACGGGATCCTTACCTTTAAGAAGACAGAAGTTGAAAGAGGTAACTTTATGCATAAGATTTAGCTCTTGTTCCAAATAGTTAAAACACATGAAGGAGAAGAGGAAATAGAATGTTTTCTTACAGTTTTATTTTTATTACTTCCTGAATTTTGGTATGCTCTTATTTCATATTAACCAAGTTGGCTGTGAGTCTGGCTATGTCTCACCCCACAATTTTTATTGACTGTAGTGCCAGTGGTGTGCCCCAGCTGTTCTGTAAATAGCTGCAGCTTACTGGGCCAGGTTTTTGGATCAGAATGTCCAAATTTATCCCAGGCATGTGACCACCAACCAAAAACACTGACCTTCTCAGTGCCATCAGCCTTTTTTAAAAGTATCTAGTCAATGTAGATGCTTAAACCAAACAGTGATTGACTTGATGTAAAATATGACAGGACTCCTTTTATTATTGAATAAAGTATAACTCAATAGAATTTTGAACTTAAAGAATTTTATTAACTTGCCTATCTTAAAAGAAACTTTCTAAAGATACCTTTGTCACAAAAACAATTAGTCATGTAAAGAAATTAATCACAAAAATGTAATTCATATGCTGACTTCAGCAGCACATACACTAATATTGGAATGATACAGAGATCAGCATGGTCCTTGTGTAAGAATGGCACACAAGTGCAGGAAGCGTTCCATATTTTTTATTCTTAATAAAATTAATTTGTTTGTAATAAAAAAATAAAATGCATTATTTAATTTAATTCCTCTGTCATATGCTTTGAGGTAATGATCCCAGAACATTCTTAAGATATTTTAAAATGGATTTTTCTTATAATGGTAATTTGTTTGAAAGTATAATGGAGAAAGAAAGGATGGTGCTCTTAGTGTGTACTACAAGAAAAAGTCTATTATAATAGTTATTAAATCTTATTTTGTTATTAAATTGTTATTAAAATTTTATTTTGTTATTAAATCTTATTTTGTATATATTCTTATTGGTCTGTGTTTTTTAAAAATTAGTGTTTTGAGAACATTTAAAAATGTTATTCTTAATAAGTTGCCAAAGCCTTCAAAGATGGCAAAAATTGTCTTTTGATATTTAGGGCCTGTTTTATCAAATACATTAAAGCCACTAAAGATAGAATGCCATATGTTGTGTAACTGTTCAATTTGTGGATATTTTAAAATGTCATTTTGTATTTCAAAGTTATTATTTAAGTTTAAAACTTTGGTTTTTAGCAAGAACTGAAGCAGTATCAGTATTATAAGAGTGGATAATATTCTTTTCAGCCTATGTATATAGATAGGACCAGTGCCAGTGAAACAAAATTTTGTAGTAAGTGCAGTTTACCCTCTCCAGTTTCTTTCATCTTTTCTCTTTTAGTATTAACCCCTTTCCCCTCCTCTTGAACCCTTCCTGTGAGGTGAAGGACTGTGGCTTATTCATTTTTGAATCTCCAGTGTGCAGCACCCTGCATAGAACTTGGCAGGTACTCAATAATTATTTGGATTGAACTGAGATCTCCACTGCCTACTCTTTCTCACTGAAGTTACTGTAATTTTTTCTTTTGATTATCATATAGCTGATTTACTCAAATTGTTAATAAAATGTATGCATTTTAATGAGCTGTCACTCCTGGGTGGATTTGAATTTTAATTAGCAGACACCTGAAAAAGGCTTAGTTAAACCATAGAAGTGAATCACTAATGGTGAGATTTTAGGTATGAAAGAGAGGCGTGCCCCTCAGTCCTACCGAAGCAGCATTGTTCATCTGACGTAATACTTGAGTTTCATTGTTTCATGCCAAGGAAATCAAGGACGAGGACACACAAGGAGTGAGGTTAAGAGTGGAGACTTAATAGGTGAAAGAAAGAGAAAAGCTCTCTCCTCAAAAAGAGGGGCCCCAAACAGGTTTCTAGTCCATGGTGCAGTACAGTAGGCTTTACGGGTGAGCTTGAGGAGGCAGTGTCTGATTTACATAGGGCACAAAAGATTGGTTGGACCAGATGTGCCACTTGCATAGTACACGAAAAACTGGTTAGGGCTAGGTATGCCATTTGCATAGCACATGAAAAACTGGTTAGGGCTAGGTGTGCAATTTGCAGAGCGTTCCATAATCTGGCCAAACCCACCCCTAATCTTTTATTATGCAGATGCGTTCTCTACCTGGCCAGTGCCATGTTGCCCATTTCTTTACTGTACACATGGTGACAAAGAAAAGGGAAGATGGAGCATATTGAACATGCTTGGTCCCAGGTAGCCCTTTTCTTTTCTTTCTTTCTTTTGTTGTTTTTTTT
>NW_012116577.1:3307493-3312192 GCF_000951035.1 Colobus angolensis palliatus | reverse complement strand
ATGTTTTTAGTTCATAATAGTTTTTAAACCAATGTCATGGTTAAGTTTAACAGTGACTTGGTTTTGGTTTTCTTTTTTTTTTTTTTTTTTTTTTTCGAGACAGAGTTTCACTCTAGTCTCCCAGGCTAGAGTGCAATGGCGCAGTCTCAGCTCACTGCAACCTCCACCTCCCAGGTTCAAGTGATTCCCCTGCCTCAGCCTCCGGAGTACCCGGGATTACAGGTGCCTGCCACCATGCCTGGCTAATTTTTGTATTTTTAGTAGAGACAGGGTTTTGCCATGTTGGTCAGGCTGGAACCTAACTCCTGATCTCAGGTGATCCATCTGCCTCAGCCTCCCTAAGTGCTGGGATAACCAGCGTGAGCCATCACTCCCAGCCCAGGTAGTCCTTTTCTATTGGCACAGCTGCTGGCATTCACCTGTGCAAGCTTCCAGCTTGCTTATTTATGTTTGTAGCTCAATTTTTCAGGTTGCTCTTTGTTAGAAAAGAAATGGTTTGGAGGCTGCTTTTTGTTACAAAGGAAGCCTTGCCAAGGACTCCTTTACCCTCACTATCTGCCTAAATAATTTATTTCTAGCGCCTGTATCAATACCATATTAACTTCGTTAAGTGAAATTAAAACATTCTTATCTCTTCTCAACTTCAGTTCCAAAGCTGTTACAGCTACATAAAGAACTTCAAATTATCTTATTAACATTTAAAATATTTACTGTTGAATGGCACTGCTGTTGCCTAAGCAAGTTCACATTCAAGTTACGCTTAGTGAGAGCTCTTCTCTCCCAAGCATGTGCAAGTTCAGCGTGGGCAAGAGACTTTTATGTGCATTCAGTCCTTTCAAAAATTAGATGATGCCAACCACAGACGCAGCATGTCCTGGATGACTGATCTGTAAAATATAATAAAAGCTTATCATCTGTGTAGAATAAAATAAAATAATTTACTGTTGTAGCTGGGGATATTTTGAAAAGAATAAAATCAAAATGCCACTTATCAAGAAATGGCAAGAACAAGATTCCCTTGCCCTTAAGAAATTGTCAGCTATTTTTATTGCTTTTTTGTTAAAGCATTTTAAACCTGTCCTTAGTCATCGGTAGCAAATTTCATCACCATCTTTTAATTTTTTAATTCAATTTATACCAGTATTGTCTACTTTTACAATTAATAAAAGCAGCCAGTAAATCCAAATGATATCCCACCAGTCTGTTGTTTATAAACAGATAGCCACTTAGAAACAAACTAGATGGTAGAAAATTAGGTTATAATTCTGTATTTCCTATAAGCTCTTCAGAGTGTTTCCAGATTGCTTAAACTTTGAAAGCAACAAAGTTCCAAAAGGGACAAATGGGACAAAAAGAGAAGACTCGCTCTGACATTCAGAGTGGGGGACATTGATGGCATTATGTGTCTCACCAGAAACTTTTATGTTCCTCATATCCTGTGACCTCTTTATGAAAGAATTAAACTACAAAAGAACCAGGGCTGTAAACACGGCATTTTTGAATCCCCTATGCCGGGACAGTCAAAAGAAGAACAAATAGGGAGAGCATTGATGAGATACTCTTATTGTGCTGCTACTGCTTCAGCTCGTTACTTTGATTTTGGTGTTCATGAGTCATGAGTCTAGAACACCCATTTTTAATAAATATTGAAACTGTATTGTTTTATACATGGTATTATTTACACAATTGAGTAATTACTAGGGGTCATTATACTTTGAAAAATACAGCTTTTGCTCTTTATGTTGGCATTCAAAATCTTGATCGTTTTTCTTTTGATGTGTCGACCTGCAACAATGGGGGAAAGAGAGAGCTGCAGAAATACCCATTTTGTGAATTATATAAAATTATAAACTGATTCTCGCTAGCCTTTATTTAAACAATGAATTTAAATTAATCATTCTACTCAAAACTGCCTTCTAGGTGCTAAATCTCTGTATTAAGCACCATTAACAAATGCATTACTCCATGTATCTGGTATAGCAGGTGCTTTGATTTCTTCTGGATATATATTTAAGTCCCAGTAATTGGTGGTATACTGTAGTTTACATCCTGTTTGTGAGATACAAATTCTTCCATGCTGTAACTGTAGATTTACCTTTCTATTATTGAGACAATTCTGATACTGCTACCAAACAAATTTACAGTACATTTTTTCTAACTCAGTAAAGGTAGTGATTTACTGTGTTTAAGACCAGCTATTTCAGTGAATGTGTATATGCATGAGTGTTTTTGTGAGTATGTTAATTATATGTCTGTGTCACCATTTATGTGTCTTGGTACAGATACCTTTTTATACAGTTTTTTCAACCTTAGAAACCACCAAATTAAGAAAGAAGTGTTACCCTATGATGAAAAAAATAGACTCAACTACAAAATACCATCAACTGGAACAAACTGAGTTTTGGAATAATTGATTTGGCATCTCCTGGAATATTATATAATTTGCTAGTTAAATTTTCACCAAAATAAAAAACCCTTCCCTTATTTTGCAGCTCTTTCTCTGCTCTCCCCTGTGTTGCAGGTTTGTAATGTTTGAGCACAATTCCTGGGTGAAATTCCTATTTGCCTCTGTGCGTGTTATTTGTGGCAGAGAACTGTGCCTGGTCAGCAGCTCTAGACCTGGAGCCCGTGGACACTATATGCTGGGCTTCAGTGGAAAGAGAGATCTGCTTAATTTTGTCCCAGGTGAAGGAGTCCAGCGGTTCCTAGCCTGGACTACGGGAAGGTTCCCACATCTCTTTGTCCCATTAGTTGAGATGACTTGCAGTAGAAATTGGCCAGTGAGTGTTAAGAACTTATTGAAAGATGTCTTAGTTTTCTAGTTTTGTTGTTAGGACAAAAAGTGAGAATTTTTACTTCCATGTTAAATGTTAAATGAAAATGAATGCTGATTCAATATTTACATTCTTAAATGCTTAGCAAATCAGAATTGACAGTTTTGAAGCCTTTCCTATAAATCCTGGGATTTTGGAACTGTGAAGTTGGATTGGTAAAAACTCAAACTCTTTTAAAATTCCTAGGTGACAGAGCCATGAATTACAAACCTAAATAAGTAAACTTTTACTTATGAAATTTTAACTCTTTTACTGTGGCCAATAATAAACCATTTTTAAGAAAGCTATTGCAGATGGTTTAAACAAAGGGAAGGAATGTTGAATTCCCAGGACAGGTACCATCTGAATAAATGCCTGTGTTCCCTTACCTGGCTCTTTAAATCATTTGAAATATTATAGCTAGTCAAACTGTAAAGATTCCACTGCTGTATAGTCGTTTGGGTAATTTAAAGTTAAGAGTTAACATTTGTAATATAAATATCACTAATACTTATGCTAAAACATTTATGTTATCTGGTGGACAAATATGTCTTTCAGCATTACAGAAATATTACATTGGCACGACAGTTCCAAAATCAAGAGAAAAATGGAAAGATAGTGCAACTATAAATGTTATTTCTCAAGAAAGTTCAGCATGACTATAAAAGATTAAGTAGAGTTTATTCATGCTTTTCCATCTTACTTTTCTGATTAAAGCAGGCATTTTAATATACTGATTGGAAAAATCTATTTATGTATATATCTCCTTCCAATGCATTACTGATGAAGTTTTCAAAATTACCTTTTTGGGAAAAAAAAAAACTTGGAAAGATTGAGTCTTAATCAGTCAAATCAGTAGCACTTCGTTTTTCCTAAATCTACTTTTAAAATCATAGTCATCTTTGGAATGTTTTAAAGAGTTAAGAGTGTTACTAAAGACAATACCTGCTTTAAATAAGTTATCTTTTCCAATTTCTTCCACTTTGTTTTATTTTTTAGCCCATAATTTCACAGTATTCTCACTTTTGACAAGGCTCAATGCAAATTAACAATTTTTAACAGATGATAAAGAACTTAGGGCAGACACTGTTAGAAGAAATCAAAGGAAGATGCAGAAATGCAGTCTGAGTTTGATGGAGGAAACAGTGGTGACCTCAAACCCAGTAACAATGAATTTTATTTGTTATTAGAGAAAATTCATATTTGTGGGATGCTCTGACCCTAAGCAGGTCCCCAGAAGTTGCAGCTGGCAGTAGTGCCCTGCGTTTGAAGACCGTCTCTTTGTATTATAATTTCCTGGAGTTAGGTGTATTAATTACACCAAGTTTATGAAAAACTAGAATGAACTTCATTCTCCACCTTCCCCTCCCCCGCCCCAGATTTTCTGCTCCTGTAATGATGGTTGTAACTTTGTTTCATGTCTAGGGAGGACAAAGATAAACAGAAAAGAATGTGAGCCTGTAACCATTTTAGGATTTTTTGATGAACATTTATAAAATTAAAACAGTTTTAGAAGCATACAGAGGTAGAATATGCAATGGTATACCCTTGGCATATCTCACTTAGCCTACTAACTGATAATATATTCACAGGATAGGAGTAAAAAATGGAAGAGAAAACCTTCTAAATCCATAGACTATAGAAAAGTTAGCTTGCCTCAGTAGGCTCAAGTAGACCTAAGTCATCCCACCATCATAGTCAACGTAATTAAATTTTAATACTTTCAGTCGGGACACCAGATATCCATGAAGGTGTTGTTATAAGTTCAAGTTGGCCGGGCGCGGTGGCTCAAGCCTGTAATCCCAGCACTTTGGGAGGCCGAGACGGGCGGATCACGAGGTCAGGAGATCGAGTCCATGAAAAAAAATATTCAAAATGAATATGGA
>NW_012116577.1:3294890-3305912 GCF_000951035.1 Colobus angolensis palliatus | reverse complement strand
CAGGATGGTCTCGGTCTCCTGACCTCGTGATCCGCCCGTCTCGGCCTCCCAAAGTGCTGGGATTACAGGCTTGAGCCACCGCGCCCGGCATAAAAAAACTTTTCAGGTAAAATAAGATGCTACTATTCTGGCCTAATATATTGTAGAGGACAAAACAAATTCTTTTTTTCCCCCTTTTTAGGTGGTTCTTAGTTGAGACACTTCCTTGAAAATAAAAGTCAGATTAATTACAACAACAACAAACAGACATTTGTGCATGCTGTACCCATTGTGCGGGGAAAGTCCTCAGTTGAAAATATTTCTCTCTCAAGGCAGTGGCTTAGGAGCTTTGCTTAAATTGTATTTAAATAAAGAGCCATAAATCATGCATAGTGACAAGATAAAGAAGAGAACAGTTTCAGTCTTTTAAAAGTCAGGAAAATGTGGGGAGATAGTAAAACCTGTTCCCAGATTTCCCTGGTGCCTGCTGGTTCCTTCTCTGGACCGATAAACAAGTGCTGTCTTCAGTAAAGAAGGATTGATGTCCTGCCACCCGTCAAGTAGAGGCTGAGGAATTGTACCCCTGCCTTTTCAGTGACTTGACTTTAGCAATCCTCAATATTTGGGGGAGAAATATTTTGGTTTATCTCAGTATGAAGTGTCAGGTTTTTGTTTCACCCCAGCTATGGAATTCTCCTGGTGGAATGGTCCTGCTGTTCCTTCTCACCTGCACCCACTCAACCAGCATCACCTGCACCCAATCAACCAGCATCACCTGCACCCAATCAATCAGCATCACTTGCACCCAATCAGCCAGCATCACCTGCACCCAGCCAGCACCACCTGCCCCCAATCAGCCAACATCACCTGCACCCAGTCAGCCAGCATCACCTGCACCCAATCAATCAGCATCACCTGCACCCAATCAGCATCACCTGCACCCAATCAGTCATCACCTGCACCCAGCCAGCATCACCTGCACCCAATCAATCAGCATCACCTGCACCCAGCCAGCATCACCTGCACCCAATCAGCCAGCATCACCTGCACCCAATCGATCAGCATCACCTCCACTTGGAAGCTGCCCCAACTTCCCTTTTCCACTAAGCCAAATAATCACCCATCTCTACTTCTGTGGCATCCATTGCATGCTAGTAATCAGTGTCCTCATTGTCCTGAACTGCACCCCAACACACACCCAGTCCATGAGCTGACACTTCTCTCAAACTCCTGAGCCACAATAGTCCCTAGCACAGTATAGTGTAGGCTTCCAAAACTGGCAACAAACGCTTGTTAATTAATTGCATGAAGGGTTTCAAATCTATAGATATCCCACTTCGTGTCTTATATATATCCCATTTCATTTTATCTAACAGATACTTAGGCAGAGTTTACTATGTGCTAGGCTCAGTTCAAAATAAGTACTACTATCCTCATTTTTCAAGGAAAATCTAAAGCATACAGAGGTCAATGCACCTCTGCTCACCCAGCCAGGTGATAGAGGCAGGATTCAAATCCTAGAAGCCTGGCCTTAGAGGCAGCACTCATAACCATTACATTGAGCTACCTCTCAGCATTGGGCTATCTGGATTCTCCGTTTGCGATGTTAAATTATGGAATTAAATCAAGATACCTTGAAGGGTGTTTGCTAAATTGTTAGGAGTGATTACCTCTGGTGATGGGATTCAGAGGATTGCAACTTCTTTACCCTTTACTTTCTGCTTTTAAGTGCTATTTATATTTTACTAACTAAATAGTAGCTTTATCCTTGTTGGTTAATTCTAAATGTTACTACTTTTGCCCAACGTGTAGGCTTTGCATTTTCACTGTTTGCCTATGTATTAGTCTGTCCTCGTACTGCTAATAAAGATATACTCAAGACTGGGTAATCTATAAAGGAAAGAGGTTTAATGGGTTCACAGTTTCGCATGGGGAGGCCACACAATCATGCTAGAAGGTGAAAGAGGAGCAAAGTCAGCCTGGCGCGGTGGCTCAAGCCTGTAATCCCAGCACTTTGGGAGGCCGAGGTGGGTGGATCACGAGGTCAGGAGATCGAGACCATCCTGGCTAACACGGTGAACCTGTCTGTACTAAAAATACAAAAAATTAGCCAGGCGTGGTGGTGGGTGCCTGTAGTCCCAGCTACTCAGGAGGCTGAGGCAGGAGAATGGCGTGAACCCGGGAGGCGGAGCTTGCAATGAGCCGAGATCACGCCACTGCACTCCAGCCTGGGCAACAGAGCAAGACTCTGTCTCAAAAAAAAAAAAGAGAAAAAAGAGGAGCAAAATCATTTCTTACATGGTGGCAGGCAAAGAGAGCATGTGCAGCTGAACTACCCTTTATGAATCCATCAGATCTCGTGAGACTTCTTCACTGTTGTGAAAACGGCATGGGAAAGACCCACCGCCATGATTCAGTTATCTCCCACCAGGTCCCTCCCACAACACATGGGAATTACGGTAGCTACAATTAAAGATGAGATTCGGGTGGGGACACAGTCAAACCATATCAGCTCTTATGTAGATGACCACTTAGCAAAACAGATAAAATCTTGGAGGCAGAGTCTAGCTTATAATCATAGGCATTTGGTTCTGATTGCAGTTACATCATGCTGATGACAGCTTCCTGGTCCTCACCACAGATGGAATTAACTTCATGGTGAATAGTCAAGAGATTTGTGACTTTGTCAATCAGTGCCATGATCCCAACGAAGCAGCCCATGCGGTGACTGAACAGGTGACTCAGAGCTTCTGCCTGAAAAAGTCCCAAGGAGAAGGAAAGGACAGTCCAGGCATTGTGTTTTAGCTTTTGAGTGTTGCAGTGAATTTTACACTTGATTCCATAATATTTCCAATTATAAAATTTTTTATTATTTCCCCAAGTTAAAATTTTAATATGCCAAGGAAGTGTGTTTTGTTTATTCTTTGGCTTTGTACATACCTTGAAATGATAGTAATGGCAATAGTAAATTATAATAATAGTAAACTAATATATCACTTGCTATGTGTCAGACAGTATGCATATATATTAACCCCGTACTGTATGTATTGTACAGTATGTACAATTACATATATTGTAATCATCACAATAATCCTATTAGGTTGGAGCTATTATTGTCCCTTTTCACAAATGAGGAAAACAGGTACAGAGGCTATAGAGTTAATCACTGAACTATTAAATCACAAAACTATTAAATTGCAGAACTGGACTTCAAACCCAGACAACTGGTTCCCAAGTCCAACCTCTTGGCCATTAAACTAGAGTGCTCCAAGTAAATACCCAATTTGAGAATATAGCATAGTCACTTTCTGGTTATTCAGAATGGGTGTGTGGAAAAGATAAACCAAAATACAAAAAGACATAGGGATGAGGTTGTGTGTCAGTCAGAACTAAAATTAGAAGAAAGCTGGGTAATATCCAGTAAAGAAAACATAAACTATGCTTTGTATTATTTAAAGTGTTAGAGGTATGTTTTAATTCAGCAGCTATTTTTGCATTTCCCAAATTAAGATAATAGACCTTACTTTAAAAGTATTATTTGCTTAGATGGGCAAACATGATTATAATACATGAATTATTCATTTGGTTACTGCCTTCACCTGTGCTAAAGAGGGTGTTCATGAAATTGAGGAAATAGGCCCAGTTTCATGGATGAACACTTCTTTCCTAATTTCAGCTGCCTGTCTTGCAGATAGTTGCATTCTAATTCACAAAGGTAATGAAATTTGTAATGAATGCATAGTGTTCCATTTTATTCTTATACATAGTTCATTTGACATCTCCTCTGGTCAAGAGATTTAGTTATGTTTATTTTTTCCATACTATAGAGGAAGCACTGTAATAAACATTCTGATGTCTATTTTTGCATATCTGTTTCCTTCAGGCAATAGGTTTAATTCTTAGAAATAGTATCCAGGTGCAGTGGCATGCATGTTTAGTCCCAGGTATGAGGGAGGATGAGGTGGGAGGATTGCTTGAGCCCTTAGAGATAAAATTTTCAGGCCAGGGATGGTGGCTTAGACCTGTAATCCCAGCACTTTGGGAGGCTGAGATGGGAAGATTGCCTGAGCCCAGGAGTTCAAGACCAGCTCCGGCAACATGGCAAGACCCAGTCTCTCCAAAAAAAATATTTTTCATACTTAGCTGGGCATGGTGGTACATGCCTGTGGTATCAGCTACTTGGAGGGCTGAGGTGGGAAGATCACCTGAGCCTGGGAGGTTGAGGCTGCAGTGAGCCGAGATCGTGCCGCTGCACTCCAGCCTGGGTGACAGAACAAGACCCTGTCTCAATAAATAAATAAAATTTCTAGATGAAAGAATACACAGTGTTCTAGAGCATTTAGTAAGTTTGCCAAATTCTCCTCCAGAAATACTGTACCAGTTTACACTAGCATGTTCTACAGTTTGTTTCTCCAAATTCTTGCCATATTTTTATTTTACCAATTCGATATTCAATAGATGGAAAAATCAAATTTTAGTGTAGAAATTTATGTCTTTTTTCTTTGTTAGTGGAGTTAGCTATCTGCATAGGCTTATTAGCCATTTGTATTTCTCTGATGATTATGACTAGTTTTTTTTTCTTTCAATTTCCAAGGTTTTTATTCTGTTAGGGTAAATTTCCCTAAAGGGAATTGAATTCCTGGTAAAAGCTAACAATTATCAAGTCCTTACCATGCGTTACTCCCTACACTAAATGCTTTACACGTGTCTTCATTTTCAGGAGCTGCATACCAATGCACCTTAGTCCACTGGTGTTTCTGTTGCCAAAATTGCTACAGCAGAATGTAGTGAATAGGGTTGTTTTGGGTCATCTGTTATTCAATGTGCAATTTAATAATCCTTGTGGGCATTAATACAGGGTGAAAATCACAAACCATTGTGAAATAAGTAGGTTAGTGACTGCACATAAGACCAGTTTGGCTTTCTGGGGGAAGGGTATTTCCAAGGGAAGGAAAGGCTGATTTCTCTTTGTATAGTCTGTGATTTCCAATGTTTTTCTCTTTCTTCCTGCCAAACCTTGCAGGCAATACAGTACGGTACTGAGGATAACAGTACTGCAGTAGTGGTGCCTTTTGGTGCCTGGGGAAAATACAAGAACTCTGAAATCAACTTCTCATTCAGCAGAAGCTTTGCCTCCAGTGGACGATGGGCCTGATTACCAGCTGGGACTTTGAGTTTCTGTGCAACAGTTTTTCACTGAGCATGTCAAGAAACTGATAAACTCAAAAATGTCTCCTGACTCACTAGATCAGCGCACAAGTCAGTGTAAACTACTTAGTTTTTTCATAAATGCTCATCATATTTGTGGTCAGCTGTACATGTTCAGTGTAAATATATGTGTAGTGAAGCTACTGTGGGTCTTTAAATGGAAAGAGCAAATGAGAAGTGGTTTGGATACACTTGGTGAGAGATGAGAGTGTCACATTGATAATTTTTAAGCCTCTTAGGCAGCTATGGGTTTCTTTTGATCATTTTTGTTCTTTATTCATTTGAGCACGTTTTTGAAGTTCTTCAAAACTAGTCAGTTTGAATTTTGACAGCTATTCAATATGTGATCTCCAAGTTTAAAAAAATTTTTTTTTCTAGACTTCGCTAATCCTAAAATGCAAGTTTTTATTTTTAATAACTGTACCAAGAAATAATTATGAAAACAGTTCTCTGTTACCGTATTTTGTATTCTGGACCACTTACTGATGAAAGTAACTGTGCAAAAGAAATTAATTTGACTGGGCGCAGTGGCTCATGCCTGTAATCCCAGCACTTTGGGAGGCCAAGGTGGGCAGATCACCTGAGGTCAGGAATTCAAGACCAGCCTGGCCAAAATGGTGAAACCTTGTCTCTACTGGGAAAAAAAAAAAAAAAAATTAGCTGGGCATGGTGGCGGACACCTGTAATCCCAGCTACTCAGGAGGCTGAGGAAGGAGAATCTCTTCAACCCGGGAGACGGAGGTTGCAGTGAGCTCAGATCACACCATTACACTCCAGCCTGGGTGACAAGAGCGAAACTCCATCTCAAAAAAAAAAAAAAAACAAAGCAAAGAAATTAATTCACATGATATGACATTACTAAATTGTATACATATTTATAAATGTGTATTTCAGCTGTTATCAGCCCTCCCCTCCATTCTTTCCTATTTTTCTGTAGTTAAGAATACTATAAAAATGTGACTTCCTTAATATCAGAAAAGAATGCACAGGCTGAGTCTTCTGGTCAAAAGTGAAATACTGACGTAATCAAGTATTTTGTATAAAGTTCTGATTTGTTATCTCTAACTCTATTTTGTATACTATATAGAAAACTCTGTATATTATATATACAAAACTGTTTTATATATAGTATTATAGTATGTGTATATCTCTTTTTGTATAGAGTAAGCAATTGAATGATTTGTTAGTAAAATTACCACATTGACTGATACTGCTATAGACATAGCTTGAGTTTTAGGTCTCCTTTTTGCTCGTTTTCTAAGACTTAAGAGAAAGAATAAATCTAAAATGAACATTAAAACATTCTCCATTTCAGCTTGCTGTGTAACTTAGGAAGTATAAAACTATACTTCTCTTTATCTGCATGTAAGTTTGCTGTTAAAATATGAATTTCTAAACGTGTGTTTGGAATTATATCTGTAGTTTATTTCTGCAAGCTATGTAAATTTGTTATATGTGTGGGTCTGTGTACATATGTATATTTTGGAGTAATATAAAACTAAAGGGAACAATCTTGCATAGCTCTTTCACCAGTTTTAAATTATTGATATATTATTTTTAAGGACTCTTGACAAACTAGGAGCAATTTCCTTATAGTGGAGACCCAGTGATCATCAGCAGATGAGGAAATAGATTAAAAATTGCGATATGGCAATTTGTATATAAAGTAATAGGATGTGAGAAAAATACTGAATCTTAAGAATGACATGGAATTTTGTGGCAGAAACAAAAGAAAAAGTTGATATAGTATATACCTTCAACTGTTTTTTGAGTTGACTTTTTTTTCTTTAAGCTTTAGGTAAAAGTGTATGAGGAGGGAGAGGGCCCAATATAAATATTCACATTTTCTTACCTTTTTGGGAATGGAAGAAGATAAATCTTGAGTTTTTCTGCCTATATTAATCAGGAATTACCCTTTGAAAAAAGTGCTAAATAAATATTTCAATTTTTTTTTTTTCAAGGGAAGTTAGGTGAAAGAAGGAAAAACATCACAGGAAAGAGTACAACATGCTGTTTGTTGTCTGAGAGGTGAGGAACCAAAGGGAGGCAACTAAAGCGGGAAACCATCTTGCTTTTTCTAATCAGTTCTTGGAACAGAAATGTGGAAGCTACCTTTAGGAACATGGAGAATTTCCAAACCAACAGGCAAAGGAAACTAACGCACAAAAATGACCTTCTAAAGATGCAGGTTTTGGCCAGGCACAGTGGCTCAAGCCTGTAATCCTAGCACTTTGGGAGGCCAAGGCAGATGGGTCACCTGAGGTCAAGAGTTAGAGACCGGCCTGGCCAACATGGTGAAACCTCATCTCGACCAAAAAATGCAAAAATTAGCCAGGCGTGGTGGTGGGTGTCTATAATCCCAGCTACTGGGGAGGCTGAGGAAGGAGAATTGCTTGAACCTGGGAGGCGGAGGTTGCAGTGAGTCAAGATTGCGCCATTGCACTCCAGCCTGGGCAACAGAGCAAAAACTCCATCTCAAATAAATAAATAAACTAATAAATATGTAGGTTTCATTTTTGTTTTGAATGCTTTACATTACTATTCCTCTCTTATACTTTAAAAACTAAGACTAGGAGTGATGTCAGGTTCAAAGGCGTGAGGGTGATTGATGGATTGAGGTAGATAGCCAAGTTTGTCTGTTTTTGTTTTTTATAGTTAGAGTCTCACTCTGTTGTCCAGGCTGAAGTGCAGTGGTGCAGTCATAGCTCACTGAGATTGCCAGATTCGACAAAGAGGAATTTATAGGAGGGGGATATAGGGTAGACTTGACTCTGCTTTATCCAGGAAAGGTTTTAAAACCCTGAGCCTGTTAACTTTGACTAAGCATAAAACATACTGTACTGTTGTTTGTACTTTTCGTGCCACAATATTAAAATGGAATTTTAAATGTAGATTGTTATAATCTATGAAAGATAAGTATACATGTATTAGGATACTGGAAAATATGCAAATAGTAGTAAAAAAAAAAGGGACTGCTCTAGTTTTTCAGTTAAAACTTAATTTGCCATGTGGGTATAGGTATAGTGTAAATTACATTAATGTAGTAAAACATCAGTTGTGGTTGGGTTTGTCTTTCATTTATGTGTAGTATAGAAATCACCTTTCTAATATGTGTTGCCAAACTATTTGCCACCATCCATTTGGTGAAATATTCATTGTCATTGTGATTTTCCACAAGTATAAGTTCTTAAGTACCTTATAGATTCAGAAGTAATCAATGTCCTGTTCTCCATCACCTGTTCATTTGCTACAGATTTTGTATACATATATATATATATATATTTTTTTTTTTTTTTTTGAGACAGAGTCTCACTCTGTCACCCAGGCTGGAGTACAGTGGTGTGATCTCGGCTCACTGCAACCTCTGCCTCCCAGGTTCAAACGATTCTTCTGCCTCAGCCTCCTGAGCAGCTGGGACTACAGGCGCGTGCCACCACGCCTGCCTAATTTTTGTATTTTTTAGTAGAGATGGGGTTTTGCCATATTGGCCAGGCTGGTCTCCAACTCCTGACCTCAAGTGATCCACCCACCTCGGCCTCCCAAAATGCTGAGATTACAGGCATGAGTCACTGCGCCTAGCCAGATCTTTGTATTTCTTAAGTGCTTCAAAGTCTTAACACATTTTTCTAGGGGGGATGTCCATTTTGGAGGGATCTGTTTTGATCCTTTGTACTCAATAATGTGAACTTTCCCCTGTTCCAACACTTAAAAAAATAATTACTTCAAAGAATTATTAACGCATAATCTAAAAGATGGAATTATTATTATTATTATTATTATTATTTTTTGAGACAGAGTCTCACTCTGTTGCCAGGCTGGAGCGCAGTGGCGTGATCTCGGCTCACTGCAACCTCTGCCTCCTGGGTTCAAGCGATTCTCCTGCTTCAGCCTCCGGAGTAGCTGTGACTGCAGGTGCGTGCCACCATGCCCGGCTAATTTTTGTATTTTTAGTAGAGACAGGGTTTGACCGTATTGGCCAGGATGGTCTTAATCTCTTGACTTCGTGATCCTCTTGCCTCGGCCTCCCAAAGTGCTGGGGTTACAGCACCGTTCCCAGCCCAGAAATTATTTTTTAAGTGAAATTTTATTTTATTTTATTTTTTAGGATTTTGGTAGAGAATGAGTACTCATCAATATCAAATAGGACATTTAGTTTCTTTCCTTAGAACAGACATTAATTCATGGTAATATGATAATAAGAAAACTTTTTTTTTTTTAGCACCTATTCTATTTTTCTTTAGCACTTCCATGGTTCTCATATACCCATGTCTGTAAAAAGTGACGTGAGATTTTGGTTGGGTTACATTTTATTGTATTTATTAGATTCACTTATATAGATGACTTAAGCAGAAATAAAGTCATGTCTTTACAAGGTGAACAAGCCAAATTGTGATGGCCTGCCTTTTGCTTTTGGCATTTGGGATGAGACCAATTGACTCTCCCATTGGTTGTTAGATGGTTGAGATGGTCCATTGGTGGTCATACTTAGTGTTCTGGGCTGTGAAATCATGGAGTTCTTCCACTTCCAAGAATGACTCATTTGGTGTTGGATTCTAGTACAGAATTTAGCAGCCTGATGTGTCCCCAAACTGATTTAATTTCTACTGAAGTGCCCTTGTGTACATTTGTTTTATAATTTACCAAAGTACTACCTGAGTGTATGATGACTCCTATAGTGAGTTAATGTAATTGCTGCTTTGGACATTGTGTTAAATCTATGTATTAAGAGTAACTGTGAGCAGAATAAAATCACATTATCTCAGTGTTCAAAATATCATTCTAATAAAGTACGTGCATTAAACAATTTTAAAAATCCAACTTGTTTATTTGGCATCCAGACTGCAACATTGTATATGTGATCCTGTGAACCCCATAAGAGAGTGATATAAAAGTTAATGGGCCGGGCATGGTGGCTCATGCTTGTAATCTCAGCACTTTGGGAGGCCAAGGCAGGTGGATCACCTGAGGTCAGGAGTTTGAGATCAGCCTGGTGGACATGGCAAAACCCCATCTCTACTGAAAATACAAAAATTAGCCTGGCATGGTGGCACACCCCTGTAATCCCAGTTACTTGGGAGGCAGAGGCCTGAGAATCACTTGAACCTGGGAGGCAGAGGTTGTAGTGAGCCAAGATCATGCCACTGCACTTCAGCCTGGGTGACAGAGCGAGACTCTCTCTCAAAAAAAAAAAAAAAAAAAAAAGACATAGTCCAGAAACTCTAACCTAATGGATGAATGAACACTAGAGATGGTAATTGAGAATATGTCATAAATGTACAAGCCAGATGAATGTAACTGGGGAGCAAGTGTGAAGGAGTGAATAGAATGACTACTTAACAGTACAGGATTTAGAAATGACCATGTCGGGAAGCCTAATAAGTCAGTCTACCAGTGGTAAATATTGAGAACCTATGACCTATGTACATTTCTGTAAAAGACACCAGGGTGGATGTAGCAGGGCTTGGGGACAATGGTAGTTGATTATCTTCCCGGAGAGATTTTGTCAGGAGATGGAAAAGTGAGGAAAATGAGTTATACCAGAAAGATAGCAGTGTTCATCTGAGTAAGTGAAACAAATTTGGAAGCAACAGAGATCTAACCAGTGAAGTCACTGAGCCTTTGGTAACACACCAAGGGTAGGTTCTATCCAGGTTCAGGAGATCTAGTTCACATCTTAGGAGGCAGGGAGCCTAAAGCAAGCCTAGTTACATGGTTTTTTGTTTGTTAGTTGGTTGGTTGGTTTTTTTTTTTTTTTTTGCGGAGCCCAGTGCAAAATGAAAATGCACAGCCATTATTAAAAAATCATTAAGAATTTAATAAAGGGTCCAGTCCAGT
>NW_012116577.1:3288823-3294840 GCF_000951035.1 Colobus angolensis palliatus | reverse complement strand
GACAGAGCAAGACTCCGTCTCAAAAAAAAAAAGAATCACTTGAACCTGAGCATGGAGGTTGCCATGAGGAAAGACTATGCCACTGCACTCCAGCCTGGGTGATGACACAGCGGGACTCTGTCTCAAAAATAAACAAACAAATAAATGAATATTTTTTTCAAAATTATGTTAGAACAAAGGCAAATAAATTTATGTTAAGTTGCTGAATCAGTTGTCACTATTTGAAAGGATGACGGAAACTTATCTTTTGGAATGTTTACATGTTTGCATAAGAGGTGGTGAAAAAAATGCTTTAGAGTGTGAAATTAGGCCAGGCATGATGGCTTATACCTGTAATCCCAGTGCTTTGGGAGGCCAAGGTTGGAGGATCATTTGAGCCCAGTAGATTGAGGCTGCAGTGACGGAGCCACTGATTCCAGCCTGGGTAACAAATCAAGACCCTGTCTCTAAGAACCCAACAACACCAACAACAAAGAATGATGTTACCTCAATCTCATCTCCCTCCACTGTCCCCTAGAATAACTGAGCAAGTTATTTAATCCATGCTGTCACTTGGTTTTGTCATTTAAAAATGAGGATGATTATAATACCATGTAGGGCTGTTGTGAGACATTTGAGATTCATTCGAATTAATAAACAACCTACACAGTAACATATCCCCATTTCTGCCACTGGTTCCTGTCTCTGTAGGTTTTGCTTTTTTAGCAAATATTTCTATGCTTTTCCCTCTTCTCTTTATGCTTTTTTCCTTTTAGTATCTTCTTACTTTTTTCTTTTTTAAAACTATCTCTTTCCCTGACTGATTGAATTTCTTCTTAATATTCTTTTGCCTCTTTCTCACTCAAAAAATACTGACAGTGATGAAATTTAGTAAACTGATAGGGAAGAAACAGTAGTAACTATCAAAACCCTATTTCTGGCTGAGTGAGGTGGCTCACACCTGTAATCTCAGCACTTTGGGAGGCCGAGGACGGCCGATAACTTGAGGTCAGGAGTTCGAGACCAGCCTGGCCAACATTGTGAAACCCGTCTCTACTAAAAACACAAAAATTAGCTGAGCATGGTGGTGCATGCTTGTAATCTCAGTTACTCAGGAGGCTGAGGCAGGAGAATTGCTTGAACCCAGGAGGCGGAGGTTGCAGTGAGTCAAGATCGTGCCACTGTGCTCCATCCTGGTGACAGACCAAGATTCTGTCTCAAAAAAAAAAAAACTCCTTACTTTAAGCCACTTTCCATTGCCTTCTCTGCCACAAAATGTATATACAAACATACAAGGGCTTCATTATGTAAATATATAAAGTTTGCTGCATTTGTTGTGTAGATCTTCAGCCTTTTGAAAACGAACTAACCAACCAACCAGGCAGCACTGTGCTCTTGGAAGTCTTTATTCTCTGTCAAGCTGATCTAGGTACCAATCATAAACTTTCTTATACCTAGATTCTCAGACCCCAAACATTTATGAACAGCCACACGCATACGCCAGGTAATAAAGAGAGGTGGGGTTGGTCTGTCTAGTAAAATTATTAGCTTTGATTTAAGCTTCCCTGTCCAAGAGCTGTTTTTACCACCTTTCAGTACACAAATCTGAAGAGTTAACAAGGAAAACTTGTCAGTTGCCAATGTTCTGTTCTGGAGCTTCACTTATTTTTTTTTTTTTTTTTTTTTTTTTGCGGAGCCCAGTGCAAAATGAAAATGCACAGCCATTATTAAAAAATCATTAAGAATTTAATAAAGGGTCCAGTCCAGTGGCTCATGCCTGTAATCCCAGCACTTTGGTAGGCCCAGGTGGGTGGATCATTTGAGTCCAGGAGTTTGAGACCAGTCTGGACAATGTAGTGAGACCCTGTCTCTATAAAAAATAGAAAAATTAGCCAGATGTGGTGGTGCACGCCTGTAGTCTTAGCTACTAAGGAGGCTGAGATGGGAGGATTGCTGGAGCCCAGAAGGTTGAGGCTGCAGTGAGCTGTGATCTTGACACTGCACTCCAACCTGGGCAACAGGGAGCAAGACTTCAGACTCCATCTCAAAAAAAAGGGAAAAGGAATTTCAAGATTGCAAGAATAGAGCACTAAATCAAGCATGAGACCCTTCCAAGTGCTGGGCCCTGTGTAGCTACACAGGATTGACACTCATGAAGTTGACCCTAACCAAAGGGAAAATACTCTGTGGGAGCGAATCTTAAGTTACTGCAGAGCGCACACAGAAAAGAGGGGAGTATAATGTAAAGAAGGCAATAGTGCTGTACAATACACACATGCGCAGAGGCTAGGAGAACAGCAGGCGTCAAAAAAAGTAGTAGGAGGAGGAGGCTGGGCACCGTGGCTCATTCCTGTAATCCCAGCACTTTGGGAGGCTGAGGGGGGCAGATCTTTTGAGGCCAGGAGTTCAAGACCAGCCTGGCTAACATGGTGAAACCACGTCTACTAAAAATACAAAAATTAGCCGGGTGTGGTGGTGCAGGCCTGTAATCCCGGCTGCTCTGCAGATGAGGCACGAGAATCGCTTGAGCCCGAGCAGCGGAGGTTGCAGTGAGCCGAGATCACACCAACAGAGTGAGACTCTTTCTCAAAAAAAAAAAAGTAGCAGAAAACTTCATGGTAAGAGCTCAGAGAAAGAGCTTTCAATTAAGGTGTCCCAGGAGTTGTCCTATTTCGTTTATTTCTTCCCAAAACATTGTAAGCTGGATGTAAGGTATTGTCAAAGGTTGGGTTCCCTAGGAAGCAGACTCAGACTGAGATTAGTGTGCAGGAAGTTTATTAGGTAATGTTCTTGGAAACGACACATGTGACAGGGAAAGGACAGAAGCAGGAATGGGCAGAGGGAGACGTTGGTCTGTCATGTCACAACAGAGGCCCACCATCCTCTGCAGGGAGCTCTGGAATTGCAGTGTCCCTTAGAGTTGTGCCTACTTGATGGGGGTCCAGGGAACAGGTTATTATTTCCCCAACATTGAGCACTAATTGGATGCAGACAATCCTTGGAAAGAGGACATGACTGAACAAGGAGGCTGTCTTCTGCCATCTGCCATCAGGAAATACCTGGAGAGGATGATAGATGAGCGCTTTCCCCTGGCAGTGCTCCTAGCAGCTAGATAAAGAGTTCTCGCACAGCACAGCATCCACTAAGATTTTTGTTTGTTTGTTTAAAGATACAGTCTTGCTCTGTCACCTAGGCTGGAATGAAGCGGTGCTGACACAGCTCACTGCAGCCTTGAACTCCTGGGCTCAAGGAATCCTCCCATGTCAGCCTCCTGAGTAGCTAAAACTATAGATGTCATTTTGTTGTAGAGATGGGGTCTTGTTATGTTGTCCAGGCTGGCCTCAAATGCCTGGCCTCAAGTGATCACCCTGCCTGAGTCTCCCAAAGTGCTGGGATTACAGGTGTGAGCTACCATGGCCTGCCCTGTGCCCACTAAGTTTTAACTTCACTCTGTGTTTAAGACTGAAAAGATTGAGGGATTTGTCCAAAGTCCCACACCAGTTTCTGTCCAGTTCAAACCTTCATTCCTGGAAACTGCCCCTTACTCATAGCTCTTGCTTAAATGTTTGGTCTGGGTGGCCTTGTTTGTACCAACTGACACTTCTTGCTATTTTTTTTTTTTTTTTTGACACAGAGTCTTGCTCTGTCAACCAGGCTAAAGTGCAGGGGCACAATCTTGGCCCACTGCAACCTCTGCTTCCCGGGCTTAAGTAATTCTCCTGCCTCAGCCTCCCGAGTAGCTGGGATTACTGGTGTGTGCCATCATGCCTGGCTAATTTTTGTATTTTTAGTAGTGATGGGGTTTCACCATGTTCGCCAGGATGATCTCAAACTCCTGACCTCAAGTTATCGTCCTGCCTCCACCCCGCAAAGTGCTGGGATTACAGAAGTGAGCCACTGGTGGCACCTGGCCACTTTTTGCTATTTGGATTACATGATCCTAAAGTCAATCCTTGACTAACCAACAACCGTATTCTCTTAAAAATTTATACTGAGAGAAGGTCAGGCTCCGGAGCTGTGTAATGGAAGGCACTAGGATTGACAGATATGTCAAACTGGCCTAGTGGTTTCTAGAAAACGTGCACACTGTTAAGTACAGAGAAAAGCAGAGATGAGAACAGACATTTCCCAGAGAGAGACAGAAGTGGAGGAAAGAGCTGCCTCAGCCCCAGCAGTCTCAGCTCCTGGCTCCTGGCTGGTTTGAGAGGATTTCTGTATAGATTGAAACTCCTGTTAATAACAAAAAAAGCAGCCCCTGAGGACTCTAGCAAGGGATCCAAACCCAGCTCTATTTCATCCCAAAGTCAGTTATTTTCCACTGCAAAAGTCAGATAAGGTTAATAAGTACTTACACATTAATAATTAAGTGAAAAAATACCAGAAGGAACATGAGAACGCTGCAGCCATTCATTGGAAACCAGGAGGAAGAGAGTAAGTGGAAAATGTGTCAGGGCAAGAAGGAGAAAACACAGTAAAAGTAAACAAGTAACTAAAGTTAACCAAACTCTAAGATTTTAGACTTCACTGACCACATTTATGGCTTCACTTTCCCATTTCTCATTCACTTCTCAATTCCCTGACCTCTGCCCTCTGACTCCACCACATCAGTGAAACATTGGTCTCAAAGGTCCACGCTGACCTCTTATTGTCTAGGTACAGTGGTTCTTTTTAGTTTTAACTTACTTGAGCTCTTTAGCATTTAACCCTCTTGGCCACTCCCCTCTCATTAAGCAGTCTTCCCTTTCCCATCACTACTTTTCTAGTTTTCCTTCTAAATATCCAGCAGCTGCTTCTCAGTCCCCTGCCCACTCATTGTCTACCATCAACCATCTTCTCACGGTGTGTTCTCTCCTTGTGAAAAGCAGCACAGCGTTATGACTGCACATGTCACCTGTATGCTGGTGACTTATGCTGGTGACTTGCCACTTTACTCCCAGCCAAGATTTCTCTCCTAAGCTCCAAACTAAAATATCCAGACATGGACTGAAAATGGCCATTGAGGGCCTCTAGACACCTCAACGTATCCAAAATGGAATTCCTGCCCAAGCCTATTCCTTCTAATTTGCCTCTCGTGGTGAATGGCAATGCCTCCCACTCAGACTCCCAAGGCAAAACCCAGGAACCAGCCTTTGCTCCTTCATGTCTATAATTTGTCTCCTCTGTGCCACCCTCACTACAACACGGGAGTTTTCCAACTGGTTTCCCTTGTCTTCGGGGTCACCCTTTGTCCATTCTTCACACACCGATCAAAGCATACTTATGTTTACATTCTTCCAATTGCACCTTCTAGGTAAAATTAAAGCCCTTTAGCATGGCATGAAAGACACTTTGTAATCTATTCCCTGCCACTGCTCCAGCGTCATTTCTTCCACTTCCAACTTTCCCTCTTGATATGGTTTGGCTGTGTCCCCACTCAAATCTCATCTTGAATTGTAGCTCCCATAATTCCCATGTGTTGTGGGAGGGACCCGATGGGAGATAATTGAATCATGGGGGCAGCTTCCCCCATACTGTTCTCATGGTAGTGAATAAGTCTTCCAAGAGCTGATAGTTTTAAAAGGGGAAACCCCTTTCGCTTGGGTGTCATTCGCTCTTGCCTGCTGCCATGTAAAGACATGTCTTTCACCTTCTGCGATGATTGTGAGGCCTCCTCAGCCACTTGGAACGGTGAGCCCATTCAACCTCTTTTTCTTTATTAATTACCCAGTCTCAGGTATGTCTTTATCAACAGCATGAGAATGGACTAACACACTTCCTAAGCTTGATCTCATTCAGGGCACTTTTTTCTCTATCCCTTAACCCATTTTCTTGCTTCTTTCCCTGATAGACTTCAAAATTCAGATGTCATTTCCTCCAAGATGTTTATTCTAAGACTCCCAGTCTAAGTTTCCCTCTTGTGAATTCCTACATCCAATGCTTACTTCTATTCAAACACTCATTACCCTACATTATGATGCTTTGTTTCCTTCCCTTGCTTCTCCTTTAAACTGTGAATTCCTTAAGGGAAGGGACTAGGTCTTCTTTTTTTTTTTTTTTTT
>NW_012116577.1:3264577-3285308 GCF_000951035.1 Colobus angolensis palliatus | reverse complement strand
CCAGGATGGTCTCGATCTCCTGACCTCGTGATCCGCCCATCTCGGCCTCCCAAAGTGCTGGGATTACAGGCTTGAGCCACCGCGCCCAGCCTCTGGAGCTTCACTTTTAAAATTCAGAAAAAAATCATTGAAATAGATTTAGTATTTCAAAGTTCAAAGTTCTGTGTGATCTGAGATAATGTTTATAGGCTCATTTGTATTCTCACTTGGTTTATAATGCTGATTATAAAGCCTTGATTAAATAATTACTATGTGAACAGAATCAAACTATTGGACTATAGAAGCATAAAATTTGGCCAGTAACTCTGAGAAATTTATAATATAATTGGCAAAATGAGAAGTCAAAACTATAAGTGCTGAGGAGCTTGTAAATAATAATTATGAATCTTGATAATAAATAGAGAGATACGTGGGAGGATCGCTTGAGCCTAGGAGTTTGAGACCAGCCTGAGCAACACTGGGAGACTCTGCCTCTACAAAAGAGAGAGAGAGAGAGCGAGAGCAAGAGAGAGAGCGAGAGAGAGAGAGAAATAGGTGAGAGACTGGGTGTGGTGGCTCACAGCAGTAATCCCAGTGCTTTGAGAGGCTGAGGCAGGAGGCTTGCGAGGGGCCAGGCGTTCAAGAACAACCTGGGAACTCCATCTCTATAAAATTTTTTAAAAGCAATTAGCTGGGTATGGTGATATGTGCCTATAGTCGTAGCTACCTAAGGGGCTGAGGTGGAAGGATTGCTTGAGCTCAGGAGTTCGAGGCTGCAGTGAGCTATGATTGCACCACTGCACTACAGCCTGGTCAACAGAGCAAGACTTGGTCTCAAACAAAAGCAAAACAGAAAAGCAATCCCTGGGGATTTCACAGAAACTCCTAGGAATGGTTGGTTTATTCACAGTGTTTTGAAAAAATAGATGTTCCAGGGTAAAGGAGTTTGCATCGCAAGTGGTATGCCTAAATCAGTATGAGCTCTGTCTGATTTTGCTTTAAGCCAGAGATCTTCAAACTTTGTTCCACAGAACCCAGGAGTTCCTCAAACATTTTATTCTAACTTTTTGTTTGTATGATTGGTGATTATATTTGATTCATAGTCTTTGATTTTTAAAAACATGCAAAACACATGAATATATTCTTGTGAAGATTTGTAAGTTAGCACATGTTATCAAGCACTGACTAGTATACTGGGCACAATTCTAAGAACTAAGGATATATTGATGAACAAACGAAGTAAAAATCCATGCCCTCCTAGAGCTTACATTCTAGTGAAAGGAGAAAAACAAACACAGTAAGTAACAAATTATATAATATGTTAGAAGGTGAGTAATGCTATAAACAAGAATAACATGAGGCACACTGGGAATGCTAGTAGGGGGAATTATAATTAAGTCAGAGTAGGCCTCACAGAGAAGTTACCACTTGAAAAACTTGAAGGAAGTGAATTAATGAGCAATATAGGTAAACAGAGGCAGAGCATTCTTCACAAAGGGAGCTGCCTTTTCAAAAGCCCTAAGGTGCATCAATGCATGTATATTTGAGGTTTAGCAAGGAGATTACAATTAGTAAAAAGGAAAATGAGATCAGAGAAGTACAGGTAGGGAATCGGTAAAAGGGAAAATAAAATCCATCAGTAAAAGGGAAAATGAGATCAGAGAAGTAGGGCGTAGGAAATACAGATTGTGAAGATCTTTGATTTTTTTAAAAATTTTTATTTATTTATTTATTTTGGAGAAGGGTCTGTCAGGCTTGAGTATGAGTGGTGTGAACCTGGCTCACTGCAGCCTCGACTCCTGGCTTAAGCAATCCTCCTGCCTCAGCCTCCTGAGTAGGTGGGAATACAGGCAACATCTGGCTAATTTTTGTATTTTTGGTAGAGATTGGGTTTTGCCATGTTGTCTCAGGATCCTTAGGGTGTTGCTTCACCAGCCAGAAGCTTCTGTGGCTGGTGCACTTATGCTTGAGTTTTGCTTGTGCTCCCTGGGCTTGCTCACTTGGCCTGGCAGGCTGATCTTGGCTGGTGCTGCCAGCCTGGATCCCATGCATGCCAAGAGCGAGCCAGGCATGGAGTGGCAAGGGGTGTGGGGTGTGTCAGAGAGCAAGCGTAGGATCTGGCCACTGTGTACAGCCAGGCAGGCTGGCTGCTGTGGCAGGGTGGGAAGTTCCAGGCATCAACACAAGCGCCGGCTCTGTGCAAGGATGCGGCTGGACCAGATGTATTGTAAGGGGCTTCCACTGCAGGCACCAGTGTCTGGACGAGGGGAACAGGTGGCGCCCAAAAGCTCAGAGATGCCAGGAACCGCAGAGTCCCAAAGAGAGCTCGAGCTCTAGCTCGGGGAGCCCCTAGGTCTGGGCTCCCAGAAGGAGAGCCCTCTCTTCTCTCCTTGTCGTCCCAGCACGGTGAGGTGGGTGATGGGGGTGGGGAGCATATTTCAGCCCGTTTGTGCTGCGGTTCTTTCAGTCCCACTGCCCTGCGTCAGCCCAGGGCTCCTGGGCTGGCCCCACCCCACCACTGCTTCCTGTCACATGGGACAGCTCCCTGGTGTCCGTGGAGGGCAGGAGGGCTATAGTGTTACAGCCCCTTTAGCTCCTGCCGCAGCTCGGGAGCCAGCTAGTAAAGTGTTACAGCTCCTTTTGCTCCCGCCATTCAGCGGGTCCTGGGTTCTTGTCCTGCTTCCAGGAAAAAATGGAGTTACGGAGATAGCTGGAGGGTGAGCAAGGCAGAGAGGAGTTTACTGAGCGGCAGTACAGCTCTCAGCAGAGAGGAGACCAGAAGTGGGTAGCTCCTATTCAAAGGCAGGTGGTCCTGAGTGTCTTGAGTCTGGCTGACTCCGGGGATTTTATGGGCTCAGAATGGAGGAACTGTGTGCTGACGGGTCCATGGGCATGCCTGGAAAAAGCACCACCTGATTTGCCAAAAGGTATCAAGGAAGTTCTCACTGTGGAAGGCAGACTTTGTCAAGAACTGGCAGCCCAGCCCCCAGGCTTCAGGCCATGCTTGGTTTGAAGATAAGATTTCACAGGGGACCTGCCCCTTCCCACAGAGGAACCTGTCTTCCTCCCACCACCAGCAACATGCTGTCCATGGCACCCAGGCTGTCTGCACAAGGGGCGCCCGCAGGCCTGCCCCAAGCCGCCCTCAGCCCCCCAGGCCTCCCTCAAATACTTGTTGGCACCCAAAGTTTCACCCTCAGAAGCAGTTTCTGGAGGGGGCTGAGGTGGCGGTGGCAGGGGAGTGGTGCATCAGTGCTGCCCCAAGTGTGCGCACTCCAGGCCGGGTCACAACAGCACCTGGGCTCAGTTAACAGTACACTTCTGCAGCTTTGCTCTGCCATGGATGCGATGCTGAGAGTGGAAAGAGGACAGGGAGTGGGAGCCTGCAGGGCTTCCCGGGGCCCTGAGAGTACAGGCATGCCTGGGTCCAGAGCCATGGCTGGGCGACTGCAGCTGCACTCGGGAGTGTGGGCTCCTGCCCAACCAACTCGGTAGAGCATGGGGCTCTTGCTGGGATCACCTGTTCCCCGCCCTGCCGGTTCCGTGGTGCATGCAGCCCTGGCTGTGCCTCCCCCACTGCAGCCGGTGTTCTCACAGCGGCTACTCCAGGCAGGCCACTGCCACCATCAGTGTTGCCCAGGCTGGTCTTGAACTCCTGAACTCAAGTGATCTGCCTACCTTGGCCTCCCAAAGTGCTGAGACTAGTGGCATGAGCCACTGTACCCAGCCCTCTTTGATTTTGACCCTAAGAAAAACAGGGAAATACATGAATGTCTATTGGGAAATCTTTTTTGTTATTTATTTGTTATTATTTTTACCTTGCAGCTCCGGCTCAAAGGATGAGAAGTGTTTAAATAATAGAGATGTATATTTGCATCCTGCCTCCCAATGCCATGCTTCCCAGAGATTGTTGCCATTTGGGGGCATGTCTTTCAGAGTTTTTTCTAGGTGATTTTGTAAATAAATGAATACTAGCACATACAGAAATATATACTTTTGTGAGGTGTGTGTATGTGTGTCTGTGTGTGTCTTTTAATATCAACGAATTTTTATGCCCTGTGTTAACTAGCAGCTTGCTGTTTTCAATTAATATGTATTGGAGGTCTTTGTCAATTCAGCACATGCATTTCTATCTCAGACTGTCACATAACATTCTGTTGTATGCATTTGCTGGATTTTATTTACTCATACCGTTGCAGGTAAGCATTTAGGTTCTAGTTTTTCCTTCTTTCCTTTCTTTTCTACCTTTCTATATTGAATTACAAAGGTCTTAATAGTATATTTAATAACATAAAATAACATATTACATCTGTTGGGGAGGAAACACATTATCCTGTACCTTCTCAGGTTCTCTGGTTAGGACTAAGAATTAAACAGACATAAAACAGATAAACAGGAGAAAAGTAGACAAGTTTTATTAAATTTTTACATGTAAACAGGCTTTCACAAGAAAATGATGTTCTAAGGAAGTGACCAGAGCAGAAATCTTTTTAAACATTTTTGACAAAGAAATTATACATTTATGAAGAAATAACAAGATAAAGGGGTTTGGATTGGAGGTAATAAATTGTGGGGAAATGACTGGGAGATATATGAATGTGGGTAAAACTAGTAAGATATAAGGATTATTTATTAAGTTTGTTTATACAGATCCATTTCAATGTCAATTCCCAGTCACTGGTGATAAGGATTTCTTATCTTTCTGGTATACGGAGGGCATCTTTCTCATGGGAAGTTTTATGGCCTGTTCTTAAGTAGAAAAGGGGAGGTCAGAGAGCCCTTCCTTCATCAGCTGTTTCTCAAGTGCTTCAGCTCAAAATACTTAACATGCCAAAGCAGCATATTTTGGGGCAGCGTGCCCTTAACTCCTTCACATGAAACATGGGAGGAAATTTGAAAATTAAAGCTGGTGTTATCTTCTGTCAGAAAAAACAGTATGCTTTTTCTAAATTGGAATCACTTAGATTTGCCGCAGTGGAAAAGGAGTCTTTGGTTACTTCTTAAGGAAGACCTTATCTAACATTTATTATTCTGGAATAGATGGGAATCATGAGAGCTGGAGCCCAGTTTCTCTCAGCTTTGCTGAATTCACTTGGTCATCTTGGCCAAGTCAGCATGAAGTCTACATCAGTAGAAAGTGAGGATCTAATATCACAACTTGCCTCATCCCACACTGGGCTCTCTTCTCCAATTACCTACAGCCTCAACCAATATGGCATTCAGCCAACACTTTTCAGGTCATGTGTGTTAGTCTTGTCAACTCAACCTTGACACCAACCCCTGGAGGATAGAAATCACCCCTTTTGCTCCCAGTGTCTAGCTGATCCGTAGAATCATAGTTATTTACTTTCAATATGTGTTAATTATCTTTAAAATTGTATTTGCCAGGTTAGCTTTATTTTGTTTAGAACAAATCTTAAAATAAAAGTCCTACCACCTCTATTGCTGTATCAGAACTTCTTGTAAGTGTATCATTAGTCTGGGCGCGGTGGCTCACACCTATAATCCCAGCACTTTGGGAGACTGAGGCAGGTGGGTCATCTGAGGTCAGGAATTTGAAACTAGCCTGGCCAACATGGCGAAACCCCATCTCTACTAAAAATATAAAAATTAGCTGGGCGTGGCGGTGCATGCCTGTAATCCCAGCTATTTTGGAGGCTGAGGCAGGAGAATTGCTTGAAACCAGGAAGCAGAGGTTGCAGTGAGCCAAGACGATGCCACTGCATTCTAGTCTTGCCAACAGAGCTAGACTCTCTCTCAAAAAATAAATAAGTAAATAAATAATAAAAGAAGTTTATATATAGCCACAGAAATGGCAGAGACTTCATACCAAGGTTTGTTCTAAACTTTGTTTCTACCTGGAATAAAGAATAATCTGCCAGGTGTAGTGGGGCATGCCTGTAATCCCGGCTATTAGGGAAGGTGAGGTGAGAGGATTGCTTGAGGCTAGGAGTCTGAGACCAGCCTGAGCAACATAGCAAGACCCCATTTCTGGGGGGGGGAAAGAATAATCTCACACATATTTCAAATGTGTGTAGATTTATGTTGTGTGATTAAAATATAAGTTTATATTAAAGAGTTATCTATGTTATTCTTGGCATTTTGTACTTTCTCTTCCTGGATACTTAAAGTGCAAATACTACCATGAGGAAGGAGGGAATCTTCTCAAATGAAAAAACGATCCTCATATTTACAAAACCCTGGCCAGGTGCAGTGGCTCATCTTGTAATATCAGCACCTCGGGAAGCTGAGGTGGAAAGTTTGCTTGAGCTCAGGAGTTTGGGACCAGCCTGGCCAACATGAGACCCCATCTGTACAAAAAATGTCAAACATTTAAAAAACTAGCCAGGCATGGTGGTGCAAGCTTGTGGTCCCAGCTACTTGGGAGGCTAAAGTGGAAGGATTGCTTGAGCTCAGGAGGTTGAAGCTGCAGTGAGCTGTGATTATGCCACAGCACTTCAGCATGGGCAGCAGAGTGAAACTCCATTTTTTAAAAAACAACAAAAAAATCAGAGAGAGAGGGCAGAGCAATATGGGTGAATAGAAGACTCCACTGATCGTCTCCAGAGAGGAACACCAAATTTAATAACTATTTACACATAAAAAAGCATCTTCCTTCAGGCAAGGCAGTCATGAAAAAGATAATATAAAATAAAGCACCTTCCTAAGAATGAAAAATCAGGTGAGCACTCACACTGCCTGGTTTTAACTTCATATTGCTGACAGAGCACTGAAGAGGGTAAGAAAGACCGTCTTGAAATGACACCCCACCCCTATCCTCTGGCAATGGCTGCAGGTGCAGAGAGAGAATCTGTGAACTTGGGAGAGGGACAGTGCAGCAATTGGGAGATGCATTGAACTCAGAGCTACCCTGTCATAACAGAAAGCAAAACTGGGCTGAACTCGAATGATGCCTGCCCATGGAGGGAGCACTAAGACTAGCAGTCAGAACTTGAATTCCAGCAAGTCTCATCATTATGGCCTAAAATGCTCTGTGGCCCTAAATAAACTTGAAAGGCAGTTTAGGCTATGAGGACTGCAACTCCTAGGCAAGTCTTAGTGCTGAGCTGGGCATGTAGCCAGTGGACATGGGGGACATGTGACCTACTGAGACACCAGCCAGGGCAACTACAGGAGTGCTTGCACTACCCCTCCCACAACACCAGGCAGCACAGCCCTCAGCTGCAAAGGAGAAGCCTTACTTCTGCTTGAGGAGAGGAGAGGAAAGAGTAAAGAGGAATTTGTCTTGCAACTTGGATGCCAACTCAGCCACAGTAGGATAGGGCACCAGTCAGGGTCATTAGACCCCTGTTCCAGGTCCTAGTTCCTAGACAGTATTTCTAGATATACCTTGGGCCAGAAAGGAATCCACTGCCTTGAAAAGAAGGATTCATCCTGGGAGGACTCATCACCTGCTGATTAAAGAGACCTTGGGCCCTGAATAATCAGCAGCAGCACCCAGGCAATACTTGCCATGGGCCTTGGGTAACACTCAGAGATATGCTGGCTTTAGACGTGACCTAGCACAGTCCCAGCTATGGTGGCTATGGTAAGAGATTCCTTTTGCTTGAAAAAAGCTGAGGGAAGAGTAGAGAGGAGTTGATCTTGTACCTTAGGTACCAGCTCAGCAACAGTGGGGTAGGGTAACAAGTGGGCTCTTGGGGCCCCTAATTAGAGGTCTTGGCTCTTGGATGGAATTGCTGGACCTTCCCTGAGCCAGAAGGTAGACCATTTCTCCGAAGAGTGAGTCCCAGACCTGGCAGCATTCAGCATAGGCTGACTGAGGAGACCTTGGGCCTTAGTGAACATCGGTGGTAGACCGGCAGCACTCCCCTTGGGCCTGTGGAGGTGATGGCCAGGGGTAAGGTTCCTCTGCCTGTGGAAAGGTGAGGAAAGAGTAGAAATAACTGTGTCACATAATTGATGTGCTAGCTTGGCTGCGGTAGAATAGAGCACCAGGTAGATTACTAAGATTTTTGACTCTAGTCCCTGGTTCATGGATGGCATCTCTAGAAAAGAATGGGGTCTAGGGGAACTTGCTGTCCTGAAGAGAAGGACACACATCTGGCTGGCTTTACCACCAGATGATTGCAGAGTCCTAGGGCCTTGAGCAAACATAGGCAGTAGCCAGGTACTGGTTACAGCAGGCCTTGGGTGAGACTCAGTGCTGTGCCAGCTTCAGGTCTGTCCCAACACATTCCCAGTGGTGGTTGCCACAACGGGGCTTGTGTCACCCCATCCCCAGCTCCAGACAGCTCATCACAGAGAGACAGACTCCATTTGCTTGGAAGAAAGTAAGGGAAGAAACAAGAATCTCCCTGGTAATCCAGAGAATTATTCCAAATATTATCCAAGATTACCAAAGCAGTACCTCTATGAGTCTGGAAGAACCATACTGTTACTGGGCTTGGGGTGCCCCCTAATGTAGATATGTCTTAGATCTCAACACCCAAGTCCTTTTAAATGCCTGGAAAGAGTGAGGACACTACCATAGATATCTGTCTCCTCAAAGCCCAAATACCAACGAACATCCACAAGCATCAAGACCTTCCAGGAAAACATGACCTCACCAAATGAACTAAATAAGGGAACAGGGAACAATCCTGGAGAAGCAGAGACATGTGACCTTTCAGACAGATAATTCAAAATAGTTGTTTGGGGGAATGCAAAGTAACTCAAGATAACACAGAAAAGGAATTTAGAATTCTGTCAGATAAGTTTAACAAACAGGTTGAAATACATAGAATCTAACAGAAATTCTGGAGTTGAAAAATGGAATTGATATAGTGAAGAATGCATCAATCTTTCACCACCAGAATAAATCGAAACAGAAGAAAGCATTAGTGAGCTTGAAGACAGGCTACTTGAAAATATACAGTCAGAGGAGACAAAAGAATAAAAAAAAAAGCATGCCTAGAAGATCTAGAAGTTAGCCTCAAATGGGCGAATCTAAGAGTTATTGGCCTTAAAAAGGAGCTAGAGAAAGAGATGGGGATAGAAAGTTTATCCAAAGGAGTAACACAGAACTTCCAAAACCCACAGAAAGTTAACCAAATATAAGATTACCAAATATAAGATTATATAACACCAATCAGATTTAACCCAAAGAAGAACATCTCAAGGCGTTTAATAATCAAACTTCCAAAGATCAAGGAAAGATTCAAAAAGCAGCAAAAGAAAAGAAACAAGTAAATACAATACAGCGCCAATAAGCCTGGCAGCAGACTTTTCAGTGGAAACTGTACAGGCCAGGAGAGAGTGGCATGACATATTTGAAGTGCTTATGTAAAAAAACTCTTACCCTAGAATAGTATATCTGGTGCAAAAATGTCCTTCAACTATGAAAGAGAAATACTTTTCCAGACAAGCAAAAGCTGAGGGATTTCATCAACATCAGACCTGTACTACAAGAAATGCTAAACAGAGTACTTCAATCAGAAACAAAAGAACAGTAATGAGCAAGAAGAAATCATCTGAATGTACAAAACTTACTGGTAATATTATAGTAACTCCACAGAAAAACACAGAATATTATAAGACTGTAAGTGTAGACTTAACTACTCCAATCTTAAGCAGAAATACTAAAAAGATGAACCAACAAAAACTATAACAAGCTTTCAAGACATAGACAGTACAGTGAGATATAAACAGAAACAACAAAAAGTTTAACAGTTGGCAGATGAAATTAAGGAGTAGACTATTAATCTTTATTATTCCCTTTGCTTGTTTGTTTAAACAAGCAGTGTCATTATCAGCTCAAAATCGTGGGTTGTAAGATAGTATCTGCAAGCTTCACAGTAACCTCAAATCAAAAAACATACAACAGACACATAAAAAATAAAAAGCAACAAATTAAATCATACCACCAGAGAAAATTATCTTGGCTGAAAGGAAGACAGGAAGGAAGGAAAGGAGGAAAGCAACCAGAAAACAAATGACAAAATGGTGGGAGTGGTGGGAGTTAGTCCTTACTCATCAATAATAACACTGAATATAAATGAACTAAACCCTCTAATAGAAAGACATAGAGTGGCAGAATGGATGAAAACACAAGATCTCATGATCTGTTGCTTTACAAGAAACACACTTCACTTATAAAGACACACATAGACTGAAAAGAAAGGGATGGAAAAAGATATTCCATGCCAATGGAAACCAAAAAAGAGTAGACAAAGTGGATTTCTAGACAAAAACTCTAAGAAGAGACAAAGGAGGTCATTATATAATGATAAAGGGTCAAATCAGCAAGAGTATATAACAATTGAAATATATATGCACCAACATTAGAGCACCCAGATATATAAAGCAAATATTATTAGAACTAAAGAGATAGAATCCAATACAGTAACAGCTGGAGATTTCAACACCCCACTTTCATCATTGAACAGAACTTCCAGACAGAAAATCAACAAAGATCAGACTTAATCTCCACTATAGACCAAATGAACCTAATGGATATTTACAGAACATTTCATCCAATGGCTGCAGAATACACATTCTTTTCCTCAACGCATGGATCGTTCTCAAGGATAGATTATATGTTAGGCCAGAAAACAAGTCTTAAAATATTTTAAAAAATGAAATAATATTGACCATCTTCTCTGACCACAATGTGATAAAACTAGAAATCAATAATGAGGAACTTTTAGAAACTACATAAAAAACAAGAAAATTTAAAAATATGATTCTGAGTCAATGAAGAAATTAAAAGAAAATTTAAAACTTCCTTGAAACAAATGATAATGGAAACACAACATACCAAAACCTATGGGATACAGCTAAAACAGTACTAAAAGGGAAGTTTACAGCTGTAAGTGCCTATATCAAAAAAAGAAGACAAACTTCAAATAAACAACCTAAGGATTCATCTTAAACAACTAGAAAAGCAAGAACAAACCAAACCCAAAATTAGTGGAAGAAAAGAAATAATAAAGATCAGAGCAGAAATAAATGAAATGAAGAAAACAATATAAAAGATCAGAACAAAAAAACTGATTTTTTAAAAATATAAACAAAATTGACAAACCTTTAGCCACATTAATGAAGAAAAAAAGAGAGAAGACCCAAATAAATAAAATCAGAGATGAAAAAGGAGACATTTCAGCCAATCCTACAGAAATTCAAAGGATCATTAATGGTTACTATGAACAGCTATATGCCAATACATTGGAAAATCTAGAGGAAATGAAAAAATTCCTAGACACATATAACCTACCAAGAATGAACCATGAAGAAATCCAAAACCTGAACAGACCAACAGCAAGTAATGAGATTAAAGCTGTAATGAAAAGTCTCCCAGCAAGGAAAAGCCTGGGATTCAATGGCTTTATTGCTAAATTCTACCAAATACTTTGTAGAAAAACTAATACTATCCTACTCAAACTATTCCAAACAGGAAAGGAAAAGGGAATGCTTCCAAACTCATTCTACAAGGCCAGCATTACCTTGATACCAAAACATGTCAAAACTTATCAAAAACACAAAGATACCAGCCTGGGAAACATGGTGAAACCCCATCTGTACAAAAAAATACAAAAATAAGCCAAGCATGATGGTTCATGCCTATAGTCCCAGCTACTCAGGAGGCTGAAGTGGGAGTATCACTTGAGCCTGGGAAGTCAAGTTTGCAATGAGCTGTGATCATGCAACCACACTCCAGCCTGGGCATCAGAATGAGACCCTGTCTCAAAACAAAACAAAACAAAATAACACCAAAAACAAGCAAAAAAAAAAAAAAAAACCAACCAAACAAACAAAAAAAAACCCATGAACACAAGGACATATTTTTTAAAAAGGGACAGGCTATTATCAGTGATGAATATTGATACAAAAATCCTCACCAAAATAATACCAAATTGAATACAAAAACAAATTTAAAATATCATTCATCATGACCAAGTGAGATTTATCCCAAGGATGCAAGAATGGTTCAACATATACAAATCAATTAATGTGATAAATCATATCAGAATGAAGGGCAAAAACCATATGATCATTTCAATTGATGCTGAAAGAGCATTTGATAAAATTTAACATTCCTTCATGATAACCCCCCCAAAAAAATGGGTATAGAAGAAACATATCTCAACATAATAAAAGCCATATATGACAGACCCAGAGCTAGCATCATACTGAATGGGAAAAATACTGAAAGCTTTTCCTCTAAGATCTGAAACATGACAAGAATGTCCAATTTCACCACTGTTATTCAACAAAGTACTGGAAGTCCTAGCTGGAACAATCAGATGAGAGAAAGAAAGAAAGGGCATCCGAATTGGAAATGAAGGAGTTAAAGTATCCTTGTTTGCAGATGATATGATCTTACATTTGGAAAAGCTAAAAAGTCTAGCAAAAAACTCTTAGAGCTGATAAACAAATTCAGTAATGTTGCAGGATACAAAATCAACATATAATAATCAATAGCATTATATGCCAACAGCAAAAAATCTAAAAATGAAATTTTAAAAGTACTCTCATTCACAATAGCTACAGATACAATAAAATACCTAGGAATTAACCAAAGAAATGAAAACCATTTTCATTTCAGACTGATGCAAGAAATTGAAAAGGATACAGAAAAGGGAAAGATGTTCCATGTTCATGGATTCAAAGAATTAGTAGTGTTAAAATGTCCATACTACCCAAAGCAATCTACAGATTCAATGCAATCCCTATCAAAATACCAAGACATTCTTCATAGAAATAGGAAAAAAATGAATCTTATATAGATTATATATATTCATTTATATAGATCCACAAAATAGATTATATGGATGCATTTATGTAGACCCACAAAAGATCCAGAATAGCCAAAGCTATCCTAAGCAAAAAGAACAAAACTGGAGGAATCACACTGACTTCAAATTATACTACAGAGTGATAGTAACCAAAACATCATGGTACTGTCATAAAAACAGTAAAACAGACACATAGACCAGTGGAATAGAGTAGAGAACTTAGAAACAAATCCATACATCTATGGTGCACTCATTTTTGACAAAGGTGCCAAGAAGATATAGAGGGTAAAGGACAGTCTCTTCAGTAAATGGTGCTGGGAGAACTGGATATCTGTATGCAGAAGAATGAAACTAGACCCCCGTCTCTTACCATATACAAAAATCAAATCAAAATGGATTAAAGACTTAAGCCTAAGACCTCAAACTATGAATCTATTAAAAGAAAACTTTGAGGAAACTCTCCAGGACATTGGACTAGGTAAAGATTTCTTGAATAATACCCCAGAAGCACAGGCAACCAAAGCAAAAATGGACAAATGGGTTCACATCAAATTTAAAAGCTTCTGTACAGCAAAGGAAACAGTCCACAAAGCGAAGAGATGACCAACAGAATGGGAGAAAATATTTGTAAACTATCCATCTGACATGGAATAACCAGAATAACCAGGAGCTCAAACAACTCCATAAGAAAAAAAATCTAATAGCCCAAGTATAAAATGGGCAAAAGATCTGAATAGACATTTCCCAAAAGAAGACATACAAATGGCAAACAGGTATATGAAAAGGTGCTCAACATCACTGATCATCAGATAAATGCAAATCAAAACTACAATGAGATATCATCGCACCCCAGTTAAACTGGCTTTTATCTAAAAGACAGGCAGTAACAAATGCTGGTGAGGATGTGGAGAAAAGAAAGCCCTCATACACTGTTGGTGGGAACATAAATTAGTACATCCACTGTGGAGAACAGGTTGGAGGTTCCTCAAAAAACTAAAAATAGAGATACCATATGATCCAGCAATCCCACTCCAAAGTAAAAATCTAAAAGAAAAGAAATCCGTATATTGAAGGGATATCTGCATTGTTAGGTTTGTTGCAGCTGTATTCAGAATAGCCAAGATTTGGAAGCAACCCAAGTATCCATCAACAGACAAGTGGTTAAAGAAAATGTGGTACATATACACAGTGGAATGCTATACCAAAAAATACAAAAAAACTAGCCAGGCGATGTGGCGGGCGCCTGTAGTCCCAGCTACCAGGGAGGCTGAGGCAGGAGAATGGCGTAAACCCGGGAGGCAGAGCTTGCAGTGAGCTGAGATCCGGCCACTGCACTCCAGCCTGGGCGACAGAGGGAGACTCTGTCTCAGAATGAAATCTGGCCACGGGCAGTGGCTCACACCGGTAATCCCAGCACTTTGGGAAGGTGAGGCGGGGGGGTCACGAGGTCAGGAGATTGAGACCATCCTGGCTAACACTGTGAAACCCCATCTCTACTAAAAATACCTGCATGGTGGCAGGCGCCTGTAGTCCCAGCTACTTGGGAGGCTGAGGCAGGAGGAATGGCGTGAACCTGGGAGGCGGAGCTTGCAGTGAGCTGAGCGCCTGCCACAGTACTCCAGCCTGGGTGACAGAGCGAGACTCTCTCTCAAAAAAGAAAAAAAAAAGAATGAGATCCTATCGTTTGCAACAATATAGATGGAACTGAAGGTAATTATGTTAAGTGAAACAAGCTAAGCACAGAGACACAAACGTAACATGTTCTTACTTATTTGTGGGAGCTAAAAATTAAAACAATTGAACTCACAGAGATAGAGAGTGGAAGAATGGTTACCAGAGGCTGGGAAAGGTATTGGGGAGGTGGGGGGAAGTGGGATGGTTCAAGGGTACAAAAAATAATTAGAAAAAACAACTAAGGCCTAGTATTTGCTAGCTCAACAATGTGACTGTAGTAAAAAGTAATTTTATTTTCCAATTAAAAATAACAAAAATGCATTAGTCACATGTGGTGGCAGACACCTGTAATCCCAGCTACTTGGGAGGCTGAGGCAGGAGGATCGCTTGACCCCTGGAGGTGGAGGTTGCAGTGAGCTGAGATCATACTGCTGCACTGCAGCCTGGGCATTGGAGTGAGACCTCATCTCAAAATAAATAAAATGAAAAAAGTATAATTGGATTGTTTATAATACAAAGGATAAATGCTTGAGGTGGTGGATACCCCATCTAACCTGATGAGATTATTATACATTGTATGCCTGTATGAAAATACCTCATGTACCCCATAAATATATGTACCTACTATGTACCTACAAGAAATAAAAACTTAAAATTAAAAAGAAAAACAAAAAAAATCCCTGATAGAGTTATTGCTTAATGGTTACAGAATACCTGTTTGGGGTGACAAAAAAGTCTTGGAAATAGTGACAGTGACACAACATTGTGAATGTAATTAATGCTACTGACTTGAACTCTTAAAATGTTTCAAATGGCTAATGTCATGTTATACATATTTTACCATATTAAAATAAATTTATAAAAGTAGATAAATGGCATTTCTTAACAACTTCAAGATTTTTTAAACGTTCATTTCATTTCAATAAATATTTACAAAATGCCTAATTTTGTCCTAGGTACTGCATAACGCAATGAATAGTCAGGATAGTGACTTAAATATAAACAAAACTTAACAGCAAGGCAAATTCAGTAATCGATATTTTGTGAATCTCATGAAATTTATCATGACAACTCCGTAAGGAAGGTGTTATTGTTATCACTATTTTATGTTTGGGGGAAGCTTGGATTAAGAAGTTTTTCAAGGCCAGTAAACAGTGGCATTAGAAGCACTTAGTAAATGTCATATTTTTTCTTTTGACATCTATCATGTTTTCAGAATATGAAATGCCTATTTAACTCCAGCCTGGGTGACAAAGTGAGATCTTATCTCAGAAAAAAAAAAAAAAAAGCCAAGTTTGGTGGCTCATGCCTGTGATCCCAGCACTTTGGGAGGCTGAGGTCGGAGGACTGCTGAAGGCCAGGAGTTCGAGACCACCCTGGCCAATGTAACAAGACCCTGTCTCTATTTAAAATACACACACACACACACACACAGAGAGAGAGAGAGACAGAGAGGGAGAGAGAGAGAGAGAAATGCCTATTTAGTACAGTCTTGACTTCCTATTTTACTTTTGGTTTAGGAAAGAATAACATGAAAAGTATAGCATGCTCCAAGTATACAGCTGCTCGGTCCTCTTTAGATCTCTGGTGGGCTTTTGCATTGAAATCTACTGCTGTCTTTGTTTTGGTTTAATTCACTTCCTTTTCAAATCTATGTCCTAGTCCTGCTTGGTTTTTTTGTGTGTGTGTGCTAGAAGGCAGGGCCTGTGAGAGGTGACCCTCAGTTACATCAGGGTTAACCAAGCACAGGAAGTTTATGCACAGAGCAAAGCCATTTGCTAGAATTGGTTTTGATCCTTCCGTTTCGAAAATAAAGTTGCTGTTTGTGTTGGAGATGCTGTCATCAGAATTCCGCGGCACAAAGAGAAAGATATAAAAATCTCTCTCTGACATGTAACTTTCCCTTTTCTATCCCCTTGTTAGGAATGCCAGAAGAGAATCCCACGCTGACTGGAACCATTAGGTCTTTTGTTTGAATCCCAGTGATCAAGAAATAAATGTGGTTAATAGTCCGTCAGTAGTAGAGAAAAAAGGAACCCAAAGAGATAGAAGAGCTGTTAATTTCACTCTGGACATTTCCTTGAGGCAGTTTACTGGGAAAACCTCAATGCTCCCTGGTAGCTGCAGGATCTACTTTGGGGGCTGCCAAGTTTCCTCTCTCATTCTTTCTCCTGCCCCAAGAGCAGGCAGGAAGGAAAGTTCCTGGACTAATACTCGTCTGTTTAGTAGGCGTGGGTCTTGGTTGAAGTCTCTCTAGGAGATCTCGCAAGTGTAGAAATCTTCTCCGTATTACCACCGTCTCTGCACTGAGATTTGCTGCTTTGCTTCCAACATTTCACACATCATAATTGAGGTGAGTTGTTTTTGTTTTTTCCAATCTTCATACTTCTTAGAAAATCTTGATTCTTTTTTGATATGTGCTTTAACAAATGTGTCACTTAAATCAGTACTTCTCATACATTAACGTGCATATGTATCACCTGGAGATCTTGCTGAAACGCAGGCTCTGTAGAACTCAGGGGGCCTGGGGTGGGTCTCTGATTCTGCATGCACATCTCAGCTGACCTCTATGGACCACACTTTGAGTAAAAAGGGCTGAAACTCTGTAGGTTTTTTGCTTTTTCGGAAGCGGTTGGTCATTGTAGGCAGGATAAGGGTATTTGGCTGAGCACATGATTTATGTTGAGCACCTGAGAAGACAATCAGACAACATCCCTTTCCTGGTTGTACCTACTTTGATGGCTATCTCTGTGCTTTGGGGTTTCTGTTAAGCAGATCCTAGGTGTGGTAAACCAGATTACCCTAAGTGAGAGAGGATGTTGGGCTTCTCCTTAGATTATACAGGCCACTTGGAGCAGAGCCAGAAATCCTTTTGTAATTTTTGTAATTTAGGTATTAACTGACTATTTCATGCCTCATCTGGTGTGGCTTGTGGTCACTCTGAACATTTCAGCTTCAATTAAAAATATGGCCAGGTGTGGCAACAGTGCGAGACTCCATCTCAAAATAAATATATATGGCCAGGTGCGGTATAGTCATGCCTGTAATCCCAGCATTTTGGGAGACCGAGGCAGGTGGATCATCTGAGGTCACGAGCTCGAGACAAGCCTGGCCAACATGGTGAAACCTTGGCTCTACTAAAAATACAACAATTAGCTAGCAGTGGTGGCACACATCTGTAATCCCAGCTACTTGGAAGGCTGAGGCAGGAGAATCACTTGAACCCAGGAGGCAGAGTTTGCAGTGAGCCAAGATCGCACCATTGTACTCCAGCCTGGGTGACAAGAGTGAAACTCTGTCTCAAATAATAATAATATTAATAATAATAATAATAATAATAATAATAATAAATAATGTATGCTAGAAAAAATAGCTAATTTTTTTTCTCCTACCATTCGGAATTGAAGATTATAAAGCATATGAATCTATTACATTGTTGAAAATCAGTTTGCATAGGGAATAGGAATGTATTTTATCCTCCTGTAACAGGCCTGGTAGTGTTCTTTAAATTCAGTATATTCCCTGCCCTAAACAATATACAGTTATCTGAAAGTTGCCTTTAACTCAAAAGAAACAAGCCAAGAGGAAAAAACAGAATGGAGAGGAAATGTATCTATTGTGTACCCAGTTGAGGGGAGAAAAAAGCAATGGAAAAATAGTAGGGAGAAAAGGAGAATGATGGCCAGGAGTTGACAGGAGACACAGCTTCACAAAATGAATAAAAGAAAACTTAGCCTGGAAATAGAATCTTTCTCACACATTCATGGGAGTTCTCGTAGAGTAGTAGCTTGTATCTTTTTTAGTTGGAAAAGTGTGATGGAGACAGAGTAGGTAAGTTGTAAATTTTGTTGTTCTATTTTTTTATAGAAACAGGGTCTCACTAAGTTGCCCAGGCTGGTCTCAAATTCCTGGGCTCATGCAATCCTTCTGTCTTGGCCTCCTGAAGTGCTGGGATTACAGGTGTGAGTCACCGTGTCCAGCCAATTTTGTTGTTCTAGTGAACATGCTGAAGCCATTTGTCATAAATCAAGGAAGGGCTGTACAAGCAATAGTCAGAGGGGTGTGCAGGCCTGGTGAGGCTGGCATGAATCCATGGAACTGTGTCCGGAGTTGGTTTCTTCCAGTGGGTTCTTGGTCTTGCTGACTTCAAGAATGAAGGCACAGACCTTCGTGGCAAATGTTATGGCTCATAAAGGTAGTGCGGACCCAAAGAGCAGGCAGCAGCAAGATTTATTATGAAGAGTGAAAGAACACAGCTTCCACAGTGTGGAAGGAGACCAAGCGTTGCCGCTGCTGGCTCTGATGGCCAGCTTTTATTCCCTTATTTGGCCCCACCCATATCTTGCTGATTGGTTCATTTTACAGAGTGCTGATTGGTCCATTTTTACAGAATGCTGATTGGTACATTTACAATCCTTTAGCTAGACACAGAGTGCTGATTGGTGCATTTACAATCCTTTAGCTAGACACAGAGCACTGATTGGTACGTTTTTACAGAGTGCTGATTGGTACATTTACAATCCTTTAGCTAGACACAGAGTGCTGATTGGTGCATTTCCTTTAGCTAGACACAGAGCACTGATTGGTACGTTTTTACAGAGTGCTGATTGGTGCATTTAAAATCCTTTAGCTAGACACAGAGTGCTGATTGATGCGTTTACAATCCTCTAGCTAGACAGAAAAGTTCTCCAAGCCCCCACTTGACCTAGGAAGTCCAGCTGGTTTCACTTCTCAGAACCACTGCCAGACAGACAGGAATCTCTTCTGTTTGAACTAAGTTTCAAATGACATTCCCTTCTATTGTGGTCTATAATCAGAGGTGTTATGAAAAACCATAACCTTTGTAGCATAAGCACTGACTGATCAGAATACAAGCTAGTTGTAATCAGCCCATCCAACAGCAGACGGCGGGTAGGCAGTAAGCGTGTGTGGGGCTGAGTATCAGCCTAAGCTATCCCAGGTCTGAATTAGACTTTTTTGGGGTAGAAATTGTAAGGCTGCAGATGACTTTAGAGACATACAGTCTGGTTTCCACCATCATCTGCCAACTCTCTGGACCCATTTTCTCAGATGAGGCCACTTCCCTCTCTTTTCAAGCCTGGAGTAATCCCTCAGTCCAGCTGTCTACTCCTGCAGCTGATACTGTAGAAAATAAGAGTTCCCCTAGGGAACTACAAGACTCCAAATCCCATCTGCTTCCTGAACAGGAGAAGGGCAAGTGCATATATCATTTTGTGAAGTGTTACAGCAGAAAATGAAACCTGATTACCACATTATCCAACTGTACAAAGCACTGTCCCATACATTATCCCCCTTGATTTTTCACAACTTTCCTGGAGTATATGGCTCAAGGAGATTGTTATTTCTACCTCTGAATGGAGAAACGAAGGTCCCAGTGAAGCAATTTGCCAAAGGCACACAGCTGGTCTGTGGGTGTGCTGGGATTCAAACTAAATGCTGGTTTGCTCTGAGTTCAGGTGCATCCTGTGCTTTTCTGGCCTCGGCATCTTCTCAAGACCTCTGATGACCTCTCGTTCTGTACAAGGGTTTGTTACCTTTTATGTCATAATTTGAAATCTTTGCATTAAAAATAATCCTATTTCTACTTTTTTGGTCAAAATTACTCATGTGTTTGTCTTAAGCTTTGTCTCCATTAAGGTCTTTACTCCCCAGAAAAAAAAAATGTTTGAGACTAATGCTTCTCAAACTTTCTCAGGCTTAGATGTCACCTGGGGAGCTTGCTAAAACTCAAATCCTTGGGCTCCAACTCCAGAGAGTCTGCTTCCTAGGGCAGGCCCCAGGCATGGGAATTGGCATTCTAATAAGCTCCCAGGTGATTTTAGTGCCACCACTCAGAGTTCACACCTTCAAACAAAAGTCACAGCTTCAGTTAATATTTTAAAAGAATACATTTATGGTTTAGTGAGGGGGGCTTAGTGTACTTTTGTATATGTATATTATTTATTGATCTAATTTTTTTTGAGACAGAGTTTCGCTCTTTTTGGCCAGCTGGAGTGCAATGGCATGATCTCAGCTCACTGCAGCTTCTGTCTCCTGGGTTCAGGCACTTCTCCTGCCTTGGCCTCCCAAGTGGCTGGAATTACAGGCGCCTGCCACTAGGCCTAGCTCATTTTTGTATTTTTAGTAGAGACAGGGTTTCACCATGTTGGCCAAGCTGGTCTCGAACGACTGACCTCAGGTGATCCACCCACCTCGGCCTCCCAAAGTGCTGGGATTACAGGAGTGATATTTATTTTTATTTTTCTTTTTATTTTTTTTCTTTTTTTTTTTGTGAGACGGAGTCTCGCTCTGTCACCCAGGCTGGAGTGCAGTGGCCAGAT
>NW_012116577.1:3228515-3264196 GCF_000951035.1 Colobus angolensis palliatus | reverse complement strand
GCCCGTCTCGGCCTCCCAAAGTGCTGGGATTACAGGCTTGAGCCACCGCGCCTGGCCTATTTTTATTTTTAAATGTTTTTTTAGACAGGGTATTGCTCTGTCGCCCAGGCTGGAGTAGTCACATGAACATGGCTCACTACAGCCTCTACCTCAAGGCTTCCACATCAACCTCCTGAGTAACTGGGACCACAGGCACGTGACACTACACACAGTGAATTTTTAAATTTTTTTGTGGAGGCTGGGTCTTGCTATGTTGCCCAAGATGGTGTCAAACTCCTGGGCTCAAATTCTTGATTCTCCCGCCTCAGTCTCCCAAAGTGCTGGGATTACAGGCTTGAGCCATGGCTTGTCTTTTTAAATATAAGATACTTCATGAATTTGCCTGTTATCCTTGCACAGGGGCCAAGCTAATCTTCTTTGTATCATTCCAATTTTAGTATATATGCTGCTAAAAGGAGTATGTTAGTGTGCCTAATAATAGATTATCATGCCAGAATTCCTGTGTTTGAATATTAATGCTATCACATGTGCAAGCTATGAGATCCTGGGAAAGGATTCTTATGCCTCAGTTGCCTAATCTATAAAATGGGAATACTAATACTACCTACCTCATAGGGTAGTTGTGAGGACTAAATGAGTTAGCAGTGCAGGACACAGAGTATCTCTGTGAGTTTGCTATGATTATCACTAAGTTTTGCTCAATAATTATACTTTACAATAGAAACACCAACAACAGGCTGGGTGCGGTGGCTCACTCCTGTAGTCCCAGCACTTTGAAAGGTCAAGATGGGTGGATCACGAGGTCAGGAGATCGAGACCATGCTGGCTAACACCGTGAAACCCCGTCTCTACTAAAAATACAAAAAAAATTAGCCGGGCGTGGTGGTGGGTGCCTGTAGTCCCAGCTACTCGGGAGGCTGAGGCAGGAGAATGGGGTGAATCCGGGAGGTGGAGGTTGCAGTGAGCCAAGATTGCACCACTGCACTCCAGCCTGGGTGACAGAGCAAGACTCCAGCCTGGGTGACAGAGCAAGACTCAATCTCAAAAGAAAAAAAAAAAAAAGAAACACCAACAACAAGATTCACACAGATATCAAACGTTCTTGGATGTAGGTGTTGCCCCAGGTTTAATCATGGTCATACATGTTCTTATGTGTGTAAATGTGAGACATTAGTTTCCTGGGCTGTCAGCTAGCCTGGTTATGTAGGACTTTCCACATCATTCTGACAGATTGGACTTGACCCTGACCGTGATGAAAAGCCATCAACGCAGCTTCAAGCTGCGAAGTGCAATCAGAATTGCATTTTAGAAATGTCTCTTGCTGTAGCAGAGATGCTGTAGCATAGGTAGGAAGAAGGTGAGGCTGGAGGCAGAAACCTGTTTGAATAGACTGTTTCAATAGTCCCAGAGGGAAATAATAAGATTTAAACTAAGTGATATGGTTTGGCTGTGTCCCCACCCAAATCTCATCTTGAATTGTAGCTCCCAGAATCCCATGTGTTGTGGGAGGGACCCTGTGGGAGATAATTGAGTCATGGGGCCAGTTCCCCCATGCTGTTCTCCTGGTGGTGAGTAAGTCTCACAAGATCTGATGGTTTTATAAGGGGAACTTCAACACTATTTTTTGTTATTTTTCTTATTAATATAAGAAGACAGGAATGTCAGGCCTCTGAGCCCAAGCTAAGTGATCATATCCCCTTGTGACCTGCACATATACATCCAGCTGGCCTGAAGTAACTGAAGGATCACAAAAGAAGTGAAAATGGCCTGTTCCTGCCTTAACTGATGACATTACCTTGTGAAATTCCTTCTCCTGGCTCAGAAGCTCCCCCACTGAGCACCTTGTGACCCCTGCCCCTGCCCGCCAGAGAACAACCCCCTTTAACTAATTTTCCATTACCTACCCAAATCCTATAAAACAGCCCCACCCCTATCTCCCTTCGCTGACTTTTTTCAGACTCAGCCCGCCTGCACCCAGGTGAAATAAACAGCCTTGTTGCTCACACACAAAAAAAGGGATGAAACCCCTTTCACTTGGCTCTCATTTTCTCTCTTCCCTGTCACCATGTAAGATGTGCCTTTTGCCTTTCACCACGATTGTGAAAGGTATGTGTATTCCCCAGCCACATGGAACTGTGAGTTCATTAAACCTTTTTTTCTTGATAAATTACCCAGTCTTGGGTATGTCTTTATCGGCAGTGTGAGAATGGACTAACACACTAAGGCAGTAGGGTAAAGCACTGAGCAGAGGTCCCATCGGGAGCCTGTCATGACTCATAGGATATCATATTAAAATGCTTAGCTTATGCTTCCTGTCTACATTGAAGCCCTGTGAGAACTAAGATAGAGTCTACTTCCTATGGAACCCCAGCCCCAGCTCACAGTAGGTCCTTGATAGCTATTTGGTGAATAAATGGGTAAAGAATAGATGAAATCCTGCTGTGGTCTCCAAGGCTCTGTGATCTGGCCCCTGCCCCTTTCTCCAACCTCATCATGCTTCACTCTCCTCATTGTTCTTATCACATTGCCTTCCTCTAGGCCTTTGGAAATGCCAAACTGTGACTTCTATCTAGTGTAGGGGTTGGCAAACTACTGCCTTTGTGACAAATCCTTCCTGCTAACTTTTTATGAATAAGTTTTATTGGAACACAGCCGTACCCACTTGTTTATGCATTGTCAACAACTGCTTTAGTGCTGCAACAGCAGAATAGAGGAGTTGTGACACAGCCCATACAATACAGCCCGTGAAGCCCAAAATATTCACTATCTGGCCCTTTACAAAAAAAAAAAGTTTGCCAACCCCTGCTGTAGTCCTTTGAATTTGCTGTGACCTCTGATTTAAAACTCTACCCTCAATAAAGTACCCTCAACACAGTAATCAAAACAGTGTGGTCCTAACATAAAGACAGACATCCAGATCAGTGGAATAGACTAGAAAGCCCTGAAATAAATCCTCACACAGCTGGGTGCGGTGGCTCACGCCTGTAATCCCAGCACTTTGGGAGGCTGAGGTGGACAGATCATGAGGTCAGGAGATTGAGACCATCCTGCCTAACACAGTGAAACCCTGTCTCTACTAAAAATACAAAAAATTAGCTGGGCGTGGTGGTGGGCGCCTGTAGTCCCAGCTACTAGGGAGGCTGAGGCAGGAGAATGGCATGAACTCAGGAGGTGGAGCTTGCAGTGAGCCGAGATTGCACCACTGCACTCCAGCCTGGGCGACAGAGCGAGACTCCATCTCAAAAAAATAAAATAAAAATAACCTTCACACATATGGCCAAATGGTTTTTGACAAAGGTGCCAAGACCATTCAATGGGGAAAGAACAGTCTTTTCAATAAATGGTGCTGGGGAAACTGGATAGCCACATGCAAAATAATAACATTAGACCCTTACCTTACACCCTATACAAAAATTATCAAAGACACAAAGAGCTAAAACTGTAAAACTCTTAGAAGATAACGTAGAGGAATGCTTCATGACATTGGCTGTGGCAGTGATTTACTGGGTATAACACCAAAAGCACAGGCAACAAAATAAAAACTAGATAAACTGGATTTCACCAAAATTTTAAAAAAATAAAAAACTTTTATGCATCAAAGAAGGACACTTCTGGCCCAGTGTGGTGGTGCACACCTACAGTCCCAGCTATTCTAGAGGCTGAAGCAGGAGGATCGCTTGAGCCCGGGAAGTCGAGGTTGCAGTGAGTCATGATCATGCCACTGCATTCCAGCCTGGGCAACAGAGAGACACTCTGTTTCAAAAAAACAAACAAAAAAGGAGGACACTTTTTACTTTTCTTTTATCTATTGCTTTTTTGTTTTTGTTTTTGTTTTTTTTTTGAGAAAGGGTCTTACTCCCATTGCCCAGGCTGGAGTGCAGTGGCACCATCTCGGCTCATTGCAGCCTCAACTTCCCCAGCTCAGGTGACCCTCCCACCTCAGCCTCCCTAGTAGCTGGAACTACAGGCACCTGCCACTGTACCCAGATAATTTTTTGTATTTTTTAGTAGAGAAGGGGTTTTGCTATGTTGCCCAGGCTGGGCTCAAGTGATCCACCTGCCTTGGCCTCCCAAAGTGCTAGGATTACAGGCGTGAGCCACTGTGCCCAGTCTGGACACTTTCAAGACAGTTAAAAGACAACCCACATAATGGGAAAAATATATATATTTGATAATCGGTTCATATCCAGAATATATAAAGAACTCCTACAGCTTAACAAACAAAAAAAAATGTTTAAAAAGTAGGCAAATACCTTGAATAGACATTTCTTCAAATAAAATATATAAATGGCTAATAAGCACATGAAAAGATGCTCACCATCACTAGTCATTAGGGAAATGCAAGTCAACACCATGATGAGATACCACTTCACCCCAATAAGGATGGCCATTATTTGAAAAAAAAAATTGCCTTTCTGGTGGTTCTGACCTCCCCATGTGAACATACCTCTTGCAAAAACTCTCCTTCATCCCTCTCCAGATGAGGAAAAGAGGAAATACAAGAAGAGGTGCCGGGTACAGAGCCCCAGTTCCTACTTCAGGGATGCGAAATGCCCAGGATGCTATAATCACCATGCTCATTAGCCATGCACACACAGTAATGGTGTGTGTTGGTTGCTTGTATTAGTCCGTTCTCACACTGCTATGAAGAAATACCTGAGGCTGGGTAATTTATAAAAGAAAGAGGTTTAATTGACTCACAGTTCCACAGGGCTAGGGAGGCCTCAGTAAACCTACAATCATGGCAGAAGGGGAAGCAAACACATCCTTCTTCACATGGCAGCAGCAAGAAGTGCTGAGTGAGGGGGCAGAAAGGCCCTTATACAACCATTAGATCTCGTGAGAACTCACTCACTATCATGAGAACAGCATGAAGGTAACTGCCCTCATGATTCAATTACCTCCTACTGGGTCCTTCCCATGACATGTGGGGATTATGGGAACTACAATTCAAGATGAAATTTGGGTGAGGACACAGCCAAACCATAAGATTCCTCCCCTGACCCCTCCCAAATCTCATGTCCTCACATTTCAAAACACAATCATGCCCTTCCAGCAGTCCTCCAATGTCTTAACTCATTCCAGCATTAACCCAAAAGTCCAACTCCTAAGTCTTATCTGAGAAAAGGCAAGTCCTTTCTACCTATGAGCCTGTAAAATCAAAAGCAAATTAGTTACTTCCTATATACAACGGGGGTAACAGCATTGGGCAAATATACCCATTCCAAATGGGACAAATTAGCCACAATGAAGGGGCTACAGGCCCCATGCAAGTCTGAAATCCAATAGGGCAGTCACTAAACCTTAACATTCCAAGATGATCTCCTTTGACTTCATGTCTCACATCCAAGTCACCCTGACGGAAGAGGTAGGTTCCCATGGCCTTGGGCAGCTCTTCCTCTGTTGCCCGTCAAGGTATAGCTCCCCTTCCAGCTGCTTTCATGGCTGGTGTTGAGTGTCTGCAGCTTTTCCGGGTGCACAGGGCAAGCTATTGTTGGATCTGCCATTCTGGGGTCTGGAGGACGGTGGCCCACTTCTCATAGCTCCACTAGGCAGTGCCCCACTGGGGACTCTTGGGGTTCCAACCACACATTTCCCTTCCACGCTGCCTGTATTAGTCCATTTTCACACTGCTGATAAAGACATACCCGACACTGGGCAATTTACAAAGACAAGAGGTTCAATGGCAAACTCACAGTTCCACATGGTTGGGGAAGCCTCAATCATGGCAGAAGGCAAGGAGTAGCAAGTCACATCTTATGTGGATGGCAAAGAGAGAGCTTGTGCAGGGAAACTCCTGTTTTGTTAAACCCTCAGATCTCATGAGACTCATTCACTATCACGAGGACAGTGGCCCATGATTCAGTTACCTCCTACCAGGTCCCTCCCACAACATGTGGGAATTCAAGATGAGATTTGGGTGGGGACACAGCCAAACCATATCACTGCCCTAGCAGAGGTTCTCCATGAAGGCTCCGCCCCAGAAGCAGACTTCTGTCTGGACAGCCAGGCATTTCTATACATTCTCTGAAATGTAGGTAGAGGTTCCCAGACTTCAATTCTTGACTTCTGCACACCTGCAGGCCCAACACCATATGGAAGCTGCCAAGGCGTGGGGCTTAGACCCTCTGAGGCAATGGACTGAGCTGTACTTTGGCCCCTTTTAGTCATGGATGGAGTGGCTGGGATGCAGGGCACCAAGTCCCAAGGCTGCACACAGCAAGAGGGCCCTGGACCCAGCCCAGGGAACCATATTTCCCTCCTAGGCCTCAGGGCCTGTGATGGGAAGGGCTGCTGTGAAGGTCTCCAACATGTGCTAGAGAAATTTTCTCCATTGTCTTGGTGATTAACATTCAGCTCCTTGTTACTTATGCAAATTTCTTCAGTGTGCTTGAATTTCTCCCCAGAAAATAGGGTTTCTTTTATATTGCATTGTCAGTCTGCAAATTTTCCAAACTTTTATGTTCTGCTTCCTCTTGAATGCTTTGCTGCTTAGAAATTTCTTCCACCAGATACCCTAAATCATCTCTCTCAAGTTCAAAGTTCCACAGATCTCTAGGTCAGGGGCAAAATGCTACCAGTCTTGTTGCATAGCAAGAGTGACCTTTACTCCAGTTCCCAACAAGTTCCTCATCTCCATCTAAGACTACCTCAGCCTGGACTTTATTGTCCATATCACTATCAGCCCTCATTTTGGTCAAAACCATTTAACAAGTCTCTAGGAAGTTCCAGACTTTCCCACATCCTCCTGTCTTCTGAGCCCTCCAAGTCTCTAGGAAGTTCCAAACTTTCCCACATTTTCCTGTCTTCTTCTGAGCCCTACAAACTGTTCCAGTCTGCTCAACAAACTGTTACCCAGTTCCAAAGTCATTTCCACATTTTTGGGTATCCTTATAGCAGCAACCCACTCTCTGTGGTACCAATTTACTGTATTAGTCTGTTTTCATGCTACTATGAGAAAATACCTGAGACTGGGTAATTTATTTTTATTTTATTTATTTATTTATTTATTTATTTAGAGACACAATTTCACTCTGTTGCCTAGGCTGGAGTGCAGTGGTGTGATCTCAGCTCACTGCAACCTCTGCCTCCCAGGTTCAAGCGATTCTTGTGCCTCAGCCTCCCTAGTAGCTGGGATTACAGGTGCGCACTACCACACCTGGCTAATTTTTGTACTAATAGTAGAGATGGGGTTTCACCATGTTGGCCAATCTGGTCTTGAATGCCTGAGCTCAAGTGATCCACCTACCTCGGCCTCCCAAAGTGCTGGAATTACAGGCATGAGCCACTGGGCCGTCCAGAGTCTGGGCAATGTATAAAAGGAAGAGGTTTAATTGACTCACAGTTCTACAGGGCTGGAGAGGCCTCAGGAAACTTACAATCATGGCGGAAGGGGAAGCAAACATGTCCTTCTTCACATGGTGTCAGGAAGAAGTGGCGAGCAAAGTGGGATGGGAAAGCCCTTTATAAAACCATCAGATGTCATGACAACTTACTATCACAAGAACAGCATGAGGGTAATTGCCCCCATGATTCAATTACCTCCCACCAGCTCCCTCCCACAACACATGGGGATTATGGGAACTACAATTCAAGATGAGATTTGGGTAGGGACATAGCCAAACTATATCACTGCTCTACTGTTCTCTGTCAGCCTACAGGAGGAAAAGCAAGGCTGACAGAAGGATGCTCCTTCAGGAGGAGGCAGCACTAAAAGGACTTTGAATCAAGATCAATGGGAAACTACCCCAATAAACACATTTTAGATGTTTTAGAAAAAGAAAGAAATACACAAACAAATAAAAAATAACAATTGTTGGTAAGAATGTGAAGAAATTGGAACTCTTGTGCACTGTTGGTGGAATGTAAAATGGTGTAGCTACTGTGGAGAACAGTATGGTGGTTCCTCAAAAAGTAAACACAGAATTACCATACAATCCCACAGTTCCACTTCTAGGTATATACCCAAAAGAACTGAAAGCAGGGGCTCTGACAGATGTTTATACAGCCATATATATAACAGCGTTATTCACAACAGCCAAAAGTGGAAGCAACCCTAATCTTCATCAACTGTTGAATGAATGAACAAAATGTGGTATACACAGAGAATAGAAGATTATGCAGCCTCAAAAGGAATGAAAATTCTGACTGCAACATGAATGAACCTTGAAAACATTATGCTAGGAGAAATAAGGACAAATACTGTATGATTCCACTCATATTAGGTACTGAGGATAGCCAAATTCATAGAGACAGAAAGTAGAATGGTTGCCATTGGGGAGAAGGTGAAGGGTTGTTTAATGAGCAAGAAGTTTCAGTTTGGAAGATGAAAGAAGTTCTAGAGATGGATGGTAGTGATGGTTGCACAACAATGAATATACTTAATGCCATAAAACAGTACACTTAAAAATGATTTGAGCCTTTAATCCCAGCACTTTGGAAGGCCGAGGCAGGCAGATCACCTGAGGTCAGGAGTTCAAGACCAGCCTGACCAACATGCAGAAATGCTGTGTCTACTAAAAATACAAAATTAGCCGGGTGTGGTGGTGTGTGCCTGTAATCCTAGCTACTTGGGAGGCTAAGGCAGGAGAATCACTTGAACTGGGGAGGCGGAGGTTGCCGTGAGCCAAGATCACGCTATTGCACTCCAGCCTGGGCAACAAGAGTGAAACACTGTCTCAAAAAAAAAGATTTGAATGCTACATTTTTATATTATGAATATTTTACCACAGTAGAATAAAGTAAAGCAACTCTACCCTCAGGTATTTGCACGCCTGCCTCCTACTTATTCTTCAGTTTTCTGCTTGAATAGCATGTCCTCAGGGAAGCTCTCCTATTGCTCTATGTAATTTCCTTGTAGAACATATAACTAGCTGAAATTACCTTTTTTATACATGCTATCATCTGTCTCCTCCATTAGAATATAAGCTTTTCCAGCATAAGATCTTTGCTTGATTCAAAACTGTACCTTAACACTTCATTTTTGTCACATATTCAGTAGATATTCAGTGAATACTTGTGGAACAGTGCACTGAGAAAAAGAAAGGGTTCCACCTGGAGGTTGTATTAGTAAATGTACTCTGTGGCAATTTTAAATGTACAATACTCAAAAGTCAAAATCAAACTGAACATTTAAATTCAAAACAGTGTTAGCTGTGATAGTGGAGAAGGCATGAAGAAAAGTGTACACGCACATCTGTGTAAAATATTTCCTGTCATGCACTTTTCACATCACCTCCCTGCTCAGGTTCCCAATTCCCAGGACCTCAGCAATTCCCTTATTTCCTTTCCATGTATTGCCCGTTCACTTACCTACAGTCAATGGCTGCTTTGGTGCTACAATGCCAATGTGGAGTGATCGCAAAAAGAATGCATATCCCACAAGCCTAAAATATTCACTATCTGGCCTTTTACAGAAGAAGTTTACCAACCAATCCATGACATAGGTAAAGATAACAGACTAGAGATACTGTCTACTCTTCTCTAAGAACTTTCGTGATAGTCATTCAAGTCAATCAAGATATGTTTATTGGGATTGGAGACTATTATTCTAAGTAACTCAGGAATGGAAAACCAAACATTATATGTTCGTACTTTCTCACTCATAATTAGGGGCTAAGCTATGAGGTTGCAAAGGCATAAGAATGACACAGTGGACTTTGGGGACTCGGGGGAAAGGGTGGGAAGGGGGTAAGGGATAAAAGACTACAAATTGGGTTCAGTGTGTACTGCTCAGGGGATGGGTACACCAAAACTTCACAAATCACCACTAAAGAACTTACTCATGTAACCAAATACCACCTGTTCCCCAAATCTTAGGGAAATAAAAAATTAATTAAAAAACAAGAGAAATGTTTATTGAGTTCCTACTATGTTTCCAGCACTGTGTTAGTCACTGGAGATAGAACAATGAATGAAATAGAAATCCCTGCTGTTACGAAGCTCACTTTCTACAGGGAGGAGGACAAATAATAAACAATAAACAAATAAATAATGTATGTTAGACGGTGAGAGGATTACAGAGAGCTGCATAGTAAGGAGTAATCAGGAAGGCAAAGAAAGGTTTTGCAATTTTAAACACAGTAATTGGGGTAGGCCTTGTGAAGAGGTTGACATTTGAGCAAATATTTGAAGAAAGACTGAGAGGGAATGAAGAGACCATCTGGGAGGAAAGTATTTCAGGTAGAGGGAACAGAGGCAGGAACATGTCTAGTGTTCTAGAGAAACACCTGGGAAACCAGTGTGGATAGCAGAAACATTCTACCTGGGTTCTCACACTCATGTGTTCCTTTTTTTTTTTTTTTTAACTTTTAGAAACATAGTCTTACTCTCTCACCCAGTCTGGAGTGCAGTGGTGTGATCATAGCTCACTGCAGCCTCAAACACCTGGGCTCACGCAATCCTTCCACCTCAATCTCCTAAGTAGTTGGGACTACCGGAACGTGCTACTGTGCACTGCTAATATTGTATTTTTAGAGTCTGAGTCTATGCTGCCCAGGGTGGTCTTGAACTCCTGGCTTCAAGAGATCCTGCTGCCTCAGCTTCCCAGAGTGCTAGGATTACAGGCGTGAGCCACCATGCTTAGTCCCATGTATACATGCATTCTTTTTTTTTTTTTTTTTTTAAGCCAGGGTCGCACTCTGTTGCCCAGGCTGGAGTGCTGTGGTGTGATCTTGGCTCACTGCAACCTCCACCTACCGGGTTCAAGCAATTCTCCCACCTCAGCCTCCCGAGTAGCTGGGACTATAGGCACGCACCACCACACCTGGCTAATTTTTGTATTTTTAGTAGAGACAGGGTTTCACCATGTTGGCCAGGCTGGTCTTGAACTCCTGACCTCAGGTGATCCACCCTCCTCGGCCTCCCAAAGTGCTGGAATTACAGGTGTGAACCACGGGACTCGGCCACAGTGCAAAATTTTATCCAGAACATGTAGCTATTCCTGAGAAGACAAAGGGCTGTTCTTTTTATGTTGGGAAGAGTTCACACAATCAGCTACTACTAGGTGGCCATCTGGTCACCCCAGACAATAGTGCCTTATCAGCGGCTTAGTGTTGACTTCAGCTTTTGGTCAATGGGACATTCAGCAGTAGGTATAGTCAGAGCAGCCTTGGTGAGGGAAAACCATGTTATTAGCTCACACGTAACTTCCTTCCATGCTGGCACAGTTTGTACACGGAGCCACTGAACAAGCACCGCGATACCTGGAGAAAGAGGCTTACTGACATTCACAAAATAGGTCATCTTGATCATCTGATTTTTGAGAACCTCCACCATCGTGATACAATCTACTGGATATATATGCGGCACACAAATATTCCCACCCTCTGTGTCCATTCCAAAAGGTCCATGCATAGTCCACCTAACCACCAATTTTTCAATTAGTTTTTTTCAAGTCTCCAGCCAGCCAGCCAATCCACTAGCCACGGCTCATAAGTTATCAGAGATCTTTGTGCCTTAAGCTATGAAGTAAGCAACCAGATATATCACTCAAGGTTCTGTCCACAGGGAGGATTTCCCTTCAGCACAGTCTTTAACAGTCACACCTAAGTGAGTTTAACAGTCACGCCGAAGTATAGTCGTCCCCTTCTTGTCAGTGTCAGCATCATTTTCAGATCCATAATGCGCAAGCTAGCCCCCATAACAAAGAAATACCCTGCCCAAAATGTCAGTGGGGCCAAGGTTGAGAGAAACACTGGCTTAAAGGAAGATTCATGGTATTCTTCGGTGGATGGAGGAGCTTTCAGTCTCTGAACTGACGCAGGTCTGGGAATTAGGTACAATGCACGGTTTGGCAACTCAAGTTAGGGTTCTGCCTAACAGACCTAGATTTTTTTCTGCCTAGACATCAAGCAGCATCTTAGGAAGCAGTGAATTAATGATTTTTCAGGACTCCATCATCCGTTAGCCCTTGCCAGAGGGCTCAGCAGATCAAAGCAGTTTGATTACTATTCCATTTCTGTGGTTTACTGTGGTAGTGGCACCATGTTGTCCCTAACAGTGAAGCTACTACCTCGCCTTTGACATGCCAGGACCCCATTATTCCCACTGAAATGAAACCACACATTTTCACTGCAGCCTCGTCCAGCAACACCTCTGACCTATAGTGCTCCTTGAGGATGCTAGTCCCTGGCTCACTAGTGCATTTCCTCATGGTCTTAGTGAAAGGAGAGTTTTTTTAATCTTCCCAGAAGGGTCAAGTTAGTAAATGGCTGAGAAGATTGAACATAATGGACCCAGTCCTATTTCCCTGAATTTTCTAACCCTTTGTCTGTAATATGTTAGGGAATTTTTGGCATTTCAATCTCATTAACTCCAGACTATCATTGAGTCCAGGGTTTCATTGGCTAACCTTTTCAGACTGTTAGAACCATCCCGGGTACTCCAGCCAACATTATATATTCTAAATCCTGGGGGAGTACACCCAGGTCAATTAATTTGGCTTGAATATTATACTTTTTCCCCATTGGTCCAACACCCTTATAATTTACACTCTCAGCTCTTCCCTAGTCCTCTTCTGATATCTGGCAAAATCATGCAACTCTCTCTTATTCTTTTTCCAAATTGTTTTTTAAGACTATCTCACTCTGTCACCCAGGCTGGAGTGCAGTGACATCATCATGGCTCACTGAAACCTCAATGTCCTGGGCTCAAGTGATCCTCCTGCCTCAACCTCCTATATAGCTGGGACTACAGGTGTGCACCACTGTGCATGGCTAATAATTTTTTTAATTTTTGTAGACCAGGCATTGTGGCTCTCGCCTGTAATCCCAACACTTTGGGAGGCCAAGGCAGGAGAATCACTTGAGCCCAGGAGTTGAGACCAACCTATGCAACATAGCAGGACCTAATCTCTACAAAACAAATGAACTAACTAACTAACAAAAACAGATTTGAGTGTGGTGGGAGGTACCTGTGGTCCCAGCTACTTGGGAGGCTGAGATGGGAGAATCGTTACAAAAAATTTTTTTCTGTAGAGATGGGACCTTTGTTGCCCAGGCTGGTCTTGAACTCCTGGGCTCAAGTGATCCTCCTGCCTCAGCCTCCCAAAGTGCTGTGATTACAGGCATGAGCCACCACACCTGGCCCAACTGTCTTAGTATATAGATTCTCTCTCCTCCTAGAGAAGACCTGTACTCTCTCTGGCATATTGTTCCGGTTATCTATCCCTACCTAACAAACCACTCTAAAACTGAAAGGCTTAAAACAATTTGTCATATGTCTCATCATTCTGATTGGAGTGGATTTGAGAGAGAATGGGGGAGGGACTGGAGAAGTGAGTATCTTTTGAAGAGTTTTATTGTAAAAGAGAACAAAACGATAGGGCAGTAGTTGGAAGAAGATGTGGAATCAAGAGGAATATTTTTAAGGATGGGGGAAATAAATAACAGTGGGCCAGTGGTGGTAATCCCAGCACTTTGGGAAGCCGAGGCGGGTAGACTGCTTGAGCCCAAGAGTTTGAGACTAGCCTGGGCAACACAGCAAGACCTTGTCTCTACAAAAAATACAGAAATTAGCCAGGCATGGTTGTGTGCACCTGTAGTCTCAGCTACTCAGGAGGCTGAGGTGGGAGGACCACTTGTGCCCAGGAGTTCAAGACTTCAGTGAGCTATGATCGAAACACTGCACTCTAACCTGGGCGACAGAATGAGACTCTATTCTCCCCCCCAAAAAATTAATAAAGGATGCTAAGTGTGGTGGCTCACGCCTATAATCCCAGCACTGTGGGAGACTGAGGCAGGTGGATCACAAGGTCAGGAGATCAAGACCATCCTTGCCAACATGGTGAAACCCCATCTCTACTAAAATACAAAAAATGAGCTGGGCGTGGTGGCATGTGCCTGTAGTTCTTGGGAGGCTGAGGCAGGGGAATCACTTGAACCCGGGAGGTGGAGGTTGCAATGAGCCAAGATCGCACCACTGCACTCCATCCAGCCTGGTGACAGAGCAAAACTCTATCTCAAAAACAAACAAACGAAAAAGAAATATAGCATATTTATACTGTGGGGAAATACATCAGTGGAGAGGAATATGTGTGTGTGTGTGTGTGTGTGTGTGTGTGTGTGTGTATCATGCAATGATATAGAAGAGAAAGGGGAAAAGTGCTGTTATTGAGTTAGGAAAAAGGGGATGGGACTTCATGCAAAGTAGAGACATTGCTTTAGGCCTTAGTAATATGGACAGTTCCTCTAGGGTAGGGTAATGGGAGAGAAGGCAGAGGATGCCAGTGGGTGGGCAGATACGGTGAACAGAATCTGAAGTTCTCTTTTGCTTACTTCAATTTTCTCAGTAAAGTAAGACATAAGGTTATCATCTGAGAATGACTATGGGAGGGGAAAGATGAAAATGTGACGGTGTTGAAGTAGGAAATAGAAGAGTGAATGGGCTAGGGAAGTACAGTATGAGTTATCAGGCATTACTGACGGTCCTGGCGTTGAGATTCTTGATCATGAATTCAAAATCAGATAATTACAGGTCTTGGTGGTTCAGGCCAGTAATCCCAACAGTTTGAAAGACTAAAGCAGGAAGATTGCTTGAGCCCAGGAGTTTGAGACCAGCCTGGGCAATACAGTGAGACCCTGTCCCTACAAAGAATTTTTAAAAATTAGCTGGGTGTGGTGGCATTCATCGGTAGTCCCAGCTACTCAAGAGGCTGTGGTGGGAGGATCATTTGCGTCCCGGAGTTCAAAGGCTGAAGTGGGCTAAGATCTCGCCACTGTATTCTCCAGCCTGGGTCACAGGGTGAAACCCTGTCTCACAAAAAACTAAAAATTCAAACATAAGATCAAATAATTTATTATTCTTACGTGTTTTTCTCCACCCACGTTCAACTGCAGGGGTACAGGCACAGAGCGGGGCGGGGGACAGGAATTTAACGAGGGTTTGTGGTTTTGCCAAGCAAGTGACAAAGCAAAAGGGGAGCAGAGGAGCTGAGGGCGTTTGCAAGAATATAATTATAATGATCATGGAATTTCGGCAGGTATGGTGACTAAAGAAAGCAGTGAGGGGTGAGGCACAGTGAAATACTGGTGTAATTAATGGATTGTAGGCCCTGGTGGAGGAAGGTCAAAGGTTTGCCAGAGTTGGGTTACTAGAGGGGTTTAGGTGGAAAGATAGACTATGCTTACAAATTCTATGGCATGACCTGCAAGTAAATAGCTAAGGCAGGGTGGAGAACAAGATCACTGGAGGAGAGAAGTTCAAGGTAGTCAGAGGCCAGAGTGCTGGGGAGATCGTTTTCGGAGGTACAGAATTCACCAAGAATTAAGACAGAAGTAGTGTCACAGAGAGTGACAGTACCAGGAGCTACAATTACTGATACATGCAGGAGATGGTTCTGAAATCTGAAGATGGCAGCAACCATGCAGAGGTAGTCAGTGTTAAAGTGTAATGACATGAAATTCAAAGCTGAGCTCTTCTGGGGAAAGTTATTAGATGATCCACTTTGGGACGTTCATATTTTTTAGTAGTTTCTCATCTCAGAATAAGCAATAGCAGAATGTGAAATTTTAATCACAAGAGGGCGCTGGCGTCCAGCAAATGATTCCTTTTGGTTTTCACCTGAAGCTAGGGCAATCATACTTTTGAGAGAGGAAGAGGACACTACTAATAATTATTTGGGGGCAATGTGTAAATTGTGACATAGGCTCACACCTTCTCCTACATTATATAAGCATGGGCAATTTAAGAATGAACCAGCTGTGCACCAAAAGCTCTAATTCTCATAAATCACTCGAAATGCTTTTGACTTGCGATCAGGTAAGAGAAAAATGGCCAAACTTGATTTTATCTGGAAGAGAGGATTGAGAAAGACTTTGCCCTCTGGCCCACATCTCTAGTTATATTTATTGGTTATCCCATTTTTCCCTTTAGTGCAGTACCAGTTTGACTGTACTTTCAAGTTAAGAGAATTGCTATGTTCCCTAAAGTGTCTCGGTCATTTGAAAGTAAAGCGTTCTCGGCTGGGCACATTGGCTCACGCCTGTAATCCCAGCACTTTAGGAGGCCAAGACGGACAGATCACGTGGTCAGGAGATCGAGCCCATCCTAGCTAATACAGTGAAACCCTGTCTCTACTTAAAATACAAAAAAATTACCCAGGCGTAGTAGTGTACTCCTGTAGTCACACCTACTCTGGTGTCTGAGGCAGAAGAATCGCTTGAACCTAGGAGGCGGAAGTTGCAGTGAGCCGAGATCACGCTATTGCACTCCAGCCTGGACAATAGAGTGAGACTCCATCTCAAAAAGAAAATTAAAACGAAAACATGATGACGATCATAAAGATGGAAATAACAGACACTGGGGTCTCCAAAAGTTGGGGGGCAGGGGTTGAACAATTACCTATCATGTACAATGTTCACTATTTGGACACTGGGTACACTAGAAGCTCAGTCCCCACCAGTATGCAATCCACTCATGTAACAAACAAGCACATGCAACCCCAAATCTAAAATAAAATAATTTTAAAAATACACAATGAAAATGGCTTTTGTTAAGTCCCATTTAGCACATTCTCTCCTTAATTAGCCACACTACTCTCTCTTCTTCTTCTTTTTTTTTTTATTTATTTTATTTTTTTAGGGACCAGGTCTCTCTGTGTTGCCCAGGCTAGAGTGCAGTGGCCAATCCCTGGTGCAGTCACAGGGCACTACAGCCTGGAGTTCCTGGCCCTGAGAAATCTTCTCACCTCATTCTCCTGAGTAGCTGGGAATACAGGGGCAGAACACTGCATCTGCACCTCTTCTGAACAAATGCAAGTAAAATCAACTCTGGCTTCTGTTATTCCTTGAAAAAAAAATGTACGTATGGACCAGGTATGGTGGCTTATGCCTGTCCTTCCAGCATTTTGGGAAGAAGCTAGGAGTTCGAGACCTGTGTGGGCAACAAAGCAAGACTGTCTCTACAAAATATTAGCCAGTTATGGTGGCAAGTGCCTATCTTCCCAGGTACTCAGAAGGCTGAGGTTTGAGGCTGCAGTGAGCTGTGAGCTATGATTGTACCACTGCGCTCCAGCCTGGGCAACAGAGCAATATCCCATCTCTAAAAAAAACGTATGTATTTACAGCTTCCAGCACACTTTTAACCATATGGGGCTTATTTCTACCATTCTTTTTGCTTTAGAACAACATCCTTCATCCTCACTGAATGGGATGAATGTAAATAGCACCTCAAGAAAATAAGGAGAAGGTAAGGCTGCTGGGGAGAGCATTTCAAAATAAACTACAAATAGATTTTACAATTTATTTTACTCCCCTTCAACGAACACAAAAATATTGCCTTACTAGCCAGGCACAGTGGTGCCTGCCTGCAGTCCCAGCCACTGGAGGCTGAGGCAGGAAGGTTGCTTGAGCTCAGGAGTTCCAGTCCCACTTAGGCAACATAGAGAGGCACTGTCTTAAATGTATATATGTATGTGTGTGTGTGTGCGCGTGTGTGTGTGTGTGTGTAGGATTACTTACATTACTTACACCTTCAACCTAATTATATCTAATTCAATCAAAACATATTTTATTACCAACTTATATGTGCATTAGAATTCTACCTGTAGAAATACCCACAAGGTAATAGTCTTATACAGGATGCTTAGGTTGTTTTGTTTTGTTTTGTAAGACACATCTTTGAGATGCATTCAGCTGGGCATGGTGGCGGGTGACTGTAGTCCCAGCTACTCGGGAGGCTGAGGCAGGAGAACGGCGTAAACCCGGGAGGCGGAGCTTGCAGTGAGCTGAGATCCGGCCATTGCACTCCAGCCTGGGCGAGACTCCATCTCAAAAAAAAAAAAAAAAAAAAAAAGATGTATTCAAAGAGGGATCTACCACTAGGGTACAAAAGCAAAAATCATATTCAGTCAAAAATAACTGAGTCAAAAATAACTGGCAACTGGGGAAAATGGTGAATAGCAGAGAGGATTCTGTTTATTAGTTTTATCTTTAGGTTATCTTTGGCAAAGGAAGAGCATAGTATATTGCTACTACCATGTAGCTTGAATCTAAAACTTATCATCACTTATTATTTTACATAACATCGCTACCACCAACACAACCCCTGCCAATCAAACTGAAAAACATATTTTCTTTCACTTAAAATGTTTATTTTTTACTTATAGAAAGAGGTATGAACTTTTGTTTTTGTTTTGTGGTTTTTTTAGAGACGGAGTCTTGCTCTCACCCAGGCTGGAGTGCAGTGGCATGACCTCAGCTCCCTGTAACCTCCAGCTCCTAGGTTCAAGCAATTCTTCTGCCTCCTGAGTAGCTGGGATTACAGGCGCTCACCACCACACCCGGCTAATTTTTGTATTTTAGTAGAGATGGGATTTCACCATGTTGGCCAGGCTGGTCTCGAACTCCTGACCTCAGGTGATCTACCTGCCTCAGCCTCTCAAAATGCTGGGATTACAGGCATGAGCCACCGTGCCCAGCCTGGATTTTGTTTTTATTTATTTTGTTTTTTGGTGTTTTTTGTTTGTTTGTTTGTTTGTTTGTTTGTTTGTTTTTGAGATGGAGTCTCACTCTGTCGCCCAGGCTGGAACGCAGTGGTGCGATCTTTGCTCACTGCAGCCTCTGCCTCCCAGGTTCAAGTGATTCTTGTGCCTCAGTCTCCCGAGTAGCTGGAATTGCAGGTGCGTGCCACGACACTCGGCTAATTTTCCTATTTTTGGTAGAAACAGGGTTTCGCCATGTTGGCCAGTCTAGTATTGAACTAACCTCAAGTGATCCAACTGCCTCGGCCTCCCAAAGTGCTGAGATTATAGGCTTAAGCCACTGCACCTGGCCAAGGTGTGAACTGTTTTGTTTTGTTTTTTTGAGACAGTCTCGCTCTGTCACCCAGGCTGGAGTGCAGAGGTATGATCTCGCCTCACTGTAATCTCCGCCTCCCAGGTTAATTGGTTAAGACCAATTTTGTTAGTTCAATTTCAAATGTCATAATTAAATAAGTAATTTAGGCTTTTGATTTAAAGTTGCAATACTACAAGTTTGGAGTACTTAAAATAAGTAAGGTTGGCCATGTTTGTGATTTCAATTTATTTGCTTTGTCTGGGTTGCTTGAGCACTTGGGAAAGTGTAGTTTTTTAAATTAGAAAATGGAAGTACCTTGTATGCAGAAAAAAGTTAACAGAGCAGATCTGTTTGAAGCTGCTATCCTTAGAAAGGCCTGCTTTTGAGCTTGATTCTTAGGGAGCATCTGGAAGTTGCTTCACAGTGTCCCCAGTTAACTGATAAGGGTGGGTCAGACACTTGCTTTCTTTCCTTCGGAGACTGAAATTTTGGTTTCAGAGTGTATCTACATGACCAGCCCTCCTAAAAACCTTGGGCCCTAAGTCTCTAGCGGAGTTCCCCGGGCCAAAGTATTGCACACATGTTGCATTTTCATTGCTGGAGGAAGTGTATGCTCTGTGTGACGCTTCATGGGAAGGAGAGAGCTTGAGGAAGCTTGCCCATGGATTTCTCCAGACTCTCCCTATAGCTTTCCCTGAGTGGTGGCTCATGCCTGTAATCCCAGCACTTTGAGAGGCTGAGGCAGGTAGATCACCTGAGGTCAGGAGTTCGAGACCAGCCTGGCCAACGTGGTGAAATCCCATCTCTATCATCCAGCTGTGTATCCTTGCAACGCTGTTGTAATAGTAATAAATCTTAGCTGCGAGTAGAATGGTTATATATACTGAATTATGTAAATTGTTTCAGTGAATCTCTGAACATGGAGGTGGTCTAGGGCAATCCCAATGACACTCTAAGGAACTGGATGTTTTAAACTTCCAAGTACAGTTTAAAGTATTTGGAAATGTTTAATGAACTAAGATTATAAATTAGACCAAACCATTATTGAGAGATTCCTTGGAAGTGAATACTGAAATTTGCTATACTTACTGATAGAGCAATCATATTTGTACACTGAATTTACAGCCCTAAGAAAAAAAGTCTTCAATTTACAACTTTAATTATCAAATATTAATTTATAAAATCCACATAAACATTTGAATAGACTTTTTAGCCAACAAAAATATCCCTCATTGTGCCCTGACAGGGATATTAAAAAAAAACAAAATGAGGTTGGGTGCAGTGGCTATGCCTGGTAATTCCAGCACTCTGGGAGGCTCAGGTGGGAGGATTGTTTGAGCTCAGGAGTTCGAGACTAGCCTGCATAACATAGTGAGACCTCATCTCTATTAAAAGTAAAAAATTAGCCAGGTATACCGTGGCATGCCTATATTCTCTACTAGGGAGGCTGAGGCAGGAGGACTGCTTGAACCCAGGAGTGCAAGGCTGCAGTGAGCTGAGATTATGCCACTGCACTCGAGCTCTGGGTGACACAGCAAGACACTGTCTAAAGAGAAGAAAAAGAAAAATATCCCTCGAGGAGATCAAAAAAGCTCAAATTTAATATATCTCATCACCCAATAGCAGATTTCTTGTCCTTGAACAGAAAGACTTTTCTTCCAATTGTCCACAGTTTCATGTCACTAAGATTTCAGTTAAAAAGAAGGAGACTAGGATGTAGACCTGTTTATGCCACTTCATAGGAAACCATATTATACCACTTTACAGATTCTGCCTCTGATGATAATGTTAAAATGTGATTTAAAAAAAATCAGTAAGTAGGAAGTCCAATTGAACTCATGTAATAGCTGGTAACTCTGTAGTGTTAAAAGCCCAGAAAAAGTTAATAAAAGCTCATCTTTCTAGTCTTTTAATATTCTTTAATGTTTTAGAGATTTCTCGATTGGATTATGAAGAGTGTGGCAGGGATCTCAAGTAAAGCAGTAAATACTTGTTATGCATAAAGTAAATACTTGTTATGCATAAAAATGCACTGCTTTGAGACTGGGCGCAGTGGCTCACGCGGATAATCCTAGCACTTTGGGAAGCTGAGGTGGGTGGATCACCTGAGGTCAGGAGGTGGAGACCAGCCTGACCAACATGGCGAAACCCCGTCTCTACTGAAAATATACAAATTAGCTGCGCGTGGTGGTGCATGCCTGTAGTTACAGCTACTTGGGAGGCTGAGGCAGGATAATCACCTGAGCCCAGGAGGCAGAGGTTGCAGTGAGCTGAAACTGTGCCACCGCACTCCAGTCTGGGTGACAGAGTGTGACTCTGTCTCAAACAACAACAACAAAACACTGCTTTGTGAACTGCAGTTTAATGAGAAAACAGGGGCTTTCTCCTATACCTACCACTGTACCTGGCACTCAGTAAATCCAGTATATATTTGTTCAATGAATGGAAGAGATCATGATGTATAATAGTTGAGAGAATAAGATGTAAACATTTCTAGAATGAAATGGTTTTGGAGATAGGAAAGAGTCATTAAATGATAAGTTGCTAAATGAATAGAAGTGAGAATGTTACCAAAACACCAGGGGTTTTGTCTATGGTCCTGCTGCTCACCCCACAGAAAGCCAATCACTGAGACAAGTATTGCTAAGGAAGAAGGCTTTAATTGGGTGCTGCAGCTGAGGAGATACAGGCTCAGTCTCAAATCCTTCTCCCTGACCAACTAAAATTAGGGGTTTATATAGCAGAGAAGAAATGCAACAATGTGTAGGAAAATAGGAACTGGGGAGGCCTAAGGAAGCAATCCTGATGAATAAGGGGTCTGGTGTCTCATTGTCTGGATGTGAGGGTCTGGTGAGTTTCAGTTCTTTGATACTTTTTGAGAGGACTGGGGGTTCTTTCCTGAGGAAAGAACTCAGATAAAACAAATATAAGTCTTAAACTTTAAGACCAGCAGGGTCAATTTCTATGTTTATACAAAAAAAATCTGTCTATAGGATTGTTGGGTTCATTGTTTCAAGAATAAATATTAAGAGCTCAAAGGAAGATGAGACCACTGTGGGCTAGAGTGGTAGTGAAGAAAGGCTTCATGGAGGTGGGCCTGGATCTAGGTATGAAAATTAATACATTGGATTTAAAAATATGACAACAGGAACGGCACGAGTAGCAAGAGTGTGAACAAAGGATGGAAGTGAGAAAATAAGAGGCAGGATTATGAGATGCCTAAGTGTCTTAGAAGAGTGGGGAGTATTGTATGAAAGGAAAGGTTAACACTTCTCTTGACAAGGATGGAAGAGGCCCTCAGGCCTGACAACAAGCATACAGTTAAGGCATTGCCACCCACTTCATGGCATCCAACTATCATTTTTATTCGTTTGTTGTAATGAAACAACTGCAAAAAAATTAAAAAAAAAAAAAAAAGAAGAGTAGAGAAAGGCTGTGTAGCATCAGAATGTGGTGGCCATGCTTCCAAGGTCAGGAGTTTGGACTTGATTCATTTATTTTTTTAAGACAGAGTCTTGCTCTATTGCCCAGGCTGGTGCTGAACTCCTGGCTTCAAGCAAAGCTCTCACCTTGGCCTACCCAAATGCTGGGATTACAGGTCACCGCACCTGGCCAGGACTTGATTATTTCAGTTGGGAGAAGAACTAGCAGATTTTCAATGGGCAACAATATGAAGAAAGAGTTTGATAGTTCTGGAATAAAGATTATACTGGAGACAGGCTATAGGACAGTTTAGGTTGGATTAGAGAACAAAGTATTGTTGGCAGAGACTAGCTTGGAAGGTAGCCCAGATATAAAATGATAAAGGGTGGCTGGGTGCAGTGGCTCATTCCTGTAATTCCAGCACTTTGGGAGGCCAAAGTGGGTGGATCATGAGGTCAAGAGATCAACACCATCCTTGCCAACATGGAGAAACCCCAACTCTACTTAAAATACAAAAATTAGCCAGGCGTGGTGGTGTGCACCTGTAGTCCCAGCTACTCGGGAGGCTGAGGCAGGAGAACGGCATGAATCCAGGAAGCAGAGGTTACAGTGAGCCAAGATCGTGCCACTGCACTCCAGCCTGGGCAACAGAGTGAGACTCTGTCTCAAAAAAAATAAATATAAAAAAGATAAAATGATAAAGGGCTAAGATAAAGTAAGGTTAGTGGTTATGGAGAGACACAAATTCCTCAAACATTGTAAAGGAAGAACTGATGGGACATACAAAGGATAAAAGTAGCTTTATGAAAGTGGACCAGAATGGTAAGTTTTCAGAATAAAGTGTACATCTATGGGTCATTTATATTATAGTTTTTATTTTTAATGCCAAGTTAGTTGGAGTCTCTGTGTATATGGGAAGGTAGTGTGAAAAGAAAAGTTTAGATCCCTACTTTTTCAGAGAAAACAACTTTCAAAATATAATTCAAAACATAATTAGAACACATATCTTAGGGGTTTAATGCTTATGCATTTTTTTTTTTTTTTGAGGCGGAGTCTCGCTCTGTCGCCCGGACTGGAGTGCAGTGGCCAGATCTCAGCTCACTGCAAGCTCCGCCTCCTGGGTTTACGCCATTCTCCTGCCTCAGCCTCCGGAGTAGCTGGGACTAACAGGCCACCTCGCCCGGCTAGTTTTTGTATTTTTAGTAGAGACGGGGTTTCACCGTGTTAGCCAGGATGGTCTCGATCTCCTGACCTCGTGATCCGCCCGTCTCGGCCTCCCAAAGTGCTGGGATTACAGGCTTGAGCCACCGCGCCCGGCCCGCTTATGCATTTTAAGATTAAGATTGTCCTGAGACTTGGAAGAGCAATCTGCTGGTGTGTTTGGAAGACTTTTCAATGATTTTGTAGGGAAAAGCCCAAGTATTAACATCTTCAGTGATTTCACCACACTGTCAAGTTCTCTGCCAGTGGAATTTGAAGGAAATAAAACTACAGGAATTCATTAGAGATTTCCTAGTGTGCCCCTGTTGGTAGACGTGCTTCAGGAAAAGGTGAACAGCTCCTAGCCAAAGAGGAAGCAGCTTTCAGAAAACAAAGCCAAGAATAAGAATTGGCAGTACTCTCAAGACACTGAGCAACATTGTTCAAGACACTCTGGTCTTCCTGTTTTGTGGGATTTGCAAATATATTTTGCACTTAACTGGCAAATATTTTGGCAGCATAGGACTTTAGTTTCAAGTATATTTTTATGCAGCACCCACCTACTCTAATAATGAAATTCAAATATTCCCATCCTAATCCCCACTGCCTCCAAAACAATACAATTAATCCTTCTCTGATGGAGAGAATGACAAATTCCCTTCTGCCAAAAGCAACCACTCTTCTTATTCCTTTAAAACACTGTCAACTATCTCCCTTTGTTTTAAGGCAACAGAACAAATAAAATAAAATGAAGCTTTCTTGCATTACCAAGTAAGGCTAACTGATCTAGGATCTAAAATATACTGAAGATGTGCAAAACTTGTGCGTACACTTGAAACTATTGGCGACTGTGAGTATTTTATGCCTATGCTCTTGGTTATATTGAATATCTATAGCAAAGTTATTCTCCATGTCCAAATGGCATACTAAACATATATCATCAATATTATATGTTCTGCAGCAGACAACTGCCTGGCTTGAATTCTTTTTGTTTGTTTGTTTGAGATGGAGTCTTGCTCTGTCACCAGGATGGAGTGCAGTGGCACGATCTCGGTTCACTGCAACCTGCGCCTCCCAGGTTCAAGCGACTGTCCTGCCTCAGCCTCCCGAGTAGCTGGGACTACAGGCGCCTGTCACCATGCCCGGCTAATTTTTTGTATTTTTAGTAGAGATGGGGTTTCACCATGTTGGCCAGGATATTCTCAATCTCTTGACCCTGTGATCTGCCCGCCTCTGCCTCCCAAAGTGCTGGGATTACAGGCGTGAGCCACCAAGCCCGGCCAGCTTGAATTCTTTACAGCTGTGTGTTAGGTCTTTGCGAAGCAAACACAATCATTTCCTACTTGAAGAAAAGAACTAGAGAAACAGAAGAGGAAAGAGAAAATTTGCAAGGTGATTAAAAAGGAATAATTATATTTAGAGAGTTACCTTTTCTTTTCAAGTTTGGAACTGACATACCTTTGGTCCAGCTGTGACTTTAAGTTTTTCTGGGACAAAAGTAGAGAGTAAGTATCTCAGGGTAATCTGTAAAAAAAAAAAAAATCTTGTGCCACTGGAATAATTTTACTCCGATAATATCAGAAAAATGTAGTTGCCCCTTTGCCTTCTCATGTTTAAGGAAAGTCTTAAACATGAGTTTAAGTTTCTCTTTTTTTTTTTTTTGAAACAGAGTTTTGCTCTTGTCACCCAGGCTGGAATGCAATGGTGCGATCTTGGCTCACTGCACCCTCTGCCTCCTGGGTTCAAGCGATTCTCCTGCCTCAGCTTCCCAAGTAGCTGGGATTACAGGCACCTGCCACCATGCCCAACTAATTTTTGTATTTTTAGTAGAGACAGGGTTTTGTCATTTTGGCCAGGCTGGTCTCGAACTCCTGCCCTGAGGTGACCCACCTGCCTCAGCCTCCTAAAGTGCTGGGATTACAGGCATGAGCCACCACACCTGACCTGAGTTTAAGTTTTTTAGGCAAACCTCTCAAGTTATATTTAAGCTCCAATATTCGAACATTCTAATTAAACCTCTTTGAATAAATAGTTCTACATTTTGTTAACTATGGAAACCAGCCATGACTGTCAGTTGATTGGGGCCCTGGATCATTGAATTCAGCTACTAGAATCTACTTGTCATTAACAGTTTACAAAACCAAAAAGAACAGGGGAGTATTCCTTTCTCTGGTCTTTCCCTCGGTTCTTTCATCTTTTCGCCTCCTCCCCAATTCCATCCCCCACTCTCTTCTCACCTCTCCAGTTCCTGAGTAATTTGCAATACAGTCTTTTGAATTACCCTCAATGTTTTTATTGGTTTTAAGTTGGAACCCCATTAAACTGGCATTTTGCTGAACACTAATTTCATTAAATTAAAGTATAATTTGTGGCTTAATAGCAGGCTAAAGAAAACATTTTTAATTAATTAATTTACATCTATTTAAATGGAAACCTACCCTATTAGTGTAAAGAATTTTGGTGGAAGGGAAAGAGAAAAGGTAAAGTACAGAGTTCTATGCTACTAAACTATTGAAACAAATATTTCTAAAAATATAATCTCTCGAATTTATTTTATTATATATTTACTATTTTTAGAGACAGGGTCCCTCTCTGTTGGCCTGGCTGGAGTGCAGTGGTGCAATCAAGGCTCACTGTAACCTCCAACTCCTGGGCTCCAGTGATTCTCCTGCCTCAGCCTCCTGAGTAGCTAGGATTACAGGTGTGTACAACTGAGACAGCCAAGTATAAAGGGGTCCCAGGAGAACCTCTGACCAGCCCCTACGCTGGGAGAATGGGGTGGAGCCATTGGAAGTTTGAGCCCTTTGCAGTGGGGAGGAGCCTGGACTCTCTCCTGTTCCAGGGTGGTAACCTGTGATTCAATCTGTGAGGCAAGAGACCAGCTAGCAGGACTCTTACTTTGCTTTCAGTCCCTGTTTCCCCTTTTTCCTTTTCACCCAATAAATTCCGTTTTTCTCACCCTTCAAAGTGTCTGCAAGCCTAATCTTTACTGGTTGTATGACAAGGACCCTAAGAAGAAAGTCCTACAACACTACCATGCCCAGCTAATTTATATATATATAGTTGTAGAGATGGGGTGCTCCTATGTTGCACTGGTAGGTCTTGAGCTCCTGGCCTCAAGCACTTCCCCTGCCTCGGCCTCCCAAGGTGATGGGATTACAGATGTGAGTCATCACATAACGCCTAGACTCTCAAATTTCTTGGTGGAAACTTGACCGGGCGCATTATGAGATTTTATCTATTAGTAGCAGATTAGATGGCAGCCCATGGAATACTGCCATTGATAAGGCCCTTTGAGGTAAGCAAAATGATACTTCACCGATATTCATTCTGTGATCTTGGCTTCTAAGACCTCTCTTTAGATTTTGCTGAATTTTAAAATTGCCTGGGGAGCTTTTAAAAATCCCAAAGCCCAGGCCACACTCACACCAATTAAATCAGAATTTCTCCTGATTCATACTGGAGACTCCAGTATGCAGATAGTTTGAGGACCAGTACTTCTTAATACCTAATGTACGCATGAATGACTTGTGGATCTTGACGAACTTGCAGGTTTTGAGTGTAGGCCTATACTGAGGCACAAGATTCTGCATTTTTTAAAAATGTGTTTTTGTTAAATATGGAACACTTCACAAATTTGTGTATTGCCTTTGTGTAGGGGGGGCATGCTGATCTTCTCTGAATTGTTCTAATTTTATTATATGTGTTCTCAAAGCAAGCACAGATACTGCATTTCTAACCAGCTCCCAGGTGAAGCCCACAATGGTCCTCCCTGGTTCTTGAGTAGCTAGGGTGTTAGGAAGTATTCCCTCTATTTCTGTTTCCTAAAAGACATTATAAAGAACTTGTGGCCTGGCGTGGTAGCTCACACCTGTAATCCCAGCACTTTGGGAGGCTGAGGCGGGTGGATCATGAGGTCAGGAGATCAAGACCATCCTGGCTAACACAGTGAAACCCCGTCTCTACTAAAAATACAAAAAATTAGCCGGGCGTGGTGGTGGGCACCTGTAGTCCCAGCTACTTGGGAGGCTGAGGCAGGAGAATCGCATGAACCTGGGAGGCGGAGCTTGCCGTGAGCCGAGATCATGCCACTGCACTCCAGCCTGGGCGACACAGCGAGACTCTGTCTCAAAAAAAAGAACTTGTACAGCTGCTTCTTTAAATGTTTGATATAATTTGCCAGTGAATCTATCTGGGGCTAGGGACTTTCTGTTTTGGAATTTTATTAATTATTGATTCAACTTTTAAAATAATCCTGGATCTTTACAGATTGTCTAATTTGTGTGTGTGAATTTTGGCAGATTGCATCTTTCAAGGAATTGGTCCATTTCATCTAGGTTATCAAATTTGTGAGAATAGTTTTGTTACTATCCTTTTAATGTCTATAGGGTCTTCAAGTGATGGCCACTCTTTTTTTAAAAAAAACTTTTACTGACACGGCCTTTCTTTATGAAGCTTTCATTTTCTGACCTTTATTGATTTTCTGACCTTTATCAATTTTCTTCTCTTTGAAGAACATCTTTTGGCCAGACATGTTGGCCAATGCCTGTAATCCCAGCACTTTAGGAGGCTGAGGTGGGAGGATCACTTGAGTCCAAGAGTTCGAAACCAGGCTGGCCAACATAGTGAGACCATGACTCCAATTTTGTTTGTTTGTTTGTTTGAGACAAGGTCTCACTCTGCTGCCCAGGCTGAAGTGCACAGGCATGATCAGGGATCACTGCAGACTTGACCTCCCAGGCTCAAGTGATCCTCCCACCTCAGCCCCCCAAGTAGCCGGGACTATCAGTGCGTGTGTCACCACACCTGGCTAATTTTTTTTATTTTTAGTAGAGATGGGGTTTTGCCATGTTGCCCAGGCTGGTTTTGAATTCCTGAGCTCAAGTGATCTGCGCACTTCAGCCTCTCAAATTGCTGGGATTACAGGCATGAGCCACCATGCTGGGTCTTCTATTTAAAAAATAAAATAAAGTAAAATAACTTTTAAAAAACACTTCTGCAAGACAGATGTGCTGACAACAAATTCCCTTGATATTTGTTTGTCTGAGAAAGTCTATTTCTTCTTTAAATCTGAAGGAAAATTTCACAGTATACAGAATTCTAAGTTGGTGTTATTTTTCTACCAACGTGTTAAATATACTGCATTCTCTTCCTGCTTGCATGGTTTCTAATAAGTCAGATATAATTCTTATCTTTGTTTCTCTATAGTTAAGAATATTTTTCCCCTCTGGCTTCATTGAAGATTTTCTCTCTATCTTTGATATTCTGTAGTTTGAATATGATATACCTATGTGTAATTTACTTGGGATTTATTCTTCCTGGTATTCTTTGAGTTTCCTGAATCTGTAGTTTAGTATCTAACATTAATTTGGGAGAAACTCTCAGTTCATAATTGCTTCAAATATTGTTTTTGGTTGGGCGCAGTGGCTCACGCCTGTAATTCCATCATTTCAGGAGGCTGAGGTAGGTCGATCACCTGAGGTCAGAAGTTTGAGACCAGCCTGGCCAACATGGTGAAACCCCGTCTTTACTAAAAATACAAAAATTAGTTGGGCGTGGTGGCAGGAGCGTGTTATCCCAGCTACTACGGAGGCTGAGGCAGGAGAATCACTTGAATCCAGGAGGCAGAGGTTGCAGTGAGCTAAGATTATACCACTGCACTCCAGCCTGGGCAACAGAGTGAGATTCTGTCTCAAAAATAAAATACACACACACACACACACACACAGTGTTTGTTCCTTTTTCTCTTTCTGTAAGTTATATATTTTGAATCGTCCCGCAGTTCTTGAATATTTTGCTCCCCCTTTTTTGGGTCTTTTTTCTCTTGGCTTTTCAGTTTCTACTGAACATTCTCAAGCTCAGAGAATCTTTCCTCAGCTGTGTTTAGTCACCTCTAAAGATTGTGAATAGCAATCTTCATAGTATTTTTAATCTCTAGCATTTTTTTGACTCTTTCTCAGAATTTCCATCTGTCTTATTACATGCCATCTACTTTATCCATTGGAGCTTTCATTTATTTCTTTTTCTTTTTTCTTTTTCTTTTTTAGAGGCATAGTCTCACTTTGTCACCCAGGTTGGAATGCAGTGACATGATCATAGCTCACTGCAGCCTCAAACTCCTGGGCTCAAGTGATCCTCCTGCCCCAGCTTTCTGAGCACCTGGGACTATAGACATGCACCACTGTGTCGAGTATTTTTTGTAGTTTTTGTAGTGATTGGATCTCGCTATGTTCTGCAGGGTAGTCTCGAACTCCTAGCTTCAACTGATTTTCCTGCCTGGGCTTCCCAAAGTGCTGGGGTTATAGGTGTGAGCCACCATGCCCAGCTTATTTATTTATTTTTAGTTTTAGTTTTGGAGATGGAGTCTCACTCTGTCACCCGGGCTGAAGTGCAGTGGCACAATCTCGGCTTACTGCATCCTCTGCCCCCTAGGTTCAAGCTATTCTCTTATCTCAGCCTCCCGAGTAGCTGGGATTATAGGCATGCGCCACCACGCCCAGCTAATTTTTTGTATTTTTAGTAGACGGGGTTTCATCATGTTGGCCAGATTGGTCTTGAATTCTAAACCTCAGGTTATCTACCCACCTTGGCCTCCCAAAGTGCTGAGATTACAGGCATGAGCCACCATGCCCAGCTGGAAACAAATGATTTTTTTCTTTTTTTTTCTTGAGACATTCTTGCTCTGTCACTCAGGCTGGAGTGCAGTGGTGTGATCTTGGCTCACTGCACCTGTGCCTCTCATATTCAAGCAATTCGCATGCCTCATCCTGCCAAGTAGCTGGGATTATAGGCACACGCCACCATGCCAGGCTAATTTTTGTATTCTTAGTAGAGACGGTTTCACCATGTTGGTGAGGCTGGTCTTGAACTCCTGGCCTCTTATTTATTTTTTGAGACAGGGTCTCACTGTATCACCCAGACTAGAGTGCAGTAATGTAATTATAGCTCACTAGCCTCAAACCCCAGGTCCCGACTGATCCACCTGCCTCAGTTTCCCAAGTAGCTACGACTACAGCCACATGCCAGCCCACCCAGCTCATTTAAAATTTTTTTTTTAGTTTTTAATTTAATTTAATTTAATTTTGAGACAGGGTCTCACTTTGTTGCTCAGGCTGGAGTACAGTCGAGTGATCACTGCTCACTGCAGCCTTGACTTCTCCAGGCTCAGGGGATTCTCCTACCTCGGCCTCCTGAGTAGCTAGCACTACAGGTATATGCCACCATGCCCAGCTAATTTATGTATTTTTTGTAGAAACAGGGTTTTGCCATTGCCCGGGCTGGTCTTGAACTCCTTCACTCAAGCAGTCCTTCCACCTCAGCCTCCCAATATGGTGGGATTATAGGTGTGAGCTACTATGCCTGGTGCCATTAGAGCTTTTATCATATTAATCATAGTTGTTTTTAATTCCCACTCTGATAATTCTACCCTTCCTAGAATGTCTGTGTCTGGTTCTAGTGCTCTCTCTGTTCAAACTATTTTTTGCCTTTTAGTATGCCTTGTATTTTTTTGTTGTTGTTGAAAGCCAGACATGATGTACTGAGTAAAAAGAACTCTAGTAGCTAGGCCTTTCCTGATGTGGTGGTGGGGGGTGGGGGTTGGGGGGTAGTATTCTACAGTCCTATGATTAGATCTTGGTTTTTAAGTAAGCCTGTGCCCGTAGGCTGTGAACTTCATCGTGCCTCTCAGTCTCCCCAACCTTCCACCTTAAATAGGACAGGATGGCTGGAGGGGTTTGGAGTTGGGTATTTCCGTTCACCGAGGTCATTTAAGTGCTCATAAAACCTCAATAGGTTAGCCTCTGATAAGATAGTTTCTCTTAAAGGCAGGTCTTGTTACGAAGAACAGAATGTTCTGGTGTATTTAAAAATGGTTAATTTTTCTGCTGCACAGTCTGATGCTAAAGGGGATTTTTTTTTTTTTAATCTTCAGTGTAAGAGCATCATAAAGTTCCAGGAGGTAAAACGTGGGCCCAGAAATGATCTTTTCAGTATGCTAGTGCTGATGAGATTCATAGTTGCTGATTCATAATAATTTATGAATCACAAGAAATTGAAGTATGAATCAGAATGGTAATTAATTGGTTTTCTTACGGGTATTCCTATGACTGAGATACTCAAGTTTCTTCCACAAGCAAATTTACCAGATTTTTTTAAAAAAGCAGATGCACTTGAGAGCTTTTGCATCAAAGAATGGAAAATCCTTGTGTGAAGCTGTCTCCATTCATAACAGAAAAACTTCCTTATGCCTGGACATTTTATATTGCCCTGATTCGGTGTTAAAAGTGTAGTTAAGTATTCTCAGATTCTGGTAATTGTCATTAAAAATAATTAAGACGCCACTTATGGGATGATTATTCTGTGCTAGGAACAATGAACAATGCTAAGCACTTAATCCTCACAAAATCTTTGTAGGTAAAGATGACTACATTTTGGTAGATTAGGAAGGTTACATGACTGACTTAGTCAAACTCACCCTCCAAGTTAGTAAAACCCAGAGGCAAGTTCCAATGTGGAGCTCTCTAGTCTGTTACAGTAGTTAGTTAGTCAGACAAGTGCAGGGCAGGAGAGTCCCCCACCCCCAACCCAGGAATGTCAGGCCACCATCAGGTGATGGTCAGGCAGTTGTTACACTGATTCTGCAAAATAGTAATTGGTTGCAGCTAGTGCCAGGGAAAGGCAGTCTCCCAATAGATAGAAACACCTGAAACTAGTGATCAGCAGCTTCCTGATAAAGATCTCAGGAGCTGGGCAAATGGGCTCAATCAAGCATATGCACTAAGTGGCAAAATGCTAGAGTTTAACTGGTATATGGCCTCCTGAGAACATTTGACTGGTAAGAGAAAAACACCTCAGATGAGCATGCATACAACTTCTGTAAACACACTGCACATGTGGCCCCACCCAAGTGCTGACAGGCCACTGTGCATGCAGACAGCCCATCCCAAGGGAAGAATCAGGGGAGAAGGGACGTAAGACCCCAGAAGTATGCCAGGGTGTAAAACCACCAGTCAAAGGTCAAACTGTGCATGGGATTTCTCAAGTTGCTCACCTGACCCTCTTCCAAGTGTACTTTATTTCCTTTCATTACTGCCCTAAAGCGTTTTGATAAACTTTTACCCCTGCTCTAAAAGTTGTCTTGCTCTCTCACTCTGCCTTACGCTCCTCTGTCGAATTCTTTCTTCTGAGGAGGCAAGAACTGAGGTTGCTGCAGACCTGTACGGACTGGCCACTACTAACATATTTTGGTGCCACGTGACTAGGATACGTTCTGCTGCTAACAAGCCAACCACACATTATATGAACCGTATCTGTTTTCTGGATAGCCCAGAACAAACCCTTCTAAGTTAACATGTTCTTTATTCTGATATGTTATAGTAAAATTAGTTACAAATGATTCAGTTTTAGCTTTGGCCAGTTAATAAATGTGACTGTGATCAGTTTTCCATGAAATTTTATAATCTAGAATATTTTATTTTGTATTTTTAGAGACAGGGTCTCACTCTGTTTCCCATGCTGGAGTGCGGTGGTGCCACGATAACTCACTGCAGCCTTGAACTCCTGGCCTCAAGTGATCCTCCCACGTTAGCCTCCCAAGGCACTGGGATTATAGGTGTGAGTCACCATGCCTGGCGGTAGAATGTTTTCAATGTGTAAAAGAAGTATAGAGAGTATTGTAATAAATACTCATTTTACCCATATGATGACTTCTAAGCATTGGCATAAGTCTGTTCTCCATAAAGAGATTCCTTTAAAACATAGACCAGTTGGGTCATTTTTCTTCTCAAAATTCTCTGATGGCTTCCCACATCTAAATTAAAGCTCAAAGTCCCAATGAGTCACCAGGCCTTACACCATCTGGCACCCCATTAACTCCCACCCTGTCTCCTCCCATTTTCCCTCCCATTACTGGTACTCCAGCTACATTTACTTTGTTATGTTTTCAAGATGCCAAACGCTTTCCTATGTCAGCCTTTGTGCCTTCAGCTTTCTCTGTCTGCGTCACTCCTATCCTCAGGATCAAGTTTAGCTGTAAGACAATGGGAGAAAAAAATAGACATTTATTTCTTTCATGTTCAAGAAATATAGAAACAGTCACTCCAAAGACAGTATAGCAATTTCATGGTTTCAAGCATCCACACTCCTTCTGTCTTGTTGCTTTGCCATATGTGACTTCCATTCTCAAAGTCATTTCACAGTCCAAGGTAGCTACAAGAACTCCAGTCCCTGGGCTTGAATTGCAGCCAACAGGAAAGAGGAAAAGGCAAAGAGCACTCTGTTTCTATGAAATGTCAGGTGAAAAAGGAAATGGAACATCTGATTTTTTTTAAATGTTTTTTAAAAATTCCCTTTTTTAAAACCTTTGGCCGGGCATGGTGGCTTATGCCTGTAATTCCAGCACGTTGGGAGGCCGAGGCGGGCAGATCATGTGAGGTCGGGAGTTTGAGGCTAGTCTAGCCAACATGGTGAAACCTCATCTCTATTAAAAATACAAAAATTAGCCAGGTGTGGTGGCACACACCTGTAGTCCCAGCTACTTGGGAGGCTGAGGCATGAGAATCGCTTGAATCCAGGAGGTGGAGGTTGCAGTGAGCCAAGATCAAGCACTCCAGCCTGGGCGACAGAGCCAGACGATGTCTCAAAATAAATAAATAAATAAATTAATTAATTAATTCACACCTTTGCTATATGAAGTAAAATCCCATCTACCTTCATGGCAGCCTTAGAGGATATTAAGGTATTCTTTTCAACTAAATTTCTTTCTCATCAGCCTACTAGTAAAAATGCAGTTGAGCTTGATCTCACTGTATTGCCTCTGATCCAGGATAATTCAGATATTTTTTGTTTTAGCAACAAAAACCTTTTAAAAATTAATTGCATAACCACACTATATAATACTAATATATTTATTGATACAAGTACTTTATGTGCTAAAATGATAACTTTTGCTTATCAGGAAATTATACAATGAAAACAGTATTTTTAGCACAAAAACCTTGTGAGAAAGGTTTACTGATACCAGCTGTAGTAAGCCCCTGAAATTTATTTCTGCATTTGTTTTGATTGTACAATATTGAGAAAAAAAATCTCTCTCATGGACTAGCAGTCAGAAATGATTTTAGGTTTTTGTGTTGTGTTGTTTTGTTCATCTTATAATTTCATAGTTCTGATTAAACAGACATGGCAAGAGAAGATTTATTCTGAGAAACAAATAAAAATGGCACAAATTAACACATATGTTCCCAATATGTTAAACTTCAGTATATAGTACATGAGAAGGCATGGTAAATACGTTTTTATACAAATTCTTAAATGTTTTAAATAAATAATTATATATTTTTAATATATTTTGAAGGGGCACATTGTCACTTATTGGCTTTTAAGAAAATAGCTTTGGCTGGGCACGGTGGGATCACTCCTGTAATCCCAGCACTTTGGGAGGCCGAGGTGGGTGGATCACCGGAAGTCAGGAGTTTGAGACCAGCCTGGGCAACATGGCAAAACCCTGTCTTTACTAAAAACACAAAAAATTAGCTGGGCATGGTGGCGGGTGCTTGTAATCCCAGCTACTTGGGAGGCTGAGACAGGAGAATAGCTTCAACCCAGGAGGCAGAGGTTACAGTGAGCCAAGATCGTGCCACTGCACTCTAGCCTGGGCAACAGAGCAAGACTCTGTCAAAAAAAAAAAAAAAAAAGGCCAGACATGGTGGCTCATGCCTGTAATCCCAGGACTTTGGGAGACCGAGGCAGGTGGATCACCTGAGGTCAGGAGTTTGAGACCAGCCTAGCCAACCTGGTAAACCCCGTCTCTACTAAAAATACAAAAATTAGTTGGGCATGGTGGCAGGAGCGTGTTATCCCAGCTACTACGGAGGCTGAGGCAGGAGAATCACTTGAATCCAGGAGGCAGAGGTTGCAGTGAGCTAAGATTATACCACTGCACTCCAGCCTGGGCAACAGAGTGAGATTCTGTCTCAAAAATAAAATACACACACACACACACACACACAGTGTTTGTTCCTTTTTCTCTTTCTGTAAGTTATATATTTTGAATCGTCCCGCAGTTCTTGAATATTTTGCTCCCCCTTTTTTGGGTCTTTTTTCTCTTGGCTTTTCAGTTTCTACTGAACATTCTCAAGCTCAGAGAATCTTTCCTCAGCTGTGTTTAGTCACCTCTAAAGATTGTGAATAGCAATCTTCATAGTATTTTTAATCTCTAGCATTTTTTTGACTCTTTCTCAGAATTTCCATCTGTCTTATTACATGCCATCTACTTTATCCATT
>NW_012116577.1:3211022-3228430 GCF_000951035.1 Colobus angolensis palliatus | reverse complement strand
TTCCTAAGTAGCTGGGACTACAGGCATGCACCACCACGCCCAGCTAATTTTTTGTATTTTTAATAGAGACGGGCTTTTGCCATGTTGCCCAGGCTTGTCTCCAACGCCTGAGCTCAGGTAATCTGCCTACCTCGGCTTCCCAAAGCTCCAGACAACTTTCTAGCTATAAAGATTTGCCTTTCTGCATGTTTCATTAAATGGAATCCTATAATTGCTTTGTACTTTTCTTTTATTATACTTAGCATTTGTTGAGGTTTATCCATCTTGTAGCATGAATTAGTACTTCATTAATTTTGATTGCTGAACGATTTTTTATTGTATGAATATACCACATTTTATTTACTTATCAGTTGATGGGTATATTCAGATTTCCAATTTTTAGCTGTTATGGATAATGCTACTGTATAACATTCTCTTCCAGCCCTTTCTGTAAACATAGGCTGTCATTTCTCTTGGACAGATTCTGAGAAATGAATTTGCTGATTCATATGTTAAACATAGGTTTCGCTTTTAAAGAAACTGCCAAACTGTTTTCCAAAGTGATTTTATCATTTTTAAATTCCTACCAGCAATGTATGAGGATTCTAATTTCTCCACCTCATCTCGCCAGCAGTTGTTACTGCAGGTCTTTTTGATAACAGCTATTTTAGTGGGTGTGAAGTGGGATCTCATTATGGTTTGAATTTGTATTTACCCAATGGCTAATGATGCCAAGCATCTTTTCATGTACTTTTTGGCCATTCATATGTCTTAGGTGAAATGTCTTTGTAAATTTTTGCCCTTTTTTTCTTTTTTTTTTTTTGAGATGGAATTTTGCTCTGTCACCCAGGCTGGAGTGCAGTGGTGCGATCTGGGCTCACTGCCAGCTCCGCCTCCCAGGTTCACGCCATTCTCCTGCCTCAGCCTCCAGAGTAGCTGGGACGACAGGCGCCGGACTCCACTCCTGGCTAATTTTGTTTTTGTATTTTTAGTGGGGACGGGCTTTCACCGTGTTAACCAGGATGGTCTCAATCTCCTGACCTCATGATTCGCCCCCCTTGGCCTCCCAAAGTGCTGGGACTACAGGCGTGAGCCACCACGCCCGGCCAATTTTTGCCCTTTTTTAAACTGAGGTATTTGTTTTGGTATTGAGTTGTAATGGTTCTTTATATAATCCAGATAAAAATTGTTCCTCTGGCCTGTACGTTTAGAAAAGGGCACATGCAATATTTACATTTTAAATTTAGTTTACAGATGGAACTAAAAATGTATACATGCTGTATACATTTTTAGTTGTGGGAAAAAAGTCTATACTATGGATATAAATTATTTGATATTTGATTTGTAAATATTTTCTCTCAGTCTGTGGCTCGTTTTTTCATTTTCTTAATGATTAAAATATATTTTAGAAACGATATTTTCACGAAAGTCTTGGAGTCCCTAAATCCTCTACTTAGTAAACATAGGCTCATCAGAACACAGTTTGAAATCGACTGCAAGCGTTTCAGCAGCCTTTAAATTCAGCAAGCTGAGTAACTTATCTTCAAGGGAATCGTGGACTGGTGGAATTGGAAGGGCCTTTGCAATTAACCAGATGCCTCCTAATTTTGTAAATAGACTCCTGGATATTTGAATGACTTAACTACAATTCCTATACGCCAGGTTTTATAGAGCATTTCTGAAGGCCCACGGCTTGGATGTGAGGTCAAACAGAGACTAGTGACTGATAAGTTCAGCTAGGACAGGGGTATAAAGTGAGAAAATCAGTATTTCCTATTGGCACTAGAGATTTATTTGCTGGCTGAAGATAAAGGAGAGTAGGCATCAAAAAGAAGGAAGGAAGAACTCTGAACTCTATAAAAACAGGCTTTAATAATAGAAATCTACCTCAAAGACTGTTTAAAAAAGAAAAAAGAAACCCAACAAACAAGAACTCTTGCAGTTAAGGGAACTGTGTTCAGTATATAAGGGGTGACTTTGCATATTTCCCTCAAATCACCCCATGCCTTCTTTGCATTTATGACTCATGTACATTTATTTTTGTATAGCCCTTTAAACTAACCTCATTCATTTATACCCCTTTAAACTAACTTCATTCATTAGCAATGGACTGTTCTTTTTAATGATAAAAATCCTAAATAGGAATAGAAGGAAACTGCTTCAGCATGATAAAGACCATATATGAAAAACCCACAGCTAACTTTATATCAATGGTACCATCAAACTGAAAGTTTTTCCCTTAAGATTATTAACAAGTGCCTGATTTGCCACTTACATTCAACAGGGTATTAGCAATTGTAGCCAGAGAAATTAGGCAACAAAAATAAAGGCATTTAAATTGGAAAGGAGCAAGTACAATTATCTCTGTTCACAGATGTTGTAATCTTCTTTGTTGAAAACCTTAAAGATTCCACACATGAAAATTAGAGCCAATAAACAAATTCAGCAAAATGGAGGCATGCAAAATCAACACAGAAAAATCAGTTGCATTTTATTTTATTTCTTATTTATTTACATATATTTTTAGATATAGGATCTCACTCTGTTGTCCAGGCTAGAGTACAGTAGCATGATCATAACTCACTGCAGCCTTGAACTCCTTGGCTCAGGTGATTCTCCTGCCTCAGCCTCCCGAGTAGCTGAGAATACAGGCATGTGCCACTACACCCAGTTCATTTTTAAATTTTTTGTAGTGACGGTGTCTTACTATGTTGCCCAGATTGGTCTCAAGCTCCTGATCCTCCCTCCTTGACCTAGGTGTGAGTCATTGCACCTGGCCTGGTTGCATTTTATACTCTAGCAATGAATAATCAATCCAAAAAGGAAACTAAGAGAACAACTCAAGTCATAATATCATCAAAAAGAGTAAAATACTTATAAATACATTTAACCAAGGAGCTACAAGATTTGTGTACTGCAAACTTCAAAACGTTGCAGAAAGAGATTGAAGAAAATATAAATGAATATGAAAACATCCTGTGTTCATGAATTGAAAGATATAATATTGTGTTTTTGTTGTTATTTAGACAGGGTCTTGCTTCTGTCACCCAGGCTGGAGTCCAGTGGTACAATCTTGGCTCATTGCAGCCTCTGCTTCCCAGGTTCAGGTGATTCTCCTACCTCAGCCTCCTGAGTAGCTGGAATTACAGGCGTGCACCACCAAGACCAGCTAATTTTTGTGTATTTTGTAGAGACTGGTTTTGCCATGTTGCCCAGGCTGGTCTTGAACTCCTGAGCTCAAGTAATCTGCCTGCCTCAGCCTCTCAAAGTGCTGGGATTACAGGCAGGAGCCACTGCACAGCCTGGAAGATCTAAAATTGTTAGGATGACAATACTACCCAACAGAGTCTACAGATTCAATGCAATCCTATCTAGCTCCCAAGGCCAGTTTTTGTAGAAACAGAAACACCCATTCTAAAATTCAAGTGAATTGTAAGGGACTCTGAATAGCCAAAATAATCTTGAAAAAGAAGAACTAAATTGGAAGTCTCACACTTCCTGATTTTAAATCTTATTACAAAGTTATGGCTGGGTGTGGTGGCTCATGCTTCTAATCTCAGCACTTTGGGAGGCCAAAGTGGAAGGATCAGGAGTTTGTGACCAGTCTGGGCAACATAGTGAGACCCTATATCTGTTAAATTTTTTTAAAAAAACAAAGTTAATTGTAATTAAAATAGTGTCGTATGGCCATAAGGACAGATGTTTAGACCAATACAATAGAATAAAGAGCCAGAAATAAACCTTTGCATATGTGGGCAATTGATTTTCAACTAAGGTGCCAAGACTAATTCAGTCGGGAAAGGATAGATGTTTCAACATATGAGGCTGGGAAAACTGGATAGCCACATATGAAAGAAAAAAGTTGGACCCTTACCTTATATAGTATTATATACAAAAATGATCAAAAACCTAAATCTAAGACTTAAACTTGTGAAACTCTTACAAGAAAACATAAGAGAAAATGACATTGGATTTGGCAATGCTTTTTAGGCTATGACACTGTAGCTTATTTTACAGGATGCTTTCCCTCCCCAACCCATGACCACATATGCCAATAGCAATCCCAGATATTATTATGACTAAAAATGCCACTGGACATTTCCAAACATCCTACCTGTAGTTGAAATCACTATAAGATACAAAAGATATTTTTGTGTTTTGTTAATAGCATATTTTCAGAGATTGGTAAGAAACTGCCCCATTTTGGTAGGGTGTCTTCTCTACCCACTCTTCTTAGTACAAATTGTTAAATTAGCTCATCCCTTTAATATAATTTTTAATGTTTGTGGGTACATTGTAGGTATATGTATTTATGGGGTACATGAGATATTTTGACACAGGCATACAATATGTAATCATCACATCAGGTTAAATGAGATATCCGTCACCTCAAGGATTTATCCTTTATTTTTCTTCTTTTCGAGAGGGAGTCTTGCTCTGTTGCCCAGGCTGGAGTCCAGTGGCTTGATCTTGGCTCACTGCAACCTCCGCCTCCCGGGTTCAAGCAATTCTCTTGCCTCAGCCTCCTGAGAGCTGAGATTAGAGGCGCCTGCCACCACACCTGGCTAATTTTTGTATTTTTAGTAGAGATGGGGTTTCACCGTGTTGGCTGGGCTGATCTTGAACTCCTGACCTCAAGAGATCCACCTGCCTCGGCCTCCCAAAGTTCTGGGATTACAGGAGTGCACCACTGCGCGTGGTCAACATTTATCCTTTCTTTGTGTCACAGACAACTCAATTATACTTTTTTAGTTAGTTTAAAATGTACAATAAATTACTATTGACTGTAATCATCCAGTTGTGCTATCAAATACTAGATCTTACTCATTCCATCTAACTATATTTTTGTACCCATTAACCAGCCCCACTTCTCCCCTGCCACAGTACCTTCCCAGTCTCTGGTAACCACCTTTTGTTTTTTGAGACAGTGTCTCTCTCTATCTCCCAGGCTGGAGTTCAGTGGCGCAGTCTCAGTTCACCGCAACCTCTGCCTCCTGGGTTCAAGCAATTCTCCCTGCCTCAGCATCCCGAGGAGCTGGGATTACAGGCACCCGCCACCATGCCCGGCTAAATTTTTGTACTTTTAGTAGAGACAGGATTTCACCATGTTAGCCAGGCTTGTCTCAAACTCCTGACCTCAAGTGATCTGCCTGCCTCAGCTTCCCAAAGTGCTGGGATTACAGGCACAAGCCACTGACCATGCTTATAACCACCGTTTTGAAAAATGTAATAGAGATGGAGTCTCACTATGTTGCCCAGGCTGGTTTCAAACAGACTCAAGAGATTCTCCCACATCAACCTCCCAAAGTGTTGGGGTTACAGGCATAAGCCACTGCGCCTGGCCCCTAACCACCATTCTACTCTATCTCCTGAGTTCACTTGTTTTGATTTTTTAGCTCATGCAAACAAGTGAAAACATGAGAAATTTGTCTTTCTGTGCCTGGCTTATTTCACTTGACATAATGACCTTCAATTCTGTTTATTTTGTTGCAGATGCCAGGATCTACTTTTTTTTATGGCTGAATAGTATTCTGTTGTGTGTAAGTACCACATTTTCTTTATCCATTCATCTGCTGATGGACACTTAGACTGTTTCTAAATCTTGGTTATTCTGAATAGTGCTGTAATATAAACATGGGAGTGCAGATATCTCTTTGTCATACTGATTTCCTTTTTGGGGGGGTATATACCAAGCAGTGGGATTCCTGGATCATATGTAAAGTTCTAGTTTTAGTTTTTTGAGACACCTCCAACTGTTCTCCGTAGCAGTTGGACTAATATATATTCCCACCAACAGTGCACAAGGGTTCCCTTTTCTCCCTCCACATTCTTGACAGCATTTGTTATTGTCCGTCTTTTGGATGAAAACTGTTTTAATAGGGATGAGATGATATCTCATGATAGTTTTGATTTGCATTTCTCTGATCAATGATAATGAGTACCTTTTCATGTTTGCCTGTTTGCCATTCGTATGTCTTCTGATGAGAAATGTCTGTTCAGATGTTTTGGCCATTTTAAAATTGGATTATTAGTTTTTTTGATAGACTTTTTTTCAGTTCCTTATACATTCTGGTTATTAATCCCTTGTCAGATGGGTAGTTTACAGATATTTTCTCCCATTAATGTGGTTCTGTGGTTTGTCTCCTCACTTTGTTGATTGTTTTCTTAGCTGTGCAGACGTTTTTAACTTGATGTGATCCCATTTATCCATTTTTGCTTTAATCATCTGTGCTCATGGGGTATTACTCAAAAAAACTGGACAACAGTTCGATATCCTGGAGATCTTCCTCAATGTGTTCTTTTAGTAGATTCATAGTTTGAGTTTTGTTTTGTTTTGACAGAGTTTCACTCTTGTTGCCCTGGCTGGAGTGCAGTGGCATGATCTCAGCTCAGGTTGTGGGATTACAGGTGCCCACAACCATGCCCAGCTAATTTTTTTGTATTTTTAGCAGAGAGAGGGTTTCATCATGTTGGCCAGGCTGGTATCAAACTCCCAACTTCAGGTGATCCACCTGTCTTGGCCTCCCAAAGTGCAGGGATTACAGGCGTGAGCCACCTTGCCCGGCCATGAGGTCTTAATATTTAAGTTTTTAATCCATTTTGATTTGATATTTGTTTATGGTAAGAAATAGGGGTCTAGATTCATTCTTCTGAATATAGATACCCTGTTTTCCTAGCATCATTATTGAAGAGATATTCTTTTCGCAGTGTATGTTCTTGGGACCTTTGTCAAAAATGAGTTCACTGTAGATGTATGGAATTGCTTCTGGGTTCTCTATTCTGTTCCACTGGTCTATGTGTCTGTTTTTATGCCAGTACCTTGCCATTTTGGTTTTTATAGCTCTGTACTATGATTTGATGTAAGGTAATGTGATTTTTCTGGTTTTGTTCTTTTTGCTTAGGATGACTTTGCCTATTGTGGGTCTTTTGAGGTTCCATATAAATTTTAGAGTTTGTTTTTCTGTTCTTATGAAGAATGCCATTGGTATTTTGATGAGGATTGCATTGAATCTGTAGATTTCTTTGGGTAATGTGACATTTTAACAACAATGGTTCTTCCAATCTATGAACATGGAATGTCTTTCCATTTTTGGTGTCCTCTTCGATTTCTTTCATTGCTATTTTATCACTTTCATTGTAAAGATATTTTACTCCTTTGATTAATTTCGAGGTACTTTATTTTATTTGTAGCTATTGTAAATGGGATTACTTTCTTGATTTTTTAGATTGTTTGCTACTGACATATAGAAATGCTACTGATTTTTTGTATGTTGATTTTGTATCCTGAAACTTTAGGATGCTACTATTAGGTCAGTTCTAATAGTTTTTTGCTGGAGTCTTTAGTTTCTCCAAATATGAGATCATATCATCTGCCAGCAAAGATAAATTTGACTTCCTCCTTTTCAGTTTGGATGCCCTTTATTTTTTTCTCTTATCTGATTGCTCTGAATAGGACTTCCAGTACCATGTTGAATAACAGTGGTGAAAGTGGAAATCCTTGTTTTGTTCCAGATCTTAGAGAAAAGGCTTCCAGTTTCTCCCCATTCAGTATGATACTAGCTGTGGGTCTGTTATATATGGCTTTTATTATGTTGAGGAATATTCTTTCCATACCCAGTTTTTTGGAGATTTTTATCATGAAGGGATGTTGAATGTTAGCAAGTTTTTGCTAACATTGAAATTGAAATAATCATGTCTTTGTCCTTCATTCTGTTGATATGATGTATGACATTAATGGATTTGTATATGTTGAACCATCTTTGCATCACTGGGATAAATTCTACTTGGTTATGATAAATGATGTTTTTGATGTATTGTTGAATTTGATTTGCTAGTATTTTGTTAAGGATTTTTCCATCAATATTCATCAGGTATACTGGCTTGTAGTTTTCTTTTTTTGATGTGTCTTTGTCTGGTTTTGGCATCAAGGTAACTCTGGCCTCATGGGATGAGTTTGGAATTATTCCCCCTTACTCTATTTTTTGGAATCGTTTTGGTAGAATTGGCATTTTTCCTTAAATGTTTGCTAGAATTCAGCAGTGAAGTCATTGGATTCTGAGTTTTTCTTTGCTAAGAGACTTTTTATTATGGCTTCAGTATTATTACTTGTTATTCATCTGTTCACATTTTGGATTTCATTATGGTTCATTCTTAGTAGGTTGTGTATTTCTAGCAGGAATTTATTTCTTCTAGGTTTTCCAATTTATTCTCATATAGTTGCTTGTAGTGACTCTAATGATCCTTTGAATTTCTGCAGTATCAGTTGTTGTGTCTCCTTTCTCATCTCTGATTTTATTTATTTGTTTTTCTCTTTTTTTCTTCATTTGTCTGGCTAAAGGTTTGTCAATTTGTTTTTAAAACACCAACTTTCAGTTTCATTGATTTTGTCTATTGTTTTCTTTGTTTCAGTTTTATTTATTTTGCTCTGATCTTCATAATTTCTCTTCTTCTACCAATTTTGGGTTTGGTTTGCCCTTCCTCTCCTAGGTCTTTAAGATGCATAGTTTGGTTGTTTATTTGAAGTTTTTCTACTTTTTTTTTTTGAGATGGAGTCTCACTGTGTGGTCTAGGTGGGAGTGCAGTGGTGTGATCTTGGCTCACTGCAACCTCCACCCCCTGGGTTCAAGCGATTCTCCTACCTCAGCCACTTGAGCAGCTGGGACTACAGGTGCCTGCCACCACGCCCAGCTAATTTTTTGTGTTTTTAGTAGAGACAGAGTTTCACCATGTTAGCCAGGATGGTCTCGATCTCCTGACCTTGTGATCTGCCCGCTTTGGCCTCCCTAAGTGCTAGGATTACAGGCGTGAACCACCGTGCCTGGCTGTTTTTCTACTTTTTTGTGTAGTGCGTATATAAACTTCCGTCTTAGCACTCCTTTTGCTGTATCCCATAGGTTTTGCTATGTTGCATTTTCATTATCATTTGTTTCAAGAAAAATTTTAATTTTCTTATTAGTTTCTTCATTGATCCACTGGTCATTCAGGAGCCTGTTGTTTAATTTCCATGTATTTGTATAGTTCCAAAATTCCTCTTGTTGTTGATTTCTAGTTTTATTCCATTTTGGTCAGAAAAGATACTTGATGTAATTTTGATTTTTTTTTTTTTTTCAATTTTTAAAGACTTGCTTTGTGGCCTAACATATGGTCTATCCTTGAGAAAGATCCATGGCTGAAGAGAAGAATCTGTATTCTGTAGCTGCTGGATAAATGTTCTGTAAATATCTATTAGTTTCATTTGGTATATTGTGCAGATTAAGTTCAATTTTTCTTTGTTGATTTTGTCTGGAAGATCTGTCCAATGCTGAGAGTCGGGTGTTGAAGTCTCCAGCTATTATCATACTGGAGTGTATTTCTGTCTTTAGCTCTAATAATATTTGCTTTATATATTTGGGTGCTGTAGTGTTGGGTACATACATGTTTACAATTGTTATATCTTCTTGCTGAATTGACTCCTTTATCATTATATAATCGTCTTTTTGAATTTTTTGTCTTACATATATATAGCTACATCTTCTCTTTCTAGGTTTCTATTGGTATGGAGTGTTTTTTCCCATTTCTTTATTTTCAGTTTATGTGTGTCTTTATAGGTGAAGTGTGTTTCTTGCAGTCAACAGATCATGGAGTTTTGTTTTTTTAATCCATTTGATGACTCTATATCTTTTTATTGATTTGGTCCATTTACATTCAATGTTATTATTGATAAGGACTTAGTCCTGTCATTTTGTTATTTGTTTTATGGTGGTGTTGTTTTTTTTCTTATCTTCCTTCCATTCTTTCTTTTAGTGAAAGTGATTTTCTCTGCCAGTATGTTTTAATTTCTTTTTTTGTGTGTGTGTATATGTTGTATCTTTTTTGATTTGAGGTTACTATGAGGCTTGCAAATAATACATACATTTTGACACAGGGTCTCACTTGGTCACCCAGGCTGTAGTGCAGTGGTGTAATCACAGCTACCTGCAACCCCAACCTCCCGGGCTGAAGTGACCTTCTTACCTCAGCTTTCTGATTAGCTGGGAGCACAGACGTGCACCACCACACCAGGCTATTTCTTTTATTTTTTGTAGGTATGGGGTCTCCCTCTGTTGCTTAGGCTGATCTTGAACTCTTGGGCTCAAGCAATCCTTCCGCCTCAGCCTCCTAAAGTGCTGGAATTACATACATGAGTCACCATGCCTGACTTCAGATAATATAGCCCATTATTTTAAACTGATGACAACTTAACACTGATTGCATAAACAAACTAACAAGCAAAAACTAATAAAAATGTTACACTTAACTTTATCCCCTCACTTTTTAGCTTTTTGTTTTTTTCTATTTATATCTTATTGGACTTTTTATGTCTTGAAAAGTTGTTGTAGTTATTTTCATTGGTTTATCTTTTAGTCATTCTACTCAAAGTATGAGTAGTTTATACTTTGCAATTATGGTGTTATAATATTCTATGGTTTTCTGTGTACTTATTATTACCAGTGAGTTTTGTACTTTCAGGTGATTTCTTATTGCTCATTAACATTCTTTTCTTGTTTTCCTTATTTACGATTTATTTTGAGACAGGGTCTCACTCTGTTAGCCAGGTTAGGGTACAGTGGCATGATCTCCGCCTACTGCAACCTATACCTTCTGGGCTAAAGTGAGCTCCCAACCTCAGCCTCCTGAGTAGCTAGCTGCTATTACAGGTGTACACCATCATTTCCATAAAAAATTTTAAAATTTTAAAATTTTTTTGTAGAGACAAGGTCTCACTGTATTTTCCAGGCTGGTCTTGAACTCCTGGGCTCCCACAATTCTCCTGCCTTGGCCTCTCATGTACTGGGATTATAGGCATGAGCCACTGCACCTGGCCAACGTCTTTTTCTTTCAGATTACAGTACTCCCTTTGTCGTTTCTTGTAGGATAGGCCTGGTATTGATGAAATTCCTCAGTTTTTGTTTATCTCAGGAAGTCTTTATTTTTCCATATTTGAAGGATATTCTCTCTAGACATACCATCCTAGGATCCAAGTTCTTTTCTTTTAGCACTTTAAATATGTCATGTCACTCTCTCCTGGCCTGTAGATTTCCAATGAAAAGTCTGCTGCCAGGAATATTGGAGCTCCATTGTATGTTACTTATTTCCTTTCTCTTGCTGCTTTTAGGATTCTTTATCTTTGACCTTTGGAAGTTTGATTATTAAATATCTTGAGGTAATCTTATTTGGGTTAAATCTGCTTGGTGTTCTGTAACCTTCTTTTACTTGAATGTTGGTATTTTTCTCTAGTTTTGGAAAGTTCTTTGTTATTGTCCCTTTGAATAAAGTTCTAACCCCCTCTCTACCTCCTTTTTAAGGCCAATAACTCTTAGCTTTGCCCCTTTCAGGCTATGTTCTAGATTTTGTCAGCATGCTTCATTCTTTTTTATTCTTTGTGTGTGCATGTGTTCTCTGCTTGTGTATTTTCAAATAGCCTGTCTTCAAGCTCACTAGTTATGTCCCTGCTTGATCAATTCTGCTATTAAAATACTCTGATGTATTATTCAGTATGTCAATGGCATTTTTCAACTCCATAATTTCTGTTCGATTCCTTTTAGTTATTTCAATTGTTTTGTTACATTTTTAGGACTCTGATTCCTATAAATAGGATTGTAAATTGCTTCTTTTTGTTATCTTAAATTTCACTGAATTTCCTGAAAACAGCTATTTTGAATTATCGGTTTGAAAGAAAGGTCATCTTTCTTTCCATCTTTCTTTCGCTCTGTCTCTCCATGATTTGTCTTTGGTGCTTATTTAGTTCATTTGGTGAGGTCATGTTTTCCCGGATGGTTTTGATGCTTGCAGGTGTTCATCAGCACCTGAGCATTGAAGATAAGTATTTATTGTAGTTTTTGTAGTCTGGGCCTGTTTCTACCTATCCCTCTTGGGAAGGCTTTCCAGGTGTACGGTGGGAATTGGGTGTTGTAATCTAAATTTTTTGTCACTGTAGTCATATCTGTATTAGGGGGCACCCCAAGCCCTATTGCGCTGTGGCTCTTGCAGACTCACAGAGATAAAATCTGGTGGTCTCGGATAAGATGCAGAAGAATTCTTTGAATTACCAGGCAGAGATCCTTGTTCTCTTCCTTTACTTTCTCCCAAACAAATGGAGTATCTCTCTCTGTGCTCAGCCACCTGGAGCTAGGAGAGGGGTAACACAAGCACCCCTGTGGCCACCACCACTGGGACTGCACTAGGTCAGACCTAAAGCCAGCATAGCACTGGGCGTTGCCTAAGGCCCATGGTAATCACTGCCTGTCTGCCACCTATGTTCACTCAAGGTGTTAGGGCTCGACAATCAGCAGGTGGTGAAGTCAGCCATGCTTGTGTCCTTCCCTTCAGGGCAGCAAGTTCTCCCTGTCCTGGGCAGGTCCATAGATGTCATCTGGGAGCCAGGGACTGCAGTTGGAAACCTCAGGAATCTACCAGATTCTGTATTCCACTGAGGCTGAGCTGGAACGCAAGCAATAAGACAAAGTGCTTCACACTTTCCTCTCATTTCCACAAGCAGAGGAGTCTCTCCCTATTGCCCAGTACTGTCCCAGGCCTGTGGCAAGTACTGCCTGCCCCAGGGTTCTTCAGTCACAGTTTGTATTGAATTGCTGCTAGGTTTGGGACTCTCCCTTCAGGCAGTGGGCTCCCCTCTGGCTCAGGGCAGGTCCCAAAATATCATTTAAGAGCCAAGGCCTGCAACCAGGGACCCCAAGAGCCCATTTGGTGCTCTACCTCACTGTGCTGAGCTGGTACCTAAGCTGCAAGACAGTCTTCATCACACTTGAGAGTACTCCTTTTCTTAAGCAGAAGTGGCCACTCCCCATAGCCACCATAGCTAGGAATGTGCTGAGTCACAGCTTAAGCCAGCAAGTCTCTGAGTCTCACCAAATGCCCACAGCAAGTACTGCCTGGGTACCACTACTGATTATTGAGGGCCCAAGGGCTCTTTGGTCAGCAGGTGATAAATCCTGCCAGGACTGTGTTTCTCCCTTCAAGGCAGCAATTTCACTTCTGGCCCAGGGTGTTTCTAGAAATGTTATCCAAGAGCTAGGGCCTCACAACTCTGACTGGTTTCCTATTCTACTGTGGTTGAGCTGGTATTGAAGTTGCAAGACAAAGTCATCTTTACTCTTCCCTTGCCTCTGCTCAAGTGGAAGGGAGGAGTTTCTCCCAGAGCTATGAGCTGCACTGCCTGAGCTTGGGTAAGGGTTGGTGCAAGCACTCCCTTAGCTGCCCCAGCTTCGTGTCTCACTAGGTCATGTTGCCCTTCAAGTCCACTGGTTTTGAGCACAGCATAACACCAAAACTTCCAGGAATTGCTGTTTTCGTGGCCCATTCTGCCTTTCCAGTTTATTTAGAACCGCAGAGCACTTTAGTTCACAGTGATAAGGCTTGCTGGAACTCTGGTCCTGACCACTGGGATAGGCAAATTCCCTCTGGTTACATCTGGTCTAAATGCTGCCTTCATCAGCATTGGTTCTGCCCTGTGTTCCTTCCACTGTGACAGGGCAGCACTGAGTTCCAATGCGGAGTGTTCCTTTCCATTATGACAGGGCACCACTGAGTTCAGTGCAAAGTCCCATAATCACTGTGCTCTCCCTTCCCCAACACACAGATTCTCTCTCCATGGCACATGGCCACTGCCATGAGATTGGGGAGGGGTGGTGTCCGCAGTTCAAGACTGTCTTTCCTTCCCTCTTCAGTGTTGCTTTCAATGATAGGAAGTTAAAACCCATACTATGATCGTTCATCTGATTTTTGGTTGTTGTGAAGGTGTCTTTTGGGGTGGATAGTAGTTCAATTTAGTGTTCCTGTGGGGAGGACAATTGATGAAGGCTCCAATTCGGTGATCTTGTTCTCTTGCTTAGTTTTTATTACATAAAAATATTTATGTTTATAATATTTCAATTATGTTCTATGTTCAAATATGTTCAAAATATAATCATAATTTCCACAAGGGTAATATTCATTTTTTTTGGGCGGGGGAGAGTCTCGCTCTGTCGCCCAGGCTGGAGTGCAGTGGCATGATCTCAGCTCAGGTTGTGGGATTACAGGTGCCCACAACCATGCCCAGCTAATTTTTTTGTATTTTTAGCAGAGAGAGGGTTTCATCATGTTGGCCAGGCTGGTATCAAACTCCCAACTTCAGGTGATCCACCTGTCTTGGCCTCCCAAAGTGCAGGGATTACAGGCGTGAGCCACCTTGCCCGGCCATGAGGTCTTAATATTTAAGTTTTTAATCCATTTTGATTTGATATTTGTTTATGGTAAGAAATAGGGGTCTAGATTCATTCTTCTGAATATAGATACCCTGTTTTCCTAGCATCATTATTGAAGAGATATTCTTTTCGCAGTGTATGTTCTTGGGACCTTTGTCAAAAATGAGTTCACTGTAGATGTATGGAATTGCTTCTGGGTTCTCTATTCTGTTCCACTGGTCTATGTGTCTGTTTTTATGCCAGTACCTTGCCATTTTGGTTTTTATAGCTCTGTACTATGATTTGATGTAAGGTAATGTGATTTTTCTGGTTTTGTTCTTTTTGCTTAGGATGACTTTGCCTATTGTGGGTCTTTTGAGGTTCCATATAAATTTTAGAGTTTGTTTTTCTGTTCTTATGAAGAATGCCATTGGTATTTTGATGAGGATTGCATTGAATCTGTAGATTTCTTTGGGTAATGTGACATTTTAACAACAATGGTTCTTCCAATCTATGAACATGGAATGTCTTTCCATTTTTGGTGTCCTCTTCGATTTCTTTCATTGCTATTTTATCACTTTCATTGTAAAGATATTTTACTCCTTTGATTAATTTCGAGGTACTTTATTTTATTTGTAGCTATTGTAAATGGGATTACTTTCTTGATTTTTTAGATTGTTTGCTACTGACATATAGAAATGCTACTGATTTTTTGTATGTTGATTTTGTATCCTGAAACTTTAGGATGCTACTATTAGGTCAGTTCTAATAGTTTTTTGCTGGAGTCTTTAGTTTCTCCAAATATGAGATCATATCATCTGCCAGCAAAGATAAATTTGACTTCCTCCTTTTCAGTTTGGATGCCCTTTATTTTTTTCTCTTATCTGATTGCTCTGAATAGGACTTCCAGTACCATGTTGAATAACAGTGGTGAAAGTGGAAATCCTTGTTTTGTTCCAGATCTTAGAGAAAAGGCTTCCAGTTTCTCCCCATTCAGTATGATACTAGCTGTGGGTCTGTTATATATGGCTTTTATTATGTTGAGGAATATTCTTTCCATACCCAGTTTTTTGGAGATTTTTATCATGAAGGGATGTTGAATGTTAGCAAGTTTTTGCTAACATTGAAATTGAAATAATCATGTCTTTGTCCTTCATTCTGTTGATATGATGTATGACATTAATGGATTTGTATATGTTGAACCATCTTTGCATCACTGGGATAAATTCTACTTGGTTATGATAAATGATGTTTTTGATGTATTGTTGAATTTGATTTGCTAGTATTTTGTTAAGGATTTTTCCATCAATATTCATCAGGTATACTGGCTTGTAGTTTTCTTTTTTTGATGTGTCTTTGTCTGGTTTTGGCATCAAGGTAACTCTGGCCTCATGGGATGAGTTTGGAATTATTCCCCCTTACTCTATTTTTTGGAATCGTTTTGGTAGAATTGGCATTTTTCCTTAAATGTTTGCTAGAATTCAGCAGTGAAGTCATTGGATTCTGAGTTTTTCTTTGCTAAGAGACTTTTTATTATGGCTTCAGTATTATTACTTGTTATTCATCTGTTCACATTTTGGATTTCATTATGGTTCATTCTTAGTAGGTTGTGTATTTCTAGCAGGAATTTATTTCTTCTAGGTTTTCCAATTTATTCTCATATAGTTGCTTGTAGTGACTCTAATGATCCTTTGAATTTCTGCAGTATCAGTTGTTGTGTCTCCTTTCTCATCTCTGATTTTATTTATTTGTTTTTCTCTTTTTTTCTTCATTTGTCTGGCTAAAGGTTTGTCAATTTGTTTTTAAAACACCAACTTTCAGTTTCATTGATTTTGTCTATTGTTTTCTTTGTTTCAGTTTTATTTATTTTGCTCTGATCTTCATAATTTCTCTTCTTCTACCAATTTTGGGTTTGGTTTGCCCTTCCTCTCCTAGGTCTTTAAGATGCATAGTTTGGTTGTTTATTTGAAGTTTTTCTACTTTTTTTTTTTGAGATGGAGTCTCACTGTGTGGTCTAGGTGGGAGTGCAGTGGTGTGATCTTGGCTCACTGCAACCTCCACCCCCTGGGTTCAAGCGATTCTCCTACCTCAGCCACTTGAGCAGCTGGGACTACAGGTGCCTGCCACCACGCCCAGCTAATTTTTTGTGTTTTTAGTAGAGACAGAGTTTCACCATGTTAGCCAGGATGGTCTCGATCTCCTGACCTTGTGATCTGCCCGCTTTGGCCTCCCTAAGTGCTAGGATTACAGGCGTGAACCACCGTGCCTGGCTGTTTTTCTACTTTTTTGTGTAGTGCATATATAAACTTCCGTCTTAGCACTCCTTTTGCTGTATCCCATAGGTTTTGCTATGTTGCATTTTCATTATCATTTGTTTCAAGAAAAATTTTAATTTTCTTATTAGTTTCTTCATTGATCCACTGGTCATTCAGGAGCCTGTTGTTTAATTTCCATGTATTTGTATAGTTCCAAAATTCCTCTTGTTGTTGATTTCTAGTTTTATTCCATTTTGGTCAGAAAAGATACTTGATGTAATTTTGATTTTTTTTTTTTTTTCAATTTTTAAAGACTTGCTTTGTGGCCTAACATATGGTCTATCCTTGAGAAAGATCCATGGCTGAAGAGAAGAATCTGTATTCTGTAGCTGCTGGATAAATGTTCTGTAAATATCTATTAGTTTCATTTGGTATATTGTGCAGATTAAGTTCAATTTTTCTTTGTTGATTTTGTCTGGAAGATCTGTCCAATGCTGAGAGTCGGGTGTTGAAGTCTCCAGCTATTATCATACTGGAGTATATTTCTGTCTTTAGCTCTAATAATATTTGCTTTATATATTTGGGTGCTGTAGTGTTGGGTACATACATGTTTACAATTGTTATATCTTCTTGCTGAATTGACTCCTTTATCATTATATAATCGTCTTTTTGAATTTTTTGTCTTACATATATATAGCTACATCTTCTCTTTCTAGGTTTCTATTGGTATGGAGTGTTTTTTCCCATTTCTTTATTTTCAGTTTATGTGTGTCTTTATAGGTGAAGTGTGTTTCTTGCAGTCAACAGATCATGGAGTTTTGTTTTTTTAATCCATTTGATGACTCTATATCTTTTTATTGATTTGGTCCATTTACATTCAATGTTATTATTGATAAGGACTTAGTCCTGTCATTTTGTTATTTGTTTTATGGTGGTGTTGTTTTTTTTCTTATCTTCCTTCCATTCTTTCTTTTAG
>NW_012116577.1:3202781-3207387 GCF_000951035.1 Colobus angolensis palliatus | reverse complement strand
AGTGTGCTGTAACTGGGCCAACGCACTCCAACTTGAGTGAAAGAGTGAGACCCTGTCTTAAAAAAAAAAAAAAAAAGCATTCTCTTTGGTTTCATTATTGTATTTATTATCTGCCTATTAAAAGTAAGTTAATAGCTTTCATTAAAGGAGTTGATAAAAGATGACATCAGATAAATAAAAAAATTATGAAGAGAACAGGAGAGGAGGAAATGATATTAGTAAATACTGGGTTAAGAATAATCAGTACTCATATCAAGCTGGGTGCAGTGGCTCACACCTGTAATCTCAGCACTTTGGGAGGCCAAGGCAGGTGGCTTGCTTGATTCCAGGAGTTCAAGACTAGCCTGGGCAACATGGCAAGGCCCTGTCTCCACAAACAAAGAAAAAAAATGAGAATAATCATAATAATTAAAAACAAAAATTAGATGTGTAGATGGAGCATTTAAGGACTAATTTTCTAATCATTACTATCAATACATCAGGAGAAACAACACTTTTCTGTAGAGAACTCTGTGAGGAATTTTTCACAAGGGTTGTTATATATGGAGTATTGGAAACATGACACACACAAAGGATGAATAACATAGCAAATGTCTGTAGTGTCCCCAAACCATTATCCCATCATAACCTAATGCCGTGCTTGCTTCAGATATTTTTATTTCAGAAATAAAATAGAAGAATACAAATTATGCTTCCTAAATGCTATTTCTCACTCAAAGGCATCAGACCTTCTTAGATAAATGGTTGGTTCCAGATCTGAGGCAGGAAATGAAAAATGAGCCTGGAACATGTTGTTATGCTAGAAAGCAAGAATGCACCCGGAGACTACTAACTTGAAGGCAATTTGAAGGGCCTTCCACTGGCCAAGATATTTTGGGAATCAATAAGAATAAATGCAATTATGTGTTTAAATAATTATGTGTTTAAATTATGTGTTTAAATAGTAAATACATTATGTGTTTAAATCCATGAGTCCATGAAGATAAACAATTCATTGGCCAGTCACCTTTGGATTGTGATACAGAATCAAACTTGTTATTTTGAAAACAAATAAAGGAAAAGAGTCTAGCAGTTACTCTGCTTGTTTTGAACATACTGGACCTTGAGGTAAACAAATTCTTAATGAAGTGTTCTCTTTAAATAAAATTTCCAGCTAATAAATGAAGAAGGGATTTTATAAATGTAGCCTACTACAAATTTGTAACCCCAATGAAATACTTAATGGGTCTAGTAATAATAATCAAAAGAAGAGAGACAATCAGGCATTTGGAGCTTCCTAATGGAAGTATACAACACCTAGGATGTATTCTTGTCAAATGATTGGACCTGAATCTACTCAAGTTTTTAGATTTAAAATTTTGCAGTAAACAATGGAAGGCAAAAGGATGAGATTAACGAAACTATTTAGATACAATCATATAGACCATGACAATTCTGTTTCTTAAGTAAATCAATTGTGTAGCAGTTTGCTAGGGCTGCCATAATAAAATACAATACTTGATTTAAACAACCGAAATTTATTTTCTCACTGTGTCTCTTTGTGTTTCCAAATTTCCTCTTCATATAAGAACACCACAAACCTGACAAAAACAAGCAATGGGGAAGGACTCCCTATTTAATAAATGGTGCTGGGAGAACTGGCTAGCCATATGCAGAAAACTGAAACCGGACTCCTTCCTTACACCTTATACAAAAATTAACTAAACATAGATTAAAGACTTAAATGTAAAACCCAAAACCATGAAAACACTAGGAGAAAACCTAGGCAATACCATTCAGGACACAGGCATGGGCAAAGACTTCATGACAAAAACAACAAAAGCAATTGCAACAAAAACCAAAATTGACAAATGGGATTTAATTAAACTAAAGAGCTTCTGCACAGCAAAAGAAACTATCATCATCTGGACATGGTGGCTCATGCCTGTAATCCCAGCACTTTGAGAGGCTGAGGCAGGTGGATCACCTGAGGTCAGGAGTTCCAGACCAGCCTGACCAACATGGAGAAACCCTGTCTGTCTCTACTAAAACTACAAAATTAGCTGGGCGTGGTGGCGCATGCCTGTAATACTATGTGGCCATAAAAAAGAATGAGTTCATGTCCTTTGGAGGGACATGGATGAAGCTGGAAGCCATCATTCTCAGCAAACTAACACAGGAACAGAAAACCAAACACTGCGTGTTCTCACTCACAGGTGAGAGTTGAACAATGAGAACACATGGACACAGGGAGGGGAACATCACACACCAGGGCCTGTTGGGGGATGGGGAGCAAGGGGAGGGAAAACATTAGGACAAATACCTAATGCATGTGGGGCTTAAGACCTAGATGACAGGTTGATAGGTACAGCAAACCACCATGGCACGTGTATACCTATGTAACAAACCTGCACATTCTGCACATATATCCCAGAACTTAAAGTAAAATAAAAAGAAGAAAAAGAACATGAGTCAGGTTGGATTAAGGTCCACCATAAAGACCTCATTTAATTTAATCAGTTCTTCAAAAACCCTGTCTACAAATAAAGTCACATTCTGAGGTATTGAAAATAGCACTTCAACATGAATTTCTCGAGGACACAATTCTGTCCATAACAAACTGTAAGGGGGAAATAAGAGAGTGTGAGTGGGATCCTTTCAACTAAACAAGTCTGAGACACATTGGCCAAAAGTAATATGGACATATTTGGATTTTGATTTGAAAATTTAAACATTAAAAATTATGAGACAATCAGTGATATTTGTGGTTTTTTTTTTTTTTTGAGATGGAGTCTCACTCTGTTGCCCAGGCTGGAGTGCAGTGGCGTGATCTCAGCTCACTGCAAGCTCTGCCTTCCGTGTTCAGGCCATTCTCCTGCCTCAGCCTCCTGAGTAGCTGGGACTACAGGCACCTGCCACCACGCCCGGCTAATTTTTTGTATTTTTAGTAGAGGCGGGGTTTCACTGTGTTAGCCAGGATGGTCTCGATCTCCTGACCTTGTGATCTGCCCACCTCAGCCTCCCAAAGTGCTGGGATTACAGGCGTGAGCCACCGCGCCTGGCCTGTTTTCTTTTTTCTTGTAGCGACAGGGTCTCACTACATTGCCCGGTCTGTTCTCAAACTCTTGGGCTCAAATGATCTTCCCATCTCAGTCTCCCAAAGTGTTGAGATTACAGGTATGAGCCACCATGCCTGGCCAACAATTAGAGATATTTGAACAATGACTGGATATTTGATGCTATTGAGAAAATTTCAGCCCCTGGCACTTCCACCAAAATAAAATAAAAGTAAAAACAAATTGTCCGTTGTTTAGATGTGATAATAATGTTGGAGTTCGCTTGAAAGATAGAATCCATATCTGTTATAGATATCTGAAAATAGTGATGAATAAAAGTAGGCATTTGGAGCTTCCTAATGGAGGTATACAGCAACTAGAATGTATTATTGTCAAGTGATTGGACCTGAATCTACTCAATTTTTTAGATTCATAATTTTATAGTAAACAATGGAAGGCAAAAGGATGTGGTTAATGAAACTATTTAGATGCAATCACACAGAACATAATTCCACTTCTTAAGTAAATCAATTGTGTAGTAGTTTGCTTTCTGAAATCTGTTTCAAAATAATCTGTGGGAAAGAGGGAAAAAAGTCGGTGTCAATGAAAGAAAGATTGGCCACTAGTTGATGATTGATACATAGGAGTTTGTCATACTATACTTTCTACTTTGGAAATGTTTCAAAATTTCCATGATAACAAGAAAAAGTGAATTTGATGACCAACACGATTGAGGACTTCCATTTTTAGCGATATTGCAGTGTTAGAAATCCTAAAACCACTTGACCTACATAATAATGAAAAATACTTGATAATGTGTTAAAAACTGCTTTTCAATGTTTATATGAGTCCACTAAGATCAGTAATGGAACAGGAGCAGCGACGAGGCAATTAAGCTACTCTTCGAAGTCCCTGTGTGCCTTGAACCCTGCAATGCTATTTATGACCTAAAAAGTTCACTACACAGAGAAGACAGGGAACAAAGCCCCGAGTCCACACAGAATGAAAGCTTATCTTCATGCATACTGTCTGGAGCTCAGAATGGGCAAGCCAGAAAAAAAACCTATCCTGTAAAAGTAGAGAAAACATTTCTGTCTTGGACTGGGCTATGAATGGAAGTTTTAAAAAAGAAGAAATAAAGCCTCCTTTAAGAATGTGTAGCCACTGGCCAGATCTTAAGTGGTTTGGGATCTGAATCAACATTCTTTGCATGATTGAAAAACAAGAAGTCTATACTTTATTTACTTATTAATTAAGTTAATTAATTAATTAATTAATTTTTTTCCCCCTGAGACAGAGTCTTTCTCTGTCTTCCAGGCTGGAATGCAGTGGCGTGACTTGGCGCACTGCAACCTCTGCCTCCTTGGTTCAAACAATTCTCCTTCCTCAGCCTCCTGAGTAAGCTGGGATTACAGGTGGGTGCCACTGTGGCTGGTTCATTTTTGTATTTTTAGTAGAGATGGGGTTTCACGAGGTTGGCCAGGCTGGTCTTGAACTCCTGACCGCAGGTGATCCACCTGCCTCCGCCTCCCAAAGGTCTGGGATTACAGGCGTGAGCCACCAAGCCCAGG
>NW_012116577.1:3186932-3202641 GCF_000951035.1 Colobus angolensis palliatus | reverse complement strand
TATTTTTAGTAGACACGGAGTTTCACCATGTTGGCCAGGCTAGTTTCGAACTCCTGACCTCAGGTGATCCACCTGTCTTGGCCTCCCAAAGTGCTGGGATTACAGGGATGAGCCACCGCACCCAGCCTTATTTATTTAATTTTAGAGATGGGGTCTTGCCATGTTGCCCAGGCTGGAGTGCAGCGTCTACTTGCAGGCACAATCATAGCACACTGTGGCCTGGAACTCCTTTGGCCTCAAGTGATCCTCCTGCTTCAACCTTCTGAGTAGTTGGGATTACAGGCACATGCCATCATGCTGGGCCCCACACATCTGTAATTCAAAGGCTGTCAGGATGGGTAATATTCCCAGGTATCTGAAAGCAAACACACACTTTCCCAGATAAGTGTATTGTCCTCAGTCCTCAAAGAATTCCTACAGATAGGTAGCCAATAAAAAATTCATAATTAATAAAAAAGAGATCAAGCAAGCCATAGATAATAGAACCAGAAACACAAAGACTTTGGATATTATAATTATCAGAATTAAAGTAAATAACTCTGCTTGAAATGTTTTAAAATGTGAAGATGGTGTTGAAAACATGAGGAAGAACAGGAGACAATCAAATAGCCAATTTGAAAAAGCACGAAATAGTACTTTTAGAAATAAAAAACCCTAGCCAGCTGTGGTGGTGTGTCCCTGTAGTCCCAGCGCTCTGGAGGCTGAGGCAGGAGGATGGCTTGAGGCCAGGAGTCTGTGAACAGCCTGGGCAATGTGGTGAGACCCTGTCTCCAAAAAAGTTGTAAAAAAAAAACATTAGCAGGGCATGTTGGTACGCGCTTGTAGTCCCAGCCACTCTGGAGTCTGAGATGGGAGGCTTCCCTGAATCCAGGAGTTTGAAGCTGCAGTGAGCTATGAATTGTGCCACTGGACTTCAGCCTGGCAACAGAGAGTGACCCCATCTCTAAAATAAAAAATAAAAATCATATAAATTAAAACCCTGATAATTGAAATTAAGAATTCAAATAGATAGAAGATTAAACAGGAGGTTAATACAACTGTATCAGGAATTAGTGACCTGGAAAATATACCCGAGGAAATTACCCAAGATCCTGCTACAGAGAGAGAAAGATGTGGAAAATATGCAAGGATTAGAAAGAAGTTCCATCAGACTGTATACGGTAGTCCGCCCTTATCCACAGTTTTGCCTTCTGTGACTTCAGTTACAGGTCCTCAAACTTGGTCCAAATATAGGTGAGTACAATGCAATATGATATTTTGAGAAAGAGAGAGAGTCTGGGCACGGTGGCTCATGCCTATAATCTCAGCACTTTTGGAGGCCAAGGTGGGTGGATCGTCTGAGGTCAGGAGTTTGAGACCAGCCTGGCCAACATGGTGAAACTCCAGCTCTACTAAAAATACAAAAAATTGGCTGGGCGTGGTGGTGGGTGCCTGTAATCCCAGCTACTCGGGAGGCTGAGGCAGGAGAATCACTTGAACCCAGGAGGCAGAGGTTGCAGTGAGCCAAGATCGTGCCATTGCACTCCAGCCTGGGCAACAACAGCGAAGCTCCATCTTAAAAAAAAAGAAATCTATCTATCTATCTATCTATCTATCTATCTATCTATCTATCTATCTTTCATAATAATAATAATCAAACTCCTAAAGGTCAGGGATAAAGAATAAAACCTAAAAGCAGCAAGAGAATAGAAACAAGTAACATACAATAGAGGTGCAATACATCTGGCAGCAGACTTTCTGTGGAAACCTTATAGGCAAGGAGAGAGTGACGTGACGTTTCTTTTCTTTTTTTTTTTGAGACAGATTCTTGCTCATCTTGGCTCACCACAACCTCTGCCTCCTGGGTTCTCCTGCCTCAGCCTCCCGAGTAGCTGGGATTACAGGCACATGCCACCATGCCCGACTAATTTTTGTATTTTTAGTAGAGACAGGATTTCACCATGTTGGCCAGGCTGGTCTCAAACTCCTGACCTCAAGTGATTCGCCCACCTCAGCTTCCCAAAGTGTTGGGATTATAGGTGTGAATCACTGCGCCCAGTGACATGACATATTTAAAATGCTGAGGGGAAAAATACTCTTACCCTAGAATAGTGTATCTGGCAAAAATATTCTTCAAACAAGAAGGAGACACAAAGACTTTCCCAAATGAAAGCTGTGGGACAACTCAAAAGCTGAGAGATTTCATCAACACTAGACCTGTCCTACAAGAAATGTGAAGGGAATGCTTTAATCAGAATGAAAATGACATTAATGAGCAATCAGAACTCATCTGAAGATACAAAACTCACCGATAATAGTAAGTCCACAGAAAAACAGACTATTATAACACTGTACCTGTGGTGTGTAAACTCTTATCTGAAGTAGAAAGACTAAATGATGAACCAATAAAAAAGAACAGCTGCAACAACTTTGCAAGACATAGTAAAGAAGATACAAATAGAAACAATAAAATGGTAAAAAGCAATAGGATGAAGTTGAGGCATAGTCTTACTAGTTTCCTTTTTGCTTGTTTGTTTCTTTACACAAACAGTGTTAAGGTATTAGCAGCTTAAAATAATGGGTTATAAAATAGTATTTGCAAGCCTCATAGTAACCCCAAACCCTAAAACATACAACAAGTACAAGAAAAATAAAGCAACAAATTAAATCATATCACCAGAGAAAATCACCTTCACTAGAAGGAAAACAGTAAGGAAAGAAAGACGACCACACACACACAAAAATAATAAATAAATAAATAATAAAATGGCAAGACTAAGTCCTTACCTACCAATAATAACATTGCATGTAAATGGACCAAATTCTCCAACCAAAAGACATAGAATGGCTGAATGGATTTAAAAAAAGAAAAAAAAAAGCAAACCTGGCCGGGCGTGGTGGCTCACGCCTGTAATCCCAGCACTTTGGGAGACCAAGGTGGGTGAATCATCTGAGGTCAGGAGTTCGAGACCAGCCTGGCCAACATGACGAAACCCCGTCTCTACTAAAAATACGAAAATTAGCCTGGCGTGGTGGTGGGTGCTTGTAATCCAAGCTACTCAGGAGGCTGAGGCAGGAGAATTGCTTGAACCCGAGAGGTAGAGGTTGCTGTGAGCCAAGATTGCACCATTGCACTCCAGCCTGGTCAACAAGAGTGAAACTCTGTCTCAAAAAAAAAGTAAGACCCAATGATCTTGGGGATATTGCAGTCTCCAGCTATTACTGTACTGGGGCCTAGCTCTTTACCTCTAATAATATTTGGTTTATATATCTGAGTGCACTAGACTCCACTAAAGAAAAGCCTAGACCCGATGACTTAATTGCTGAATTCTATCAAACGTTTAAAGAAGAACTAATACCAATTCTACTCAAATTATTTCAAAAAATAGGGAATACTTCCAAACTCATTCTATGAGGCCAGTGTTACCCTGATACCAAAATCAAAGACACATTAAAAAAAATGAAACTATAGGGAAACATCTCTGATAAATACTGATGCAAAGTCCTCAACAAAATATTAGCAAACTGAATTCATGATACATTAAAAAGATCATTCATTATCACCTAGTGGAATTTATCCTAGAGATGCAAGGATGGTTCAACATATGCAAATCAATCATTGTGATATATTGTGTTAATAGAATGAAGGCCAAAAACCTTATGATTATTTCAATTGATGCTGGAAAAGCATTTGATCGCTTTCAACATCCCTTCATGACAAATACCTTTTTAAAAAACTCGGTATAGAAGGAACATACCTCAATATAATGAAAGTCATTTATGACAGACCCGCAACTAGTAACATACTGAATGGGGAGAAACTGAAAGCCTTTTCTCTGAGATCTGGAACACAACAAAGATGTCCACTTTCACCACTGTTATTCAACATAGCACTGGAAGTCCTAGCTACAGCAATCAGCCAAGACAAAGAAACAAAGGTCATCCAAATGGGAAAGAAGTCAAATTATCCTTGTTTGAGATGTGATGATCTTATATTTGGAAAAACCTAAGGACTCCACAAAATAATTATTAGAACTGATAAACCAATAAAGTTGCAGGATAAAAAATCAACATACCAAAATCAGTAGTAGTTCTATGTACCAACAGTGAAAAATCTGAAAATGAAATCCCACTTACAATAGTGACAAATAAAATTAAATACCTAGGAATTAAAGAAGTAAAAGATCTCTACAATGAAAACTATATAACACTGATGAAAGAAATTGAAGAGGACACCAAATAATGGAAAGATATTTCATGTTCATGGATTGGAAAAACCAATATTGTTAAAGTGTTCATAGTACCCCAAATAATCTACACATTCAATTCAATCTCTATCAAAATATCATGACATTCTTCGTTAGAATAGAAAAAAACAACCCTAAAATTTATATGGAACCACAAAAGACCCAGAATAGCCAAGCTATCCTCAGCAAAAAGAACAAAATTGGAGGACATAACATTACCTGACTTCTGATTTTACCACAGAGCTATAGTAACCAATAGAATCATACTGGTATAAAAATAGACATACAGACAAATGGAACAGAATAGAGAACCCAGAAGCAAATCCACACACCTACAGTGAACTCACTTTTGACAAAGGTGCCAAGAACATACACTGAGGAAAAGACCACCTCTTCAACAAATGGCGCTGGGAAAACTGGATATTCATATGCAGAAAAATGAAACTAGACTCCTATCTCTTGCCATGTACAAAATTCAAATCAAAACAGATTAAAGAGTTAAATCTAAGACCTCAAACTATGAAAGTACTCTAAGAAAACACTGGGGAAACTCTATGAGATTGGATTCAGCAAAAATTTCCTAAGTGATACCCCTCGAGCACTGGCAACCAAAGCAAAAATGGACAAATGGGATCATATCAAGTTAAAAAGCTTCTGCACAGCAAACGAAACAACAGTGTGAAGAGACAACCTACCGAGAGGGAGAAAATATTCACAAACTATCTAGCTAATAAGGGACCAATATCTAGAGTATATATGGAACTCAAACAACTCTATAGGAAAAAAAAATCTAATGATCTGATTTTAAAATGGACCAAAGATTTGAATAGCCATTTCTCAAAAGACAATACACAAACAGCAAACAGGCATATGAAGAGGTGCTCAACATCACTGATTATGAGAGAAGTGCAAATCAAAACTACAATGAGATATCCTCTCACCTCAGTTAAAATGGCTTTATCCAAAAGACAGATAATAACAAATGCTGGCAAGGATGTGGAGAAAAGTGAACCCTTGTACACTGTTGGTGAGGATGTAAATTAGTACAATCACTATGGAGAACATTTTGGAGGCTCCTCAACAAACTGAAAATAGAGGTACCATTTGATCCAGCGATCCCATTGCTTGGTATGTACCCCAAAGAAAGGAAATCATTATGTCAAACAGATATCTGCACTCCCATGTTTGTTGCAGCACGGTTCACAGTAGCCAAAATTAGGAAGCAACCTAAGTGTTTGTCAACAGATGAAGGTATAAATAAAATGTGGTACATATACATAACGGAGTACTATACAGCCATATAAAAGAATGAGATCCTCTTATTTGCAACAACATAGATGGAACTGGAAATCATGATGCTATGTGAAATAAGCCAAGCACAGAAAGCCAAACATTGCATATTCTCACTCATTTATGGGATCTAAAAATGAAAACAATTGAAATGGAGATAGGGAGTAGGAGGATGGTTATCAGAGTCTGGGAAGGGTATTGGGGGTGGGAAGGAGGTGGGGATGGTTAATGGGTACAAAAAAATAGAATGGATAAGACCTAGTATTTGATAGCACAATAGGGTTACTATAGTCAATAATAATAATTTTTTTTTGTCAGGGAGCCAAGAGTCTTCTTCTATCCCCCAGGCTGGATTGCAGTGGCACCATCTCGCTCACTACAACCTCCACCTTCCAGGTTCAAGCAATTCTCATGCCTCAGCTTCCCGAGTAGCTGAGATTACAGGTGTCTGCCACCACACCTAGCTAACTGTTTGTATTTTTAGTAGAGACAGGGTTTCGCCATGTTGGCCAGGCTGGTCTTGCACTCCTGACCTCAGGTGATCCACCCGCCTCGGCCTTCCAAATTGCTGGGATTACAGGCATGAGCCACCTCGCCCAGCCAATAACAATTTGATTGTACATTTTATAATAATGAAATGAGTATAACTGGATTGTTTATAACACAAAGGATAAAATCTTGAGGAGATGGCTACCCCATTCTCCATGATGTGATGATTATACATTGCATGCCTGTACAAAATATCTCATGTATGCATAAGTATATACACCTACTGTGTACCCACAAAAATTAAAATTAAGAATTAAAGAAAATAGATTGGCTGATGGCCTTGTCACACACAGTATAATGCTTCTTAGTCTAATGTTATGATGACATAGGGAAGACTAAAATGTAGTTCTAGGTGAGATGTTGACATCTTATATTAGGTATGCCAACCAGATGTGAAAAAGTGCCAAGTCACTGTATAATGAATCATAAGTTTATTTAATAATGATTGTGCTTTAACTTTAGTTGCTCCCACAAATAAAATCTTATCTCTATAGGCAATAAAATGTTTATAGTAGTCAGAAATGGCTCATATGAAAGGTCAGTCTTTCATGAAACTCTTCTCCATTTTCACCGCAAGGCAGGTTCAGGTGAGGGTAGATAGGTTCCTGAATTACGTAAGCTCACTTTTATTATTCAGACAACAAATATTTACTGAGTATTCCTTGTGTTCAGGGCACTGAACTAGGTAATATATGGAAATATCCTGAGATGTAAGACATGCTTTCCTATACCTCATAATTTTCCGTTTGTGAAATTCCAAGATTTTCAGACCTTGATGTCAGCTCTAGCTTCTTTGTCTTTTACCTTCAATGTTCTATCAGTCACCAGCTTCTGTAAATTCTTCATTTACAATGTTTCTTTGATGCCTCTTTTCTCAGTTTAAGTCATCTCTTTAGTTCAATCTTTTTTTTTTTAATTTCCAGACTGATCTCTGCCTTCCCACATCCCCCCATTCATTCTGTACATGAACAGAATAACCTTTTTTTTTTTTTTTTTTTTAACTTTTACTGTAGGTTCAGGGGTATATGTGAAAGGTTGTTGTATAGGTAAACTTGTGTCACGAGGGTTTGTGGTGCAGGTTATTTCACCAACCAGATATTAAACCTAGTACCCAAGTTATTTTCTCTGCATCTCTCCCTCCTCCCAACCTGCACCCTCTAGTAGACCCCAGTGTCTGTTGTTTCCTTCTTTGTGTTCATGAGTTCTCATCCTTTAGCTCCCATTTATGAGTGAGAACATGTGACACTTGGTTTTCTGCTCCTGCGTTAGTTTACGAAGGATAATAGTCTCCAGCTCCATCCATGTTCCTATAAGACATGATCTCATTCTTTTTTATGGCTGCATAGTATTCCATGGTGTATTTGTCTTACACCCTCATGGTATATATATATATACCAGTGCATTTTCTTTATCCCATCTGCTAATTATGGGCATTTACGTTGATAAGATTAACCTTTCTAAAACATTATGTTTATAACTGAAAGAGGAGCCGGTTGCTTGTTGCCTGTGGAATGAAGACAAAATAACAAGAGGGAGGTATGATAAAGAGTGAATTTTATTATCCATTGAAAGCAAGGAGGAAAGTGGTCAGAATACTTTACAATTTCTGGAGAGAGGGCAGGGGTTTCAGAAGAGGGGCTTTGAATGCAGGAGAGGCAAGGGGGCTAGTAGGTGCCAGGTGGCGTGGGCTTGCCCCAGTAGCTTATCTTGAATTATTGTTCCATCTGGTGAGGGGGCCAGCACCTTCATGGGCTCATCCAAGTTACAAATCAATCCCAGTCAGTCCTGTAGTCAATATCTAGCTGGGAGTGAACTCTGGCCTAGAAGTAATCTCCGGCTGGGGAGAGAATCCCAGAAGTGCCTGTTTTTGTGTCAGGATTAGGCCCCTGAAGCTTCTAAAGAAATATATGACCAGGTAAGTGAGTATGATGTGAGCTTAACTAGCATCCAGGTAAATAAATGTGCATAAGGCATGGGAGCATAAGGTGGGAAAGGGAAAGGAATAGAGTGTTAAAGCACATTCAAAGGCATATTTCAAGACAACAGGAAACACATCTGTGGTTCGTCTCAAAGCTGCGTCTGGAGATTGGCGAGAAAGGAGGAAAGAAAAAAAAGTTTTAGAATGCAGCTTTTTTGTTTGTTTGTTTTGAGACAGAGTCTCACGCTGCTACCCAGGCTGGAGTGCAGTGGCACAACTCGGCTCACCGCAACCTCCGCCTTCCGGGTTCAAGCAATTCTCCTGCCTCAGCCTCCCAAATAGCTGGGACTACAGGTGCCTGCCATCATGCCCGGCTAATTTTTGTATTTTTAGTAGAGACAGGGTTTCACCATGTTGGCCAGGCTGGTCTCGAACTCCTGACCTCAGGTGATCCACCTACCTTGGCCTACTCAAAGTGCTGGGATTACAGGCGTGAGCCACTGTGCCTGGACCTGTGTCTTGTTTCTCTTCTTTAATGCCAAACGTGGGACCTAATGTAAGGGAGCCCTCAAAACAACATTGCTTAATGAGGGGTTGGATGACATCTGCTTGAGGGAGAAATGGAATCATCATTTACTTACTTACTTTCTTCTACAACATTGATCGTCTTGCTATTTTTCTGTTTTGTTTGTGCTGTTTGGAGCATAATCAAAGGGAGAAAATAGTTTCACATTTTGGGCCTCCATTTAGCCATACTTGTGGATGATGGGTTTAATTGACCATTAGAACTCTTCCAATCTAACACTTTAGGGTGTATTGCCAAACTGGAAAGTACCCAAAGGCCCATCAAAAGTAGATAAATAAATTATATTGTATTCATACAGTGGAATCCTGCATAAAGATACGAATGAGTATGCCTTTGTGACTTGCAAAATATATGAATTTCATGCAGATAATATTCAATGAAAGAAGTCAGTCTCAAAATGGTAACTACTTGCTTGGTTGGGCATGATGGCTCCTGCCTGTAATGCCAGCACTTTGGGAGGCCAAGGCGGGTGGATCATGAGGTCAGGAGTTCCAGACCAGCCTGGCCAATGTGGTGAAACACCATCTCTACTAAAAATACAAAAATTAGCCGGGCATGGTGGTGCATGCCTGTAATCCCAGCTACTCAGGAGGCGGAGGCAGGAGAATTGCTTGAACCCAGGAGGCTATGGCTGCAATAACCTGAGACTGTGTCACTCCACTCTAGCCTGGGTGACAGAGTGAGACCCTCTCTCAAAAAAAAAAAAAATTATTATTATTATTTCATTTATATACAGTTTTAAACAGACACAACTAATATATAATGATAGAAGTCAGAATGGATGGGATGATCTTTGGGAGGAATGACCTTTAATGGTAATAGATGTTACCTTTGGAAGGGCTGGAGCTTGAAGGAGGCTTATGTGGCATTGCTAGTACACTTTTTTTTTTTTAATCTGAGTGACAGGTATACAGGTGTGTTCACTTCGTAAATATATATCAAGCTGTCCACTTAGATTTCCTGTACTGTTTTTGTACGGATGTTATACTCCCCTACAAAATTTAGTTAAACAAAAGACTTTTATAGGTACTGAAATGTAGTTTGGTGAATTCTTAACATTTAACCTTTTAGCCTATCTGCAGAGACAAATGTTATATACTCTACTGTACTTTCTGACCCTGCAGGTTAATTATCAATACCTAGGGCTTTTTTTTCTTTTTTTCACTGTAATCTAATTTTTAGAAGTGAACTTTATAACCAAATGAACTTTTTTTTTTTTTTTTTTTTTAGAGGAAGCCTACCTCTGTCACCAGGGTGGAGTGCAGTGGTGAGATCCCAGCTCACTGCAACCTCTGCCTCCTGGGTTCAAGCAATTCTCCTGCCTCAGCCTCTCGAGTAGCTGGGAGTACAGGTGCTTCCTGGGTTCAAGTGATTCTCCTGCCTCAGCCTCTTGAGCAGCTGGGACTACAGGCGCATGCCACCATGTCCAGCTAATTTTTGTATTTTTAGTAGAGATGGGGTTTCAGCATGTTGGCCAGGATAGTCTCGATCTCCTGACCTCGTGATCCACCTGCCTCGGCCTCCCAAAGTGTGGGGATTACAGGTGTGAGCCACTGCACCTGGCCCCAAATAAACTTTATAACCAAATGAATTACTTCTTAATTGGTCTCTTATCTACTGTATAAAGCAAATTATACGAACCAAGGTGCTCTGGCTCCAGCATCTGGGCTCTTACTACCCCCATGATCCCCTGCCCCCTCCCCCATGCTGTCTCTCTCTGTGTAAAACCCACCTTCTGTTCATTTTCCATGTCTTAAAGACTTTGACACCTGCTTTTTGACCTTTCTTATCTCTCCAAGATTATTGCTATCTTGGTTAACTTCTATGTTTATTTTGATGATCATCCCATCACCCTAGCTTCTATGCTCTCTGATCTCAACTCCATCTCCAGGATAGGCAGAATTCTAAAGATCTCCTGCTCCCCTAACCCCTACAATTCTAGTTCATTCCCTGGTTATTTCATCAAACACTAATCCAGGTACTGATCTGAAGGATTTTGAAGTTATAACTAAAATCCTAAGTCAGTTGACTGTAAAATACCAAGATTGTAAAGGTAGGCCTGATTTAATCACATAAGCCCTTTAAAAGGCAGAAAGAGCCTGGGCGTGGTGGCTCATGCCTGTAATCCCAGCACTTTTGGGAGGCCAAGGTGGATGGATCACCTGAGGTCAGGAGTTTAAAACCAGCCTGGCCAATATGGTGAAACCCCATTTCTACTAAAAATAACAAAAATTAGCTGGGCATGGTGACGCATGCCTATAGTCCCAGCTACTCAGGAGGCTGAGGCAGGATAATTGCTTGAGCCTGGGAGGTGAAGGTTGCAGTGAGCCAAGATCATGCCACTGCACTCCAGCCTGGGAAAAAGAGCGAGACTCAAACTGTTTTGAAAGTGCAGGGGCCACATGAGAAGAAATGCAGGCAGCCAAGAGGAGCTGAGGGTGCCCCTGGTTGACATTCAGCAAGGACACAAGAAACTCAGTCCTGGAACCAAAAAGAAATGGATTCTGCCAACAACCTGACTCTGCTTGGTTCTTTAGAGAAGAACGTCCAGCTAAGAGTTCAGCTGGCTGACACTTTGACTTGGCTTCGTGATACCCTGAGCAGAGCCTAGACTTCTGACCTTCACAACTGGGAGATAATAAATGGGTATTGTTTTAAGACACTAACTTGATGGTAATTTGTTACTCTAGCAATAGAAAACAAATACACTTCCCTTCTACTTCCATAACTTCACTCTTGTGTTCAAACCGTGGGACCTTATCAAAACCTGGAATGTGAATATTAAATGCCAGTATCCCACTCAGTGACCTGATCCTCCTGTTTCAGCTCTTGCTATCTCCATGCGACCCCTCCATGTACTTTCTTTCTCCCTACCTATTCCTGGTTTCGCTTTCTTATGACAATGAATCACTTCACTCACACGACTCCTTTGCTTCATCTTTCCATTGCCTTACCCACCCAACAAAACCGTACCCTAGAATTTATCTAACCCTTTACCTTTACATCTTTGTGAATGAGAAAGCCATGCCCATTTGCAGCTTTCAAACCGCTGTTTATAGAGTCCCTTCCCAAGTAGTAGGGGCCTTGGGGTTGCTGTGCAATCTCTGTCTCATATTAGTGTTGGGAGGAAAAACTTCCTCTGCCAACTTAGGTCCAGTGCTTGGGGACCTGTAAATTAATTGGCAATCGATGGATGAACAGGAGAATAGACAAGGTTTATTTACACTTATTCAGGTGAAGAGACTCTCTGTACAGTTAGGGATGAGAGTTTATATGCCAATAATATGGGAAAAGAGAGGAGGAAAGGGATCTATGGGAAAACAAATATGCTTTTATGGAAAGACAAATGGGCTTTTAGGGAAAGAAATGATGGTATGACAACTGGTGATATGTTCAGTTGGTGCAAGTGGTCTCCTTCCTGGCAGTGGAGTTTTCTTCCTGGCAGTGAAGTCTCCTTATTGGCAGTGAAGCTCCCCAAGAGGGAATTTATGGCAGCTTCACTCTCTGAAAGCTCTGCCTTTAGTCAAATAAGGGAAGCTCCAGAAAGGCTTCTTTCTGTATCTTAAATGTTTCAGTTTAAAATACTGTTCATACCAACTCAATGGGTGCCAGTGGGTCCCTCCATTAGCATCCTCTTCCATTTCCTTGGGACCTTGTGGTGAGCAGAAAAATGACCTCTCAAAGGTGTCCATGTCTTATTCCCTAGAATGTGAATGATAGGTTACTTAGCGAAGGAGAATTAAGGTTCCAGATTAAATGAAGATTGTTAATCAAATGACTTTCTTTTTTTGTTTGAGATGGAGTCTCGCTCTGTTGCCCAGGCTGGAGTGCAATGGCACAGTCTTGCCTCACCACAACCTCTGCCTCCCGGGTTCAAGCGATCTCCTGCGTCAGCCTCCCAAGTAGCTGGGACTACAGGCTCATGCCACCATGCCTGCTTAATATTTGTATTTTTTGTAGAGACGGGGTTTCACTGTGTTGGCCAGGCTGGTCTTGAACTTCTGACCTCGTAATCTACCCGCCTTGGCCTCCCAAAGTGTTAGGATTATAGGCATAAGCCTGCCCAAATGACTGTACCTGGCCCAAATAACTTTAAAATAGGGAGATCATCCTGGCTTATCCAGTGGGCCTATTGTAATAACAAGGGTCCTTAAAGGTGGAAAGGGGAGGCAGAAGAAAATCAAAGATGTGATGACAGAAGCAGGGTCACAGAGCTGCTATACTGCTGGCTTTGCAGATGGAGAAAGGGGCCAAGAGCCCAGGAATGCCGGTGGCCTCTACAAGATGGAAAAGATTCCAGAAAGGAACATAGACCTGCCGACCTTTTGATTTTAGACTGCTAGACCCATTTTAGACTTCTGACCAGTAGAAATATAATATACTCATGTTGTCTTAAACCACTAAGTTTGTGGCAATTTGTTATGGCAGCAATGGAAAACTAATACAAGCCTATTCAAATATTCATCATTTTCCAAAATCCTGAATCAGGCATTCACACCCATACCCTCAGCACGTCCATCAACTTCAGAGAGAAAGTATAGTTATGGGCCAAATATTTATTTCAATTTTCTGTAATTAAAACATTTACCTCAGCCAGGTGTGGTGGCTCACACTTGTAATCCCAGCACTTTGGGAGTCCGAGGTAGGCAGATCCCTTTGAGGCCAGGAGTTCAAGACCAGCCTAGGCAACATGGTGTGACCCCGTCTCTACTAAAAATACAAAAGTTAGCCAAGCATGGTGGTGTGTGCCTGTAATCCCAGCTACTTGGGAGGCTGAGGCAGGAGAATTGCTTGAACCCAGGAGGTGGAGGTCGTGGTGAGTTGAGATTGTGCCACTGCACTCCAGCCTGGGCAATGGAGTGAGACTCTGTCTCAAAAACAAACAACAACAACAACAAAAAATCCAATTACCTCCATGAGGATATATCCAACTTCCTTCCCTTTTGCGACAATTTTTTTAAAAAGTTTCTGTATTAGTATGTTCTTACACTGCTAATAAAGACATACCTGAGACTGGGCAATTTATAAAGGAAAGAGGTTAATTGACTCACAGTTCAGTCTGGCTAAGGAGGCTTCAGGAAACTTACAATCATGGCAGAAGGGGAAGCAAACACATTCTTCTTTACATGGTGGCAGGAAGGAGAAGTGCCAAGCAAAAGGGGAAAAGCCCCTTATGAAACCATTAGATCTCATGAGAACTCACTATCAGAACAGCAGCATAGGAGTAATCACCCTATGATTCAATTACCTCCCACCAGGTCCCTCCTGCTACACGTGGGGATTATGGAAACGATAATTCAATTTGGGCTGGGAGCCCTGGCTCATGCCCGTAATCCTAGTACTTTGGGAGGCCGAGGTGGTGGATCACCTGAGGTCAAGAGTTCGAGACCAGCCTGGCCAACATGGCAAAACCCTGTCTCTACTAAAGATACAAAAATTAGCTGGGCATGGTGGCACATGCTTGTAATCCCGGTTACTCAGGAGGCTGAGGCAGTAGAATTGCTTGAACCCATGAGGCAGAGGTTGCAGTGAGCTGAGATCACGCCACTGCACTCCAGTCTGGGTGACACAGCAAGACTGCATCTCAAAAAAAAAGGATGAAATTTGGGTAGGGACACAGCAAAACCATATCAATTTCCATATATATATATACATAGGCAATTTTATAACTTATTTGATGTATTTGATGCTCAGTGGTTAGTTCTCATCCACATTGACTGTAGATTTTTGAAAACAGTAACAGGTGTATAGGTAATCAGGTATGTACCAAATTATAGAGATTGTTTGGTGAATCTTTAGCCTCATTACATTTTCTGAACAACTGTACACAGATGCGGTATGGAACATTCCTTATTCCTTTGACCCAGACAGTTTTGTTGAACCTGGTATTAATGCACACATCTGGAGTTCCCATCTCCTTCATGGCAAATTTTCGGATCTCTCTGAGTGCCCCAGGGGCACACTTCTTGAAGCCCACTCTGTGAATGCGTTTGTGAATGCCGATGATGTATTCTTGGGCCACTACATCATTTATGGCAGAACAGCCCTTCTTCTTGCCACTTTTCTTTGCAGGAGCCATTCTGCCTGGCCCAATTTGGAAAGGAAGAGCATGAGGGATTCTAAAGTTTCCTTTTCTTTTCTAATTCTAATTCCTCTGGATTCCATTTTCATTATGCTTCCTAAGGGACCTGATACTACCAACAACCCTTTCTTTCTTTATGGCTTGTCCTCTTGGCATGCACACATGTTCTAGTCTGTCTAATTCAAACCATGTGAATATTTTCTCTGAACCCTAAGATAGCCTCTAGCTATATTCCTTTCTCTCACCTTCCTTTTATACTGAAATCTTTAGAAAGAGTTGTTTAAACTGTTTCCGTTATTTTATTTACATTAACTGTTTGCACCATTATAGACTGAACTTTCTCTTGCCAAATTAGTCAAAGGCCTGACAGCTGTGAGCCGGGCTGCGGGAGAATACTGTGCACATAGCCTCTCTTCCACTGTTTTTTATTTTCTTAACTTGGAGTGGTAATGAAAATAGATATACTCGGACTGAATACATCTGTTATATATGTAACCCAAATACCCCCAGGCCCATGGTGAATCCTGTCTGAAACCTGATCTTGCCAGGGGATAATTGACCATTTTGGAGTTCACCTTTGGAGTAAGCACTAAGAAATGTAGCATACTGGGGCCTTACCAGCATTTTGCAATTGGTGCACAGGCATGCAGCAGAAGTCCTAATATGGGACTCTATAAATACTGGGCAGTGACTCTTGTCTGGTAAAATAAAAGAAAGGTCATGTGGTGGAGGGCAGAGGGCAATGGCTTGGAAGGTTGTGAGTCATTTAACCTTTAACCTTGTGCAAATCAGTCTGCTTTGCATTGGTGACTTATCTATAAAATGAGGAAAGTCATCTAACATCTGACCTAATGAGGAAGGTCCTTTTTCTCTAAAATTCTATGGCTAAAAATGCTAACTTACAAGTTAAAATGAGTTATTTCTATACAATGCAATAAATTTATAAAATGCTGGTTTTATTTATTTATTTATTTTTATTTATTTATTTTTTTTTTGAGACGGAGTCTCGCTCTGTCGCCCAGGCTGGAGTGCAGTGGTGAGATCCCAGCTCACTGCAA
>NW_012116577.1:3168197-3185613 GCF_000951035.1 Colobus angolensis palliatus | reverse complement strand
GCTCACCGCAAGCTCGGCCTCCCGGGTTCACGCCATTCTCCAGCCTCAGCCTCCTGAGTAGCTGGGACTACAGGCGCCCGCCATCACACCCGGCTAATTTTTGTGTGTGTGTGTGTGTTTTTAGTAGAGGCGGGGTTTCACCGTGTTAGCCAGGATGGTCTCCATCTTCTGACCTCAGGTGATCTGCCCAACTCGGTCTCCCAAAGTGCTAGGATTACAGGCGTGAACCACCATGCCTGGTCTCTATGTACAGGGTTTTGATTTGTTTTTATTTTGCATAATTACAAAATGCTATATTCAACTAAGTATCCATTTTTTAAAATGTGCACAGCAGTTTCATGTGTGTTTTCTCCATTTTTGTTCAGTCGCTTCCTGTAGTGCCTTCAGATCTTGCTTGAAATGTTTTCATTTTTTCTGGTATCATAAAATTTTATTCTTTTCACTTATCTGGGTGAGCTAAAAAGAAAATTAAAATTTATTCTTTGGAGATTTTTCAGTTTTTGCAAACAGTCATTAACTGCCAGGTCTGAAAACTTTATCTTCGGTTTTTTTTTTTTTTTTTCTTGAGACAGTCTCACTCTGTGGCCCAGGCTGGAGTGCAGTGGTGGGATCTCGGGTCATTGCAACCTCTGCCTCCTGTGTTCAAGCGCTTCTCGTTCCTTAGCCTCGCGAGTAGCTGGAATTACAGCCTCGCCACCACACCCAGCTAACCTTTGTATTTTTAGTAGAGGCAGGGTTTCACCATGTTGGCCAGGCTGGTCTCGAACTCCTGGCCTCAAGCGATCTGCCTGTGTCAGCCTCCCAAAGTGCTAGGATTACAGGCATGAGCCCCCGCGCTGGCCTTAATTTTGTCTTAAAATGAAGTATGACTAATATATATTTCTATATGGGTCTTTAGGGGTCTTGAAACTGACAGAAATTAATTCAAAAGAATAATTTTATCCAAATGTTTGGGCGCACCATGAATATATACCTTAAAGTTCTTTTAAAAAGCATGCGGTATGGTATTTTTAAATTTTTGTTTTAAAATTACGTATAGTCAATTTTCTTATATAGGCTTCCTAGCTAAACCTTTCCTGCATTGAGTGAACCATTAATAGTTATTCCTAGTGCTGATTTAAACAACTTAAATGATATTATGATTTTTGTTTGTAAATGCAAACCAGGTAATATCTGCATGCAGCTACTAATTTCCTAGGGCAGACGCAGCAGATAGATGTTGGGATGGCTACACTCACACAGCCTGATGGCCCGTTTCCTGAACATGCGCAATGACTTTCCAGCCTTTCCACACCATCAGAATATTGCACAGAAGTATGTCAGTCACAGGAGTGTAAAGAATAACATTTAAACTATGGTAATATTTTCATTTAGTAAGTTTCTCCCCTTTCCCTCTCCGGGTTAAATTCAGTCCCTGATCTGATTTTTTAAGGCCCTGGGGCTCAAGCATCTACTTTCTCAGAAGCCCATTCACCAGAAACCACCCATTTAACTTGCTCTGGGGGCGAGCAGCGCTTGTGACTGGACAACCTGTGTGTCAGCGTCCCCGGTGCTTCGGCGCTCCGGCCAGTGGCGGCGACCAAACCCATCTAGGTCAGACGAGGTATTGATCAGCCTGAAGAGCGCCCGGTGATTCTCGTAGTTAAATCACCCCGGTCCATTCGTTCGATCTCGGAGGCGGGAATGTTTGGCTTTTCCTTGCGTGTCCCGGCAGGGTGACCCTAGCCCCGCGGGAGGGCGGTGGTTCCCGTCCAGCTGGCGGCTCAGCGCCGCGGGACACGTGGGCGCTTTCAGCCGGGTCCCAGGGCGCTTATCGCTGCCCGGCAGACTGGGCCGCGCCTCATCCCCGCCCACGAACCCCGACCCAGGGAAACTCGGGGCGCTGGGGAGGGGCCACAGCGCTCAGCTCTGGCCCTCCATAGCCCGAGGCGCGGGATAGGAAGTTCGCGTCTGCACTGCCTGAGCTCGTTCTCTCGAGGTCCGGGTCTCCTGAGGCCGCCAACCGCCGGCTGCTATCGTGACCTGGAGCTGCAGGGGTTGTGCAGCGCGCGGGCTGTGTGCTGTGCCCACACAAACGGTTCCGGGCGTGCAGGAGGGAAGAGGCAGTGCCCGCCACTCCCACTGAGATTGAGAGACGCGGCAAGGAGGCAGCCTGGAGAGGAGCTGGGGAGGATTTGGCAACGCACTGTCCCCAAGCTCGGTGGCCTTGTTAAGCGGAAACTGCTGCTTTAGGGTTTGTTTGGAAGGTCCGGCTGACTCATCCCAACATTTACATCAATAAGTGTTAAAGCTCTGCCTCTGAGCCCGCGCATCCTGAGATCCTGAGCCCTTGGTTAAGACCGAGCTCTATTAAGCTGAGTGAGTAAATGGTAAAAGCCAATTGCGCTGAGAGTGTGTGTCTGGAAAGGTGGATAGGCGTTGTATATATATATTTGTTAGAAAACAGATAACCGTTGAAACGAGATGACTGAGTTTTTTAGCCTCTCACAGTTTCATTTGAAAGTAGGTATGCAGTTTAAAACTGATAATTCAAAGTGGTTTTTCAGAAAATGATGCTCTGGTGCAAACTGATTCCGGCTCCTATAGTGTGTTAAGTGTGGGTTGGTAAAACTCTTGGCCTTTCTCCAAATGTATGAAGCTAAAGTTGATATTGGATAGATAAAAACCCACTGAGCACGGAAGTTACTACAGGTGGAGGAAACATTTGTTAATGTTAATATTTTAAAGGAGTTGACCAACATATTGTCATTTACCTATCCCCTTTATCTTCTGGGAATAGGTAAATGACAAATTATTGCTCAGTCCCTTTAAAGCTTTGGATGGTTTGCTAAAGAATTATTGAACTCCCTTTTGTAATTTTCTGTGGATAGTTGAGTGTTCTTACTCCCCTCTCAGTGCTAGAGATATCCCCTAAAACTTGGTTTTTAGGAGGATCTTACAACTCTCTTATTATTTGAATTTCAGCTAGTCATAAATAAATATACCAGAGTAGTAAGGAAGAGATGTTTTTGATTGATATTCTTTACAAAATAGTGCTTTCAGAGTACAGCTTTGACTGGATTGTATAGATCTTGGTGAGGAAGGTTTCAATGACAAAGATGGCATGTTAAGTCTAACATTACACTTCTGTTATAAACATTGAAAGATGTTGATTATTTTATTATTTATCTTATAATAACTTTTAATTGTGAAATAATTTGAGAGTTACTGAAAATTTGCAAAAATAGTACAGAGAGTTCCCATAATATCATGCATAACAGGGGCCAAAACTAGTAACATGGGCATGCCACTATAATACAATAAACTAAACTACAGACTTTATTTGGATTTCACTTGTCTTTCCACCGTCTTTTTTTTTGCCCAGGATCCAATCGATCAGCTCACTTTGCATTTAACTGCTAAATATCCTTAATTTTCTCTGATCTGTGACAGTTCCTCAGCCTTTCATTGTTTTTTCATGGACCTTGACACTATTGAAGAAGACCCGGTCAGTTAATTTGTAGAATGCCCCTCAGTTTGTATTTGTTTGATGTTTACTGTCATGTTTAGATGAATGTTCTACATTTTAGGGAAAAATGTCACAGAAGTAAAGTTTCCATCTCAGTATGTCATATTGGGTACATGATGTCAATCTTTTTTTTTTTTTTTTTTGAGACTGAATCATGCTTTATTGCCCGGACTGGAGTTCAGTGGCTCGATCTCGGCTCACTGCAACCTTTGCCTCCCAGGTTCCAGTGATTCTCCTGCCTCAGCCTCCTGAGTAGCTGGGATTACAGGTGCCTGCCACCACACCCGGCTAATTTTTTTATATTTTTAGTAGAGATGGGTTTCATGTTGGCCAGGCTGGTCTCAAACTCCTAACCTCTAGTGATCCTCCTGCCTTGGCCTCCCAAAGTGCTGGGATTACAGGTGTGAGCCACCGTGCCCTAGCCGATACTTCTTATTACCTATGATGTTAATCTGTTTGCCAGGTTCCCTTTGCATTTGAGATCTTGGGAGAGAAACTTGAACTACCATTTCTCCTTAAACTTTTATTCATTAATTTAAGCATCCATATGTGGAGCATGTTGTTTAGTTTTTTTTTTTTTTCTAATGGTTAAACAAAACCCCTATTTTCTTCCTTCTACTTTTTTTTTTTTGAGATGGAGTCTCATTTTGTCACCTAGGCTAGAGTGCAGTGGCACAATTTAGGCTCACTGCAACTTCCGTCTCCCTGGGTTCAGCAATTCTCCTGCCTCATCCTTCCAAGTGGCTGGGATTACAGGCACACCTCACCATGCCTGGCTACTTTTTATATTTTTAGTAGAAACAGGGTTTCACCATATTGGCCAGGCCGGTCTCGAACTCCTGACCTTGTGATCCACCCGCCTCGGCCTCCCAAAGTGTTGGGATTACAGGCATGAGCCACTGTGCCCAGCCCTTCTACATTTTTTAATTAAAATTCCCTTCTGTAGGGAAGAGTTGACCCTTCTCTCCTGTTCATTGATTCAGTTATTTGTATCAGTACGGGCTCATGGATATTTGTTTTGTTATATGGTTTATAATCCAATATTATCAGTATTTAATCTGCTGCTCAAATTGTTCTGGCTTTCACCACCGGGACCTTTTTCAGGCTGGCGCCTGTGCCACTTTGACATACACTTGCTTTTTCTTTTTTCTTCTTCTTCTTTTTTTTTTTTTTTTTTGAGATGGAGTCTTTGTTGCCCAGACTGGAGTGCAGTGGCATGATCTCGGCTCATTGCACCCTCTGTCTCCCAGGCTCTAGCGATTCTTGTGCCTCAGCCTACCAAATAGCTGGGATTATAGGTATGTAACACCACACCTGGCTACTTTTTGTGTTTTTCAGTAGAGACGGGGTTTTCCATCTGGTCAGGCTGGTCTCAAACTCCTAGCCTCAAGTGATCTGCCTGCTTCAGCCTCCCAAAGTGCTGGGATTACAGGTATGAGCCACCGTGCCTGGAGTCTTTTTCTTTTTTAATGCATTTCCTGATTTCTGGCATCAGAGAATGCTCAGGCTTACTTTGTATTTTCCATGTCCCAACGTTGGAATGATCCATTTCTCCAAGGCACTGGGGTTATTTTGCTTTAGAATAGTATTGGAAGCTAAGATCTGGACATTGGATGTTCTGTTAGAGTTCTTTTTTTTTCTTTTTTTGAGATGGAGTCTTGCTCTGTTGCCCAGGCTGGGGTGCAGTGGTGCAATCTCGGCTGATTGCAACCTCCGCTTCCTGGGTTCAAGAAATTCTCCTTCCTCAGCCTCCTGAGTAGCAGGAATTACAGGCATGTGCCACCACACCCAGCTAATTTTTTATGTTGTTAGTAGTGATGGGGTTTTGCCATGTTGGCCAGGCTGGTCTTGAACTCCTGACCTAGGTGATCCACCCGCCTCAGCCTCCCTAAGTGTTGGGAATACAGGTGTGAGCCACCGCTCCTGGCCTAGAGTTACTTTTGAGCTTTTTATGCTTAATAAAAAGTTTGTGACTTAGCAAATGCTAAGTCTGAAAAGATTAGTATTACCTTAAAGTTTAAACATTATAGAGGACCTGACTGTATTAGCCAATTTGGATTCTGTCTCTTTTGGGAAAGAAATGAAATTGGTAGTATTTAGGAATTTTTTAAAGCTCCCATTTTTTTCTCAGATGAAACCCTGTCAGTGTTTCCAAAACAAATAATGAGCATGTGAGCTTCTATTTATTAGGCTCTGGTCAGAAACCGGGATCATTTTATTAGCTGAGTAGCTTAAACTATATCCTAATATTTTGGTATCTGTTGATTGAATTCACAGTGAGAAAAAGATTTGAGATCCATATTTGTGTTAGTCATACTAGCAATGAAGAAATACTGTGTTTATAATGAGGCATTATTTGGTCTGAGATGGTAACTGTACCCATGGATTAGAGAGAGGATCCCTTGCAATAATTAATGAGCCCTTCTATGATTTTGGAGTGTACACACATTACATGCTCCTTCTTTTCTATCTTTGTATGCTGGATCATGATGTTTTTTACTGTAGGTCTCAGAATTTTGAGGAGTAATGCTGCTGCTCACATCTAATTTTCTGTTCATAATTTTTTTTTTTTTTTTGGTACGGAGTCTCGCTGTGTTGCCCAGGCTGGAGTGCAGTGGCATGATCTCGGCTCACTGCATCCTCCAACTCCTGGGTTCACACCATTCTCCTGCCTCAGCCTCCCCAGCAGCTGGGACTACAGGCACTCGCTACCACGCCCAGCTAATTTTTTGTATTTTTGGTAGAGACGGGTTTCACCGTGTTAGCCAGGATGGTCTCGATCTCCTGACCTCGTGATCCACCCAACTTGGTCCCTCAAAGCGTTGGAATTACAGGCGTGAGCCACCATGCCCGGCCTCTGTTCATAATTTTTATTGCAATTCTGATGATTTAATTATAAACTGGAAGGGAGCAGGGATATTGATCTTTATGTAGTTGACATGTACTAGACTCATAGAGAAGAAGAACTGGGTTGTAGGCACAATGCTGTGTGGTTTTGGGTAAATCTAACTCACAGTCAACTTGATTTTGCCTGTTCCTCTTGTTTCCCCCTGGGGGCTAAGGATTCCAAACTTTTCTAATCACCCACCTCACTGCTGCTAATCTTCCCACAGTGCCAATTTGGTGGAGTCAGCCTTGCAAAGGGAGAAGAGAAAGGGTGATGACTTCCCCAGAGCTTCTGCCACTGTCCTCCTCCCTATGTCTTCTAGCCCCAGTCACTACTCCTTTTATTTAAATTCATAGAGGCTTCTCTGTCAGTCCCCTCTTAAATGTAAATGAGTTATTCAGTTCCTGTGGGCCTGAAGCTAAACCACTGTCATTTATTTTTGGCCTTGTTTTCCCAGTTTGGGCAGTGTTAGAGGAGGTCTGGAAATAAATTGTTTGGGACAGGCGATTTTGCAGAACATGCACAGATAAATAGGCTTCAGGGAGCTCTCATAGGCTACGGAGGGAGGGGTGCAGGACAGTGTCCTCATCTTGGCTCTTGATATTATTACGGTGGACTCTTACGTGGTCTCCCTGCGTTGTCCTTACCCATGACCAAAGTCAGAGTGATCCTTTAAACCAAGCTTGTCCAACCTGCATGTGGCCCAGGATGGCTTTGAATGCAGCCCAACACAAATTAGTAAACTTTCTTAAAACATTATGTGGTTTTTTTTTTTAGCTCATCAGCTATCGTTAATGTTAGTGTATTTTATATGTGGCCCAAGACAATTCTTCCACTGTGGCCCAGGGAAGCCAAAAGATTGGACACCCCTGCTTTAAACATAGATGATAATATTTCTTTGCTCAGAACTTTCCTGTGCCTTCCAGTGTCATTTAGATCAGAGCCAAAGTCCTTCCTGTGATCAGTGGTAGATACAACCTGAGTTCCTGCTCTCATACCCTCCCTCATTCTGCTTCAGCCTCACTGGCCTCTTTGCTGTTCCTTAGACTAGCACTTGGACATATACTGCTCCTCCAGAAGGCCACCCTCAGAGCTCTGCTCGAGGGTCTCATTGGAAAGGCCTTCCGTGGCCACCTCTGTTACCCAGGTTGGAGTGCGTTGATGTGATCTTGGCTCACTGCAATCTCTGCCTCCCGGGTTCCAGCAATTCTTGTGCCTCAGCCTCCCAAGTAGCTAGAATTACAGGTGTGCACCACCACACCTGGCTAATTTTTATATATTTAATAGAGATGGAGTTTCATCATATCATCCAGACTGATCTCCAAACTCCAGGCCTCAAACAATCCACCCACCTCAGCCTCCCAAAGTGCTGGGATTACAGGCGTGAGCCACCATTTCTGGCCCGCCCTTCCTCTTTTGCATTTATTTTTTTTTCTCCATAGCACTGTTGACTGACATTTTTCATATGTAACCTCACTGAGGGCAGGGATGGTTATCTGTTGTTTTGTTTTGTTCACTCCTGTAAGTCCAGTGCCTGCCAGATAAAAGAAGCCTAGTACATATTGAATTATTATTATTATTTGAGATAGAGTTTAGCTCTTGCTGCCCAGACTCTAGTGCAATGGTGTGATCTCAGCTCACCGCAACCTCTGCCTCCCGGGTTCAAGCTATTGTCCTGCCTCAGCCTCCTGAGCAGCTGGGGTTACAGGCATAAACTACCATGCCCAGCTAATTTTGTATTTTTAGTAGAGACAGAGTTTCTCCATGTTGATCAGGCTGGTTAAATGAATTCTTTTAGTTTTCTTTTTTACTTTCTTTCTTCCTGCTTTCTTTCCTTCCCTCCCTCCCTCCCTTTCTTCCTTCTCTCTCTCATCTCATGGGAATAGAGAGTCTCTGTTAACAAGAGCCTCTGATAACTGGAATGAGCAAGCTGAAAAGATGGGAGTGAGGAGAGAGTGTCTTTATTCACAGTGACAAGGTGGGAGAATGCCTGGCTAATGTAGCAGGGAGGTCAGGATCATTAAGGGAGAGGTCAAGGGACAGGGAGGTCAAGGGGAAAGATCTTTATGGATTTTGAAAGTTATTACAGCAACCAAAATATTAGACTTTAAAACTGTATATGATATTTTATGTCCATTGATGCCACTCTGAATACAGCTCACACTTGGATGCTCAAGTGAATGTGGGTCTCTAGTGAAGGGTACTGGAAAATGCCACCCCAAAATATGCCTGAACTGAAATTCTGTGTTGGACAACCAGCTATCACCAGGCTCTGTAGGCTTTTCACCTTTACCCCTGGGTCTTCTCACTATTTTGCTACATAGATGGAGTATGTTCTTTTGACTGTCTTTGGGTAACTTGTCTGGTTTTGGGATTTTTAGCTAAAGTTCTCTTTGTAAAATCTATTCCAGTTAATTAATTATGCAAAAGGTACAAGGGTTTATCTTTGTTTCTTTGCACTTGAAATAATTCTTTCCTGTACTTGGCATTTGGCTTATTTTGAGCTAAAGGCCGTTGAGAACCCCTGGATCCTTGAAAAGTTCTGCCTCACCCTAACTGCCAAAAAAGTATAAATTTATTGTATTATAAAGGAAATATACATTTATAAATAAAATTCCCATTTGTAAAGGTGTCTCTCCAAGATAGCTCTTTTCACCTGAGAGGGACTTAACTGCATACCAAGGCAGCCCTTATTTACCATACCTTTCCTCCCCATCTCTTCCCTTCCCTTGCCGTGACTTGTCCCCCGAAACCTTAAACCCCTTTTTGTTTAGCCTGAAATTTGTATGTAAGTCTTAATCGCCGGGCGTGGTGGCTCACATCTGTCATCCCAGCACTTTGGGAGGCCGAGGCAGGTGGATCACCTGAGGTCAGGAGTTCAAGACCAGCCTGACCAACATAGTGAAACCCCATCTCTACTAAAAATACAAAAATTAGCCGGGTGTGGTGGCGGGCGCCTCTAATTCCAGCTACTTGGGAGACTGAGGAAGGAGAATTGCTTGAATCTGGGAGGCAGAGGTTGCAGTGAGCCAAGGTCGCACCACTACATTCCATCCTGGGCAACAGAGTGAGACTCTGTCTCAAAAAAAAAAAAAAAAAAAGTCTCAATCATCTGGACTTGTCCTAGAGTCTGATTTGTTTATGAAACTTCCACACTTAACTTGTGTAAGGAAACTTTTTTTTTTTGATCATATTAACCTGTCTTTTGCCAGTTTAATTTCTAGGGCCCCAGATAGAGAACCCACAGGGGAGATGGAGAAGGATTTTTTCTTCTCTAAAGTAACATTTAAGAAAACCTAACAGCGATACATTGTTGCAAACTCAAGACCCAAGGAGGGTGGGCAGGTTTGTCATCTATGAGAGTCTTGGTTGTGGTTCTGATTTAACAAAAGTTCATCCCTCTCAAAACCTTAACCTTTGATGTCCCCTCTGTCATTGCCTCTCTTATCCAAACATGGCTCCCCAGGGTTTTTGCAGTTACCTCCCTGCTAGTTCTTGCTTCCACACCTGCCTCTCCCTTCTGTTATTCTCCACACAACAAAGTGTTCCTTTATTTATTTATTTACTGAGACAGAGTCTTGCTCTGTTGCCCAGGCTGGAGTGCAGCAGCGCGATCTTGGCTCACTGCAACCTCTGCCTCCGGAACTCAAGTGATTCTCCTGCCTCAGCCTCCCAAGTAGCTGGGATCACAAACGCACACCACCGTGCTCAGCTAATTTTTGTATTTTTAGTAGAGATGGAGTTTCACCATGTTGGCCAGGCTGGTCTCAAACTCCTGACCTCAAGTAATCTGCTCACCTCGGCTGTCCAAAAGGCTGAGATTACAGGCGCGAACCACCACACCTGGCCCAGCCGAGAGTGTTCCTTTATAAACATCATTAGTGTTGTGAGCCTTTCCTGATTAAAAAGCCTCAGTGGCTTCTCACTGAGCCCTTCTGTGATGGGGTTTCTTCCTGTCTGTCAGGAATCAGGCTGTGCTCTCCAGATCACTGTGCTGCCATAATGTGGGGGTCCTAGAGCACCTAGCCAGTTTAACTCTGAAACCACCATGCAAGGAAGCTTTGGGCCTGAATATAATCAACACAGGACCTCTCAGGACAAATCTGTCAAATTGGAGATAACATGAAAGCCCATGCATCAACCTTTTAAAGGCAATAAAACACCATAATAACTTTTAAAGACAAGGTACAATTTATGTAAGTTAAACTTCAGATTTTGTGTTCCTTTTCCTTTCCACTGCTAAGTTTTTTGCAATCGCCTGACAGTGATTTGACTGCTCAGGATTGTTATCTTTTGAGATTAACCTCAGTAAACAGTTTAAAGAGGTATGTAATTTATGCAACATGCCCTATGGCTATGAGGTAGAGTGCATCTTCCTATACTAGTGTCATCCTAGGGAAAAAAAAGGAAGAGTAGAGTGTGTAATTCTCAACTTGAGGCTATCTTGGCTTCTACCAACATATGCAGTAGTTCCAGCTGGGCAGGTGGCAGGCTGAAGACTTTAGGCTCTACCTGTGTACTTTTTTTTTTTTTTTCCTATTCTCAGTTTTCATTCTATGTAAATGCTGTTTTGAGTTGCGCAGTTTGAGCTTTCTAATTGTAAAGTGTCGTCTATGCAAATAAGAGTTTGATAAAGAGTAAAACAAAAATTGAGAAATATGGTATCTTTAATGCAGATTATCATTTTTATAAGAGAGTACCAGCATATACTGAAGACAAATGGTTAAAAAACCATCATTCTTAGCAAACTATCACAAGAAGAGAAAACCAAACACCGCATGTTCTCACTCATAGGTGGGAACTGAACAATGAGATCACTTGGACTCGGGAAGGGGAACTTCACACACTGGGCTTATCATGGGGAGGGGGGAGGGGGGAGGGATTGCATTGGGGAGTTATACCTGATATAAATGATGAATTGATGGGTGCTGACGAGTTGATGGGTGCAGCACACCAACATTGCACAAGTATACATATGTAACAAACCTGCACGTTATGCACATGTACCCTAGAACTTAAAGTATAATAAAAAAAAAATAAATAAAAAATAAACTTCTCAAAAAAGTAAAAATGCGCCGGGCGCGGTGGCTCACACCTGTAATCCCAGCGCTTTGGGAGGCTGAAGCGGGTGGATCACCTGAGGTCAGGAGTTTGAAACCAGCCTTGACTACCATGGTGAAACTCCATCTCTACTAAAAATACAAAAATTAGCTGCGCATCATGGCATCTGCCTGTAATCCCACCTACTAGGGAGGCTGAGGCAGGAGAATCACTTGAACCCGGGAGGCGGAAGTTGCAGTGAGCTGAGATCATGCCATTGCATTCCAGCCTGCGCAACAAGAATGAAACTCCATCTCAAAAAAAAGAAGTAAAACATGGCCTTGCTAGTTAGAAAGCAACAAGAGAGGCAAGGTATGAATAATATAGGTAGACCAGCAGGAAAGGGACAGCAGAGCTGGGGAAAGAATCTCCATATGCAAAGCCTTTCTGTCTTGTTTGAAAGGGCTTTTCGAGTTGGCTAAAATGCATAATCAGGCCAAATAACATGAATCGACTGGGATCAGGTAAGGTGTAAAGCCATTTGGAGGCTTCCTTTTACTTAAGATCTTGGCAGGGGGTCTAGGACACAGAAAGAGGAAAAAAACCGGATTAGCATTAGCTGGTACTCGGCAAATAAGGAAACAGCAACAGGTGGGAGGTTGATTTTTGTTGTAGGGGCATCTGGTCGTATGATGGAGTATTTTCCTTGATATAAAAAGATGATGCTAATCCAATGAGACCAGGACACATGACCAGAAAGCTTCTGACCATAGGGAAAGACTGGTGTTTGCTTAAAGGTAGTTGTTACTTTTAGAGAATTCCCTAAACCCAGAATACTATATTAATTAGAGACTGGGCACTTTGAGATGAGTCTAGTGCTGAGTTTTGGTATATTTTCTTTATTTAATCCTTACTGTATTTTTTTTCTTAGAGTAAGTGTATTGCTCCATATTGGTGTTAGAATTACAGTTTGTTTTTTTTTCCTTTCTTTTTGGTGTAACGTGCTTCAGCTTGATGGTATGCCTTGGTTATACCTGTCTAATCACTTGGTTTGTGACTCATGAATGACTAAGGCCCTGCATCTCCCTGAGGAAGATTGTTAGAATCCTGGCCAGGAATGAAACAGCTCCTGAGTAATGTGAATTACACATTTAATCCTATCACAATAAAGGCAAACTCTTTCTCTGCACGCTTCTAAGATTGTGATTGTATTTATAAGTGTTACTCTCTGTCTTGTATGGGCATGGGTGATCACTCTTTCTTGGGTACTTTAGCTCTAGTTGTTGCCTTTTATTTGTGGAAACCTCACAAAAGTGTCTTTAAAATTTCCATCTTGAGTCAGTGAGCTATTTAAATTCAAGCAATAAGTTATTTAATACTCTTAAGAAGTCTTTAGAGAAGGTTAGAAAATGTCCTCAGTGGCTGAATGAACATCAAATGGGCATGGCAGTAGGAGAAGTGATTGCTAGTGTTGGAACTGGTGTATTTTGGTTTCTGAATATATGGGGAGATGGTTTAAAACCTTTTTAAAGTAAAAGTGTGAAGTCCATACATTGCAGTTATCTCTTTTTTTTTTTGAGACGGAGTCTCGTTCTGTCCACCAGGCTGGAGTACAGTGGCTATCTCGGCTCACTGCAAGCTCCGCCTCCCGGGTTCCCGCCATTCTCCTGCCTCAGCCTCCCGAGTAGCTGGGACCACAGGCGCCCCCCACGGCGCCCGGCTTGTTTTTTTTTTTTTTTTTTTTGTATTTTTAGTAGAGACAGGGTTTTACCGTGGTCTCGATCTCCTGACCTTGTGATCCGCCCGCCTCGGCCTCCCAAAGTGCTGGGATTACAGGCTTGAGCCACCGCGCCCGGCCTATTGCAGTTATCTCTAGAGATCCCTGGGGAATTGGTTCCAAGACTCCCCTCGGACACCTAGATCCACATATGCTCAAGTTCCTGATATAAAATGGCATAGTATTTGCATATAACATACATGCTTTGTTCCGTATACTTTAAATCATCTCTAGATTACTTATAATACCTAATACAATGTAAATGTTATGGTAATAGTTGTGATACTGTATTGTATAGGAAATAATGATGAAAAAAATTCTGTACATGTTCTGTACAGACACAGCCATCCATTTATATTTATTTTTAAATATTAATTTTTTTTTGAGATGGGGTCTTACTCTGTCACCCAGGCTGGAGTGCAGTGGCGTGATCTCGGCTCACTGAAATCTCCATCTCCTGGGCTCAAGTGATCCTCCTGCCTCAGCCTCCCGAGTAGCTGAAAATATGGGTGTGCACCACCATACCTGGCTAATTTTTTGTATTTTTTCTAGAGATGGGGTTTCACCATGTTGTGCAGGCTGGTCTCGAACTCCCGCGTTCAGGTGATCTGCCTGGCTTGACCTCCCAAAGTGCTGGGATTACAGGCGTGAACCACCACACCTGGCTTATTTTTAAATATTTTCGATTGGTGATTGGTTGAATCCTCAGATACAGAACTCAAGGACAGGGTTGCTGACTGTACTTGTGCCTTCTCTTTCAATGCTTCAAAAGAACAGAATTTTGGCTAATTATTGCCATTCATGTGTTCACAGATTAAAACGCAGCCATGTACCTTGAATTTGCTGGGTGTCAGTCTTTAAATGGTTTTTACTTTTCCAGGCTCCAAATGAATAGACTTGTAAATATGATATGTTTCTGGATTACAGAAACAGTTATTAGGAGATAATTTTGGTTTTTGGCAGTTTTATTATGATATGACTAGATTTGTTTTTTGTTTTTTTTTTTTTTGTATTTATCCTCTTCGGTGTTCCTAGAGTTTCTTTAATCTATGGTTTGAGAGCTTTGTCAGTTTTGGAAAATACTGACCAGTATTTCTTCAAATACTGATTCTAAGTACACATTTTGCTACATTTTCTCTCCTCTCTCAGGTCTCCGGTTATGCTTATGACAGAGCTTTTTCATCTTATCCCATATGTTTGTTATGCTCTTTTATGTAGTTCTCATTCTGTTTAATTAGGAGATTTTTCCCCCTTTCATGGTAATAATTTTCATCATTCATAATTTTCATCCTGGATATTTTCTGTATACTAGTCTTCCAGTTCACTAAATTCTCTTTCCTAATTTGTGTCTAAATTAGGAAAGCTGCTGTTAAACTCATCTACTGAATTCTTAATTTTCGTTTGTTTTTATAGATCTTGATTCCTTGGTGAGAGTCTGTCTTGTAATTTTCTTAAACACGTCAATCTTTTGTTTTAATGTCAATGTCTGTTAACTCCAGTCTAGATTACTTGTGGGTCTCTTTCCATTTTCTCATTTCTGGAACATCAGGTTCTGTTTTTTTGGCATGCCTGGCAATTTAAAATTTTTTTTTCATTATTTTTAAACTTATGATTCGTGAATCAGGCAGCCCACAGAATCACAGCAGATTCAGAGAGATTCCCGATGCCTGGCAATTTTTTATTGAAAATCTGGATGATATCTTCTTAGAGAGTAGATTTAACCTTCTTCTAGCAGTCTGAGCAGATCATCTTGATTGAGTAGAGGCTGGTTTTTTGATTTGTCCATATTCCCAAAGCATAATGCTTCTGGGATCTCTTTCCAGGGCTCCTCCTCTGCTAGGCACTTAACTCCAACAAAATTTTGTCTCCCTAGTGCTGACAGATGACAGACTGCTGAAATATCTGCCCAGAAATAGTAGTGACTTCAGTAAGCAGACTCATTTCTTCTAGCAGCTTCTTTCTGCTTGGTTTGTCTGAGATGTGCCGCAGGTGTGTACAATTTTTGTGTGCAAATACCCACCTCAAGAGGAAAGGGCACGCAGAATGCAGAGTTTGTTTCAGTGCTTCAGTCCCTCCATTCCATGATTTTGGTTCCTCATGTCCTGGCCGCTTTGGTTGCTTTTATCAGACGGAACTCTTCAACATTTCTTCTTACTTTTTTTGGTCTACTTTTGTCGTTGTGGTTGGGAGGACTGTTTGTTTGGAACAGCAACTCCATCACAGACAGAGAGAAAGTTCGTCATGGATTACTTTGACTTTTAAAAATTAAAACTGCATTTATTGAAGTTAATATTTCAAACCTGTTTCACAAGTTGTTAAGCTCATCTTAAGGTCTTACTCTAATAAATCTTTTTTGAGGCCTTTTGTAATTTGTTTAATGAAATATTTCACATTTTATTTATACATTTAATATTCTTTTTTGTTTTAAATTTTTACTTAACTTTTGGTTTGACTTACTTAATGATTTTCATACCTAACTGTAAATCTCCCTAGAATTTAATTATGTTTGTTAATTAAGGAAATGATTATGTAATTGCAAACAGTTTTGTAGTTTACTTTCTTTGCTGATTGACGGCTCATAACAACTTCCGACATAAAGTCTGGAGCTATAAATTCAGAGAAATGTCTCCCGTTCCTGACTGCTTGACTAAGCCCCTTTTGATAATAATGATGCTATAAACTTTGCAATTAAAAAAAAAAAAAGAGGTTCTTTTCTTTTTTCCTTTGTTTTTGAGATGGAGTCTCGCTCTATCGCCCAGGCTGGAGTGTAGTGGTGCAATCTCTGCTCACCGCAACCTCTGCCTCCCTGGTTCAAGCCATTCTCCTGCCTCGGCCCCCCGAGTAGCTGGGATTACAGGCTCACGCCACTACACCTGGCTAATTTTTGTATTATTAGTAGAGACAGGGTTTCACCATGTTGACCAGGCTGGCCTTGAAAAAAAAATACAGAGGTTCTGATGATGATCATGTAGTCTGTCCCCGCACTTGACTTACATGCTTTTCAAGCCAGACAATTCTAGCCCTCATCCATCCTTTTCCTGCTTTATCAGTTTTTAGAAATTTTCATACTCTTCCTATTTACTTATTAGGATCCATTTGACATCTAATTGGAGTTTATGCATTCCAAGTTGTGCCTGTCTTCCCATTTATATTTTTAGGATGTTCTTATCATAATAGCATGGGCTGTTCGTTGGAAATGAAGCTACTCATTGCCACTCTTTCAAAAATTGACTTGTTTTAAATGTATTGTCACCTAGTGTTTGCAATCTCATTTATCTGGACTATCAACTTACTGTTGCTTTTCTGTCTACAGAAAGATAAAAACTCTCCAGATGTCTTCCAGTAATGTCGAAGTTTTTATCCCAATGTCACAAGGAAACACCAATGGCTTCCCCACGACAACTTCCAATGACCTGAAGGCATTTACTGAAGGAGCTGTGTTAAGTTTTCGTAACATCTGCTATCGAGTGAAAGTGAAGAGTGGCTTTCTACCTTGTCGAAAACCAGTTGAGAAAGAAATACTATCGAATATCAAGTATGTACATGAACTTGTAAAAAGATAGCTTTTTAATTTACCAGCTTTTTAAAAACCTCACAGGTTTTGCGTATTTCCAAGAAAGTGGCTATGAACATTTTTGTAAAAGTCTTTGCACAGTTATACAGACATATGCTTTCATTTGTTTTGGCTAAACTAGGAGTGAAATAATTGGGTCACATTTTAGGTATATGTTTAACTCTCAAAGTAACTGCCAGAGTTAAAAAAAAAAAATGTACCGCATGTGGCCGGGTACGGTGGCTCATGCCTGTAATTCCAGCACTTTGGGAAGCCGAGGCAGGTGGATCATGAAGTCAAGAGATCGAGAACATCCTGGCCAACATGGTGAAAACCTGTCTCTACTGAAAATACAAAAAATTAGCTAGTGTAGTGGCGTGCCGTAGCATGGTGGCATGTGCCTGTAATCCCAGCTACTTGGGAGGCTGAGGCAGGAGTATGGCTTGAATCTGGGAGATCAAGGCTGCAGTGGGAGATGATTGTCCCACTATACAAATGGGTGGCAAAGTGAGAGCCTATCTCAAAAGAAAAAAAAAGCATACTTTGTGAGGGTATTTTTATTTTGCTTATCTTATCTTTTAAAGCTAGTAGATTAATAACTTGATGTAATAGAAGTCTCATCTGCTCGAGGTGTTACACTTTTTTTTTTTT
>NW_012116577.1:3133116-3168097 GCF_000951035.1 Colobus angolensis palliatus | reverse complement strand
CGAGTAGCTGGGATTACAGGTGTGTGCCACCACGCCCAGCTAATTTTTGTATTTTTAGTAGAGATGGGGTTTCACCATGTTGGCCAGGCTGGTCTGGAACTCTTGACCTCGTGATCCCCCCACCTCAGCCTCCCAAAGTTCTGGGATTACAGATGTGAGCTGAGCCACCACGCCCAGCCACGCATTTTTTATGGTCAAATGGCGTGCATTTCAGCAACAGATGAGTTCATCTTTACTGCGTGAATAGAACTGTGTTCATTCCCAGGTTCACAAAAATGCAGTCAGATCTTGCAGTTCTTTCACATTTTAGTTGAAAGGTCATCAAGGGTTGGTGTTTTTGCTGCTGGTATTTCCTGTTTACGTATCCATGAGAAAGGTCATGCCTTTTTAGGCTGTAGTATTTCCAGTCTTTCTTCTATCTGCTGGCTCCAACTCTAAATACAGTTTCTGGGGGTAGATGAAGGGCTGCCGTCACTTATCTTACTTTTGATTTGTGTTTGATAGCAGCATCACCATTCAGATAGTCAATTACATTTTTAAAAAGCTGATGAGAGTTTTGATTTTGGTTTTTCCTCTGGACATTTTGTAATTTCACTTCTAGAACTAAGTCACTATAACCTGATTTCCTCTGTGGGAGGAAGAAGATAAAACAATCTGACCAGGAGAATTTAAAAAGTTGTGATTCTTCTGTCTTAGGAAAAATCTTTCTCTTATGCTTGTTTTTCTCCATACCCAGCATTTGAGCTTTCCCTCACCAACGCTGAAGATCTTATGGAAAAAAATTATTCATTCCCATAGATATGTGGATGTCCTGTTATTTTAAGATAAATTCATTATACTCTTCGACAACTTTTAATTAATAACGTATTTTGAAATGATTTCAAATTTATTTATTTATTTTTTAGAGATGGGGTCTTGCTATGTCACCTAGGCAGGAGTGTGATGGTGCAATCATAGCTCACTATAAGCTCAAACTCCTGGGCTCAAGTGATTCTCCCGCCTCAGCCTCTGGAGTAGCTAGATGCCACAATGCCTGGCTAATTAAAATTTTTTTTTTGTTGTGGAGATGGAGTCTTTCTACATTGCCCAGGCTGGTCTTGAACCCCTGGGCTCAAGTGATCCTCCCACCTTGGCCTCCCAAAGCACTGGGATTATAAGCATGAGCCACTGCATGTGGCCTGATGTTAAATTTAAACCTTACAGGAACATAACCGTTTTCATTCAGGTTCTCGCCAACATTTCACTGCATTTGTTCTCATCACTTTGTCTTTTCATGTTCCCATGGTCATTAGTGTTTTTTCTGAACCATGTGAGTGCAGGCTGTCCACATGGTGCTTCCTTCTCCCTAACTCTTCCAGTGTGTGTGTTCCTGAAATAAGGACCTTCTCCTATATGACCACTCAGACACTGTCCAGGAGCAGCCAAGGGGAAATGTAGCCTTGTAAGGAAGGTCGTGGTAGGTCCTCAGGGCCTTGGGTCAACCATGCCCCTCCCATATTTGACTGCCTACCATATCCTGTCTCTTCAGTCTCGTTCAACATGGTATTTTCTTATCTCATCCCACCACTGGTGATGTTAAAATTGATCACCTGGTCATGTTGATGTCTGTCAAACTTGGCTATAATGTCACCCTTTCCCCTTGGTAATTGACTAGTGTTATGAGGGGAGATAAGCTGACATTATTCCAGAACTCCATTCTACATTAAACTTCAACTTCAGTCCTCACTGGATGACTCCTGCCTGAATCAGCCACCACTATCATAGTTGCTAAACAGTGATTTTCTATTTTCATTATCTCTTAGTTTGTTTTACTAAAAGGAGAAACCTTCATCTATCACCAGTATAGAGTCATGGATTTGTATTTTATTCAATTAATGCATTATTATGTTTTACCTTCATACTCTTATTGTTCCTGATTTGGTCAGTGGGAGATCTTTCAAAGTGGGTTCTTCCTTCCCTCTGTCTCTCATTCTTTGGATATATCTCCTCATTCTTTTTTTATTTTATTATTTTATTTTATTTTTTTGAGACAGAATTTTGCTCTTATTGCCCAGGCTGGAGTGCAATGGCGTGATCTTGGTTCACTGCAACCCCCAGGTCCCGGGTTCAAGCAATTCTCCTGCCTCAGCCTCCTAAGTAGCTGGGTTTACAGGTGCCCACCACCATGCCCAGCTAATTTTTTGTATTTTAGTAGAGACAGGGTTTCATCATATTGGCCAGACTGGTCTCAAACTCCTGACCTCGGGTGATCCACCCTCCTCGGCCTCCCAAAATGTAGGGATGACGGGCGTGAGCCACCGCGCCTGGCCTCTTTTTGTAATTAAACAAATTTTATTAGAGACAGGGACTTACTTTGTTGCCCAGGCTGGAGTGCAGTGGCATGATCATACTTACTTACTGCAACCTCAATCCCTTGGGCTCAAGTGATCCTGTCACCTCAGCCTCCTGAGTAGCTGGGACCACCAGCACATACCACCACTTCCAGCTAACTTTTAAGTTTTTTGTAGAGATAGGGTTTCACTATGTTGCCCAGGCACATCTCAAACTCGTGAGCTCAGATGTTCCTCCCACCTTGCCTCGTTCTTTGAATATTTACTTGGCATGGCAAGCAATTCCAGACTCACTGTGTACTTACCCTGCCTCAGACCTAGTATCAGCTATTGATTTTTATGGAGGAGATATTTACAAAACCAAAATCTGGGTGTTTAAAATGCTCATTGCTATTGGGATGTCATTGCTTCTAGGCTTTCTCAGTGGAGTGAGACCTAGAGAATATATATATGCATATATGTCTACACACATGTGCATACACATACATGCATAACTTTTAAAAAAAAATTACCTCCCATGTGCAGGCGCACACAGATCTCGCCAAAGCAGGTAGGAGAGGAGCCAGGGGAGCAGTGGTGACCATTCCGGCAGCACCCTGGGAGTTTCCATCTTTATCTTTCTGTGGCTGTCTTTGTATATGGATTAAAACCTATAGCTTCTCATTAATATCTCCAATTCTGATCTGAACCCTCAAGATTCTGTCTGTATTTCCATGTTTGTAAAATCTCAAAAAGTGAAAAATCTAGCTCTAACTGACTAGAGAGGGTGGGAGATTTATATTATGGAATAAGAAAATCAGCAAGTACATTAAGGATGTACGTTAAGGATGTACTTCCTGATTTTTCTATTCCATAATATAAATAATCTCCCCACCCTCTAGCTTTCTCTTCTTAACTTTTTTTTTTTTTTTGAGATGGAGTCTTGCTCTGTCGCCCGGGCTGGAGTGCAGCTCGGCTCACTGCAACCTCCACCTCCTGGGTTCAAGTGATTCTCCTGCCTCAGCCTCCCGAGTAGCTGGGATTACAGGCGCCCATCACCATGCCTGGCTAATTTCTGTATTTTTTGTAGAGATGGGGGTTTTGCCATGTTGGCCAGGCTGGTCTAGAACTCCTGATCTCAAGTGATCCACCCGACTCGGCCTCCCAAAGTGCTGGAATTACAGACGTGAGCCACCACACCCGGCCAAATTCTCCTTTCTCCAGTTCCTTATCTACTTATCATTCTACTTGGTATCTTTAGGATAAAATCAAACTATTTGCCATCTTCTTGGGTCTCAGCACAGTCAACACTGCCATAATTTTTCCACTTTCCTACTCTATCTGAATATTCACTACCCCAGACATCCACTTTGTTTGAAACGTTCTTATGTCTGTACCACGTCTTCATATTCTTAAAGGATGCCCCTACCAAAGTGATGTCTTCTGCTTCTAAACTTGGAATTTTCTAGTGTATTTATCTGACTCTTAACAAGGAAGAAAATGATATATCTTGAGGATGTATCTTTTACTTTTCTAAGTGGATTAAGGCTTTTTTTTTCTTTCAGTCATGTTTTCTTTTTATCCTGAAGTGCTTTATCCTAGCCTCGATTTCTACTTAGATGTTTCTTGGTCTGATTAGATTTTAGCAGTGAGAATACTTCTACCAGTATTCCACAAACTAGCGACTTATTAATTGTGTAGAATTTTACTAGGTAGCAAATGAGATCACTTGAAGATACAGTACTGATAATCAAACGTACTCAGAACATGCCATGTATTTCACACTGTGTTAAGAGCAGTAAGTGTAACAGAGATGTTTCATAACAATCTGTTAGTTATTTCAAGGAACACTGAATGTTGAATATCATCTTCCAGAAAATATAAATGGGTTAGAGAATAAGTGAAAGGAATTTAGAGGAATCTATGCCATTTTTCTTGTAGGACTTGACCAGTGATTACCATCCATTGTATATTACACATCAAATCAACAATCTTTTTTTTTTTTAAAGTAGAGACAGTGTCTCCCTTTGTTGCCTAGACTGGTCTTAAACTCCGAAACTCAGGTAATCCTTCCGCTTTGGTTTCCTAAAGTGCTGGGTTTACAGGCCTGAGCCACCATGCATGGCCTGTTTTTTGTTTGTTGGTTTGTTTTCTTTAAGAGTTGGTTTGTGCTTGTTTTCTGTTTATAATGTCATCAACCTTCATTGAGTATATTCAGTGCAGGCCCTAAATCAATAGAACCTGATCTAAAGTGGAATAGTAAATCAGTCTGTTTTTGTGTTTGCAGTGGGATCATGAAACCTGGCCTCAATGCCATCCTGGGACCCACAGGTGGAGGCAAATCTTCGTGAGTATAAGAGAGTATAAGTGAGCTTTTTCTGTGCACTTTTAATGTGCTTTTAAAATCCACTTTTTTGTGTGTGTAACCAGGTATTTATTGAGCATTTGCAATGCGTGTCAGGTCTGGTTCTAGGTGCTGTGGATAACTGTAGTTGTGTGGTTTTGTCCCAAGGACCAGGTAGTCTTATTAGGTTAGCTTTACTAATAGGACTTGATAAGATGATTGACATGTAGCAGGTGACCATGTTATCAGCTAATAGGGAGGAAAAAGAATGGGAGAATGTTAAAAGTAGGGAAAGGGAGCAGAAGATGTAAGTAAAGTCATGAGTTTTAGATGAAAGAGCACATTGCCTGTGTTGGTACCTCCAAGGTCAGACAGCTGGGAGGGCCATTTGGGAGATCTGTACTTGATCAGCCAATGGTGTCTTGCTTTATGTTTTGGGGCTTTATTGTAATGTACAATGAAAAGAGAAAGATGAGAATTTTTAAAAGCATAATTTTAGTTAAACCATAGAATTTATTGACCAGTTAGTTTTCTAACTAAAGCAGAATTTGGATTCAAAGTAGCCATGGAATATATAGCTTGTGTTGGAGGGAAAAAAACCCCACAACATATATATGCTCTTATAGGTTATTAGACCCACAACATATACATCCTCTTATAGGTTATTAGATGTCTTAGCTGCAAGGAAAGATCCAAGTGGATTATCTGGAGATGTTCTGATAAATGGAGCACTGCGACCTACCAATTTCAAATGTAATTCAGGTTACGTGGTACAAGTAAGTATTAATGGGTTTGCATTTTCTGTTTCCTCTGTTTCTATATGGGTAAGTGCTTTGGCTGATAGTTCAATGTGCTTCCAATTGATTATGTGACATGTTCCTAGAACTGACCTCCTTTACAGCAGCTTTTCTTAATTTCCCATAGATACTTATGTGAAAAGGCAGGGAGAATCTGGAATATGGCCCTTGTAAGGACAGTGATACCAATTCTCATTTTTCTATCATTTCTAAAAGATACTACTGTTATCCTTTTTTTGCCTTTCCTTCATCTTTCTTTTCCCCTAGCTTAGAAAGATATTTTGGCAAATCCTTGTATGAAGCAATCTGGAAGTGTCTGCTGGTAGTTAACATAATTACTTGCATTCTATTTGGGTGTACAGATAGGGGGTGAAAATGATTATAGCAGGCTTTGCAGACATCTATGGGGTTAACTGTCATTTGCAGAACTGCAGGTTCATCATTAGCTAGAACTTTACCTTAGTTACGTTATTTTTGTGGATTATGTTACATATACTAAACAGTCATGGTCTTAGAAAAGACTCATTATGTCTCATTAAAATGCTATTTGCCTTAAGGATGATGTCGTGATGGGCACTCTGACGGTGAGAGAAAACTTACAGTTCTCAGCAGCTCTTCGCCTTCCAACAACTATGACGAATCATGAAAAAAACGAACGGATTAACAGGGTCATTCAAGAGTTGGGTCTGGATAAAGTGGCAGACTCCAAGGTAATGTGGAGAAACTGAAAGCATCGTGATCAGCATAGATAGGACCTGATTCAGAGGTTTCCTGTAATGTGTATGGTCAAAAGTGATTGCTTTCCATAACAATGAGAAAAGCAGCTTGTTACATAATATGAATGTGGAAATTAACCTGGAAAAAAATCTTTACAATGTTTGAATTGTGCACCTGAAGTGATGTGGTGTTGTATGTGAAAGTGTTCCTGCCCTTTCCTTATGCTCCTCCCCCACCTTATGGCTTAAGTCACGTCTCATTCCATATCTGCACTAGCTTTTCTTCTTCCTCTTTTTCTCTTCCTCCTTTCAGTCACTCTTCCTCCAAGGGACTTTGTTCCATTGCTATTGAGGTATATTTCTGGGATTGATAAGTGATGAGAGTCCAAGGTTTCTTGCTCTGTATCAGCAGTCCCCAGTGTTTTTGGCACCAGGGACCGGTTTTGTGGAAGACAGTTTTTCCATGGACCAGGGTAGGGCGGATGGTTTTGGGATAATTCAAGTGTATTACATTTATTGCACACTTTATTTCTATTATTATTTCATTGTAATATATAATGAAATAATTATACAACTCATCATAATATAGAATCAGTGGGAGCCCTGAGCTGGTTTTCTTGCAACTAGATGGTCCCATTTGGGGGTGATGGGAAACAGTGAGACATCATCAGGCATTAGATTCTCATAAGAAACACACAATTTAGATCCCTTGCACGTGCAGTTCACAATACGGTTTGTGCTCCTATGAGAATCTAATGCCGCCACTGACCTGACAGGTGGAGCTCAGGCAGTAATGCAAGCATTGAGGAGCGGCTGTAAATACGGATGAAGTTTTGCTCACTCGCCTGCTGTGCATACTGGTTCCCCAGCAGTTGGGGTCCCCTGCTCTATATATTTTAGTTTGCTATAATTTGGCTTCCAAAATTATATTTGGTCAAATTAGGATTTATTTCTCGTTTGTGTAGTGTGTTTTTTTTTATAGCCTTTCTTTTGATGGTTTTGTCTCTCATTCCCTCCCTCCTTCTCTGCCTCTTTTTCTTCTGCCAGATGTTTACAGACTTTTGTATGCTAAGCTGTCTTTTAGGTTCTAGAGATACAATTGTGGGCAAGAGAGACAAAGTAACACCTCCTCTTGTGGGTTGGAGAGGATCGTGAAGAAAAAAAATGAAACGAATGAATGAACTTTACAATTGATTAATAGGTATGGAAGATGTGCTGAGAAGATATTTGAAGCTTTGGGTGAAAATGAGCTTTTTGCATTGTAATGCGTATAATGTAATCCCCTGTGGTATCCCTTACTTAGAAGCAATGAAGAATGAGATGTTCTAATGGTCTATACTTCATATTATGCTTTCTGACAGTCTTTTCTGTTCAGGGTGTTTTACTGTATTTTGTTTGGAAGAGTAACTCTGAGATGCCACCATTCACCACTTATTTCCGCTTTATGAGTGATTGGGTTTTCTTTGCTTCGGTTCTGTTTATTTATTTGATTTTATCTTTCCAGTAAGGTGGTTTGTTCCACTCTGTTCTTTACCTTCAGGCAGCCATTGCCCTATGTTGCTTGTTAGGATTTCTAGGGAAAACAGACTGTGAAGGCACAGCTATTGACTTCTTAGTTTATTTATCTAAATGATTGAAGCAATACATTTAAAATATTTACTTTTTGTGAAATTTTAAACATAACAGAAATGTAAAGTGAATTGTCTGATTACTATAGTAATTATATGGTTAAAGTATAATTAATATAGTAATAAGACTATTAATATCATTTACATAGATTTCCCAGTTTTTAACCTTAGGTATATGGGGTCAATTTGGGAAGCCTCATGGTAATTAAAAAGGTGTTAATACGGGATGAGAGAAAGTGAACTTTCCTAGCTACGGAGCCCATGCTTTTACTGTAAGTCCACCTGGACACTGGGAGGGGAGAGAGTGTTAGATGGCTAATACATTATAGTTGCTTTCACATTTTCTTCTCCTGACTTTATCTCCCTTTTTAGACTGTGATTTCACCATGTCACCTATCTTTTAGTGTTCTGAACTTCAAACTAAATATTTGATTCAGTAAGGAACAACCTGTTAACAGCAGGTGCATTTTTTAAAAAAATTTTATCTTTTATTAAAGTTCTGGGATACATGTGTAGAACCTGCAGGTTTGTTACATAGGTATACATGTGCCATGGTGGTTTGCTGCACCCATCAATCCATCATCTACATTAGGTGTTTCTCCTAATGCTATCCCTTCCCTAGCCCCCGACACCCCGACAGGCCCCAGTGTGTGATGTTCCCCTCCCTGTGTCCATGTGTTCTCATTGTTCAACTCCCACTTATGAGTGAGAACATGTGGTGGTTGGTTTTCTGTTCCTGTGTTGGTTTGCTGAGAATGATGGTTTCCAGCTTCATCCATGTCCCTGCAAAGGACATGAACTCATTCTTTTTTGTGGCTGCGTAGTATTCATGGTGTATATATGCCACATTTTCTTTATCCAGTCTATCATTGTGGGCATTTGGGTTGGTTCCAAGTCTTTGCTATTGTGAACAGTGCTACAATAAAATATATGTGTGCATGTGTCTTTATAGTAGAATGATTTATAATCCTTTGGGTATATACCCAGTAATGGGATTGCTGGGTCAAATGGTGTTTCTGGTTCTAGATCCTTGAGGAATCGCCACACTGTCTTGCACAATGGTTCAACTAATTTACACTCCCACCAACAGTGTAAAAGCATTCTTATTTCTCCTCATCCTCTCCAGCATCTGTTGTTTCCTGACTTTTTAATGATCACTATTCTAACTGGCGTGTGATGGTATCTCACTGTGGTTTTGATTTGCATTTCTCTAATGACCAGTGATGATGAACTCTGTTTCATATATTTGTTAGCTAAGTAAATGTCTTCTTTTGAGAGGTGTCTATTCATATCCTTTGCCCAATTTTTGATGGGGTTATGTTTTTCTTATAAATTTGTTTAAGGTCTTTGTAGTTTCTGGATATTAGCCCTTTGTCAGATGGATAGATTGCAAAAATTTTCTCCCATTCTGTAGGTTGCCTGTTCACTCTGAAGATAGGTTTCTTTTTTTTTTTTTCTTTCTTTTTTTTTGTGCTGTGCAGAAGCTCTTTAGTTTAATTAGATCCCATTTGTCAATTTTGGCTTTTGTTGCAATTGCCTTCAGTGTTTTAGTCATGAAGTCTTTGCCCATGCCTGTGTCCTGAATGGTATTGCCTAGGTTTTCTTCTAGGGTTTTTACAGTTTTAGGTCTTACATTTAAGTCTTTAATCCATCTTGAGTTAATTTTTGTATAAGGTTTAAAGAAGGGTGCAGTTTCAGTTTTCTGCATATGGCTAGCCAGTTTTCCCAGCACCATTTATTAAATATGGAATCCTTTCCCCATTGCTTGTTTTTGTCAGGTATGTCAAAGATCAGATGGTTGTAGATGTGTGGCATTATTTCTGAGGCCTCTGTTCTATTCCATTGGTCTATATATCTGTTTTGGTACCAGTACCATGCTATTTTAGTTACTGTAGTCTTGTAGTATAGTTTAAAGTCAGGTAATGTGATGCCTCCAGCTTTGTTCTTTTTGCGTAGGATTGTCTTGGCTATACGGGCTTTTTTTTGGTCCCATATGAAATTTAAAGTAGTTTTTTCTAATTCTGTGAGGAAAGTCAATGGTAGCTTGATGGGGATAACATTGAATCTATATATTACTTTGGACAGTAGGGCCATTCTCATGATATTGATTCTTCCTATCCGTGAGCATGAAATGTTTTTCCATTTGTTTGTGTCCTCTCTTACTTCCTTTAGCAGTGGTTTGTAGTTCTCCTTGAAGAGGTTCTTCACATCTTTTGTAAGTTGTATTCCTAGGTATTTTATTCTCTTTGTAGCAATTGTAAATGGAAGTTCATGATTTGGCTCTCTATTATTGGTGTATAGGAATGCTTGTGATTTTTGCACATTGATTTTGTATCCTGAGACTTTGCTGGAGTTGCTTATCAGCTTATGGAGATTCTGGGCTGAGACAAAGGGCTTATCTAAATATACAATCATGTCATCTGCAAACAGAGACAATATGACTTCCACTCTTCCCATTTGAATACACTTTATTTCTTTCTCCTGCCTGATTGCCCTGGCCAGAACTTCCAATATTATGTTGAATAGGAGTGGAGAGAGAGGGCGTCCTTGTCTTGTGCAGGTTTTCAAAGGGAATGCTTCTAGCTTTTGCCCATTCAGTGTGATGTTGGCTGTGGGTTTGTCATAAATAGCTCTTATTATTTTGAGATACATTCCATCAATGCCTAGTGTATTGAGAGATTTTAGCATGAAGGGGTGTTGAATTTTATCAAAGGCCTTACTGCTGCATCTATTGAGACAATCATGTGGTTTTCATTGTTTGTTCTATTTGTGTGATGGATTATGTTTATTAATTTGCATATGTTCAACCAGCCTTGCATCCCAGGGATGAAGCCAACTTGATCATGGTGGGTAAGGTTTTTGATGTGCTACTGGATTTGGTTTGCCAGTAGTTTGTTGAGGATATTTGCATTGATGTTCATCAGGGATATTGGCCTGAAATTTTCTTTTTTTGTGTATCTCTGCCAGGTTTTGGTGTTAGAATGATGCTGGCCTCATAAAATGAGTTATGGAGGAGTCCCTCTTTTTCTATTGTTTGGAATAGTTTCAGAAGGAATGGTACCAGCTCCTCTTTGTACCTGTGGTAGAAATCGGCTGTGAATCCATCTGGTCCTGGATTTTTTTTGGTTGGTAGGCTATTAATTACTGCCTCAATTTCAGAACTTGCTATTGGTCTATTCAGGGATTCGACTTCTTCCTTGATTAGTCTTGGGAGGGTATATGTGTCCAGGAAAATCCATTTCTTCTAGATATTATAGTTTATTTGCATAGAGGTGTTTATAGTATTCTCTGATGGTAGTTTGTATTTCTGTGGGATCAGTGATTATATCCCCTTTTTCATTATTTAATATATCTATTTGATTCTTCTCTCTTCTTTATTAGTCTAGCTTGTGCTCTATCTATTCTGTTAAACTTTTCAAAAAACCAGCTGCTGGATTCATTGATTTTTTTGAAGGGTTTTTTCCTGTCTCTATCTCCTTCAGTTCTGCTCTGATCTTAGTTATTTCTTGTCTTCTGCTAGCTTTTGAACTTGTTTGCTCTTATTTCTCTAGTTCTTTTAATTGTGATGTTAGGGTGTCGATTTTAGATCTTTCCCACTTTCTCCTGTGGGCATTTAGTGCTATAAATTTCCCTCTAAACACTGCTTTAGTTATGTCCCAGAGATTCTAGTATGTTGTGTCTTTCTTCTCGTTGGTTTCAAAGAATTTATTTATTTCTGCCTTCATTTTGTTATTTACTCAGTAGTCATTCAGGAGTAGGTTGTTCAGTTTCCATGTAGTTGTGTGGTTTTGAGTGAGGTTTTTTGTTTGTTTGTTTGTTTGTAGGTATCTATTAGGTTCACCTGGTCCAGAGCTGAGTTCAAGTCCTGAATATCCTTGTTAATTTTCTGTCTTGATGATCTGTCTAATATTGACAGTGGGGTGTTAAAGTTTCCCACTGTTATTGTGTGGGAGTCTAAGTCTCTTTGTAGTCTGTAAGGACTTGCTTTATGAATCTGGGGGCTTCTGTATTGGGTGCCTATATATTTAGGATAGTTAGCTCTTCTTGTTGAATTGATCCCTTTACCATTAGGTAATGCCCTTCTTTGTCTTTTTTGATCTTTGTTGCTTTAAAGTCTTTTACCAGAGACTGGGATTGCAACCCCTGCTTTTTTTTGCTTTCCATTTGCTTGGTAGATCTTCCTCCATCTCTTTATTTTGAGCCTATGTGTGTGTTTCATATGAGACGGGTCTCCTGAATACAGCACACCGATGGGTCTTGACTCTTTATCCAATTTGCTAGTCTGTGTTTTTAACTGGGGTATTTAGCTCATTTATATTTAAGGTTAATATTGTTATGTGTGAATTTGATCCTGTGAATATGATGTTAGCTGGTTATTTTGCCCATTAGTTGATGCAGTTTCTTCATAGTGTTGATGATTTTTACAACTTGGTATATTTTTGCAGTCACTGGTACTAGTTTTTCCTTTCCATGTTTAGTGCTTCCTTGAGGAGCTCTTTTGAGGCAGGCCTGGTAGTGACAAAATCCCTCAGCCGTTGGTTGTCTGTAAAGGAATTTATTTCTCCTTTGCTTATGAAGCTTAGTTTGGCTGGATATGAAATTCTGGGTGAAAAATTCTTTTCTTTAAGAATTTTGAATATTGGTCCCCACTCTTTTCTGACTTACAGGGTTTTGGCAGAGAGATCTGCTGTTAGTCTGATGGGCTTTCCTTTGTGGGTAACCCAACCTTTCTTTCTGGCTGCCCTTCACATATTTTCCTTCATTTCAACCTTCATGAGTCTGATGATTATGTGTCTTGGGGTTGCTCTTCTCGAGGAGTATCTTTGTGGTGTTCTCTGTATTTACTGAATTAGAATGTTGGCCCATCTTGCTAGGTTGGGGAAGTTCTTCTGGATAATATCCTGAAGAGTGTTTTCCGACTTGGTTCCATTCTCCCCATCACTTTCAGGTAACCAATCAAACATAGGTTTTGTCTTTTCACGTAGTCCCATATTTCTTGGAGGCTTTGTTTGTTCGTTTTCATTCTTTTTTCTCTAATCTTGTCTTCATGCTTTATTTCATTAAGTTGATCTTCAATCTCTGATATCCTTTCTTCCGCTTGATCGATTTGGCTATTGATACTTGTGTTTGCTTCACGAAGTTCTCGTGCTGTGTTTTTCAGCTTCATCAGGTCATTTATATTCTTCTCTAAACTGGTTATTCTAGTTAGCAATTCCTCTATCCTGTTTTCAATGTTCTTAGCTCCCTTGCATTGGGTTAGAACATGAACATGCTCCTTTAGCTCAGAGGAGTTTGTTATTACCCATCTTCTGATTCCTACTTCTGTCTATTCATCAAACTCATTCTCCATCCAGTTTTGTTCCCTTGCTGGTGAGGAGTTGTGATCCTTTGGAGGAGAAGAGGCGTTCTGATTTTTGAAATTTTCCACCTTTTTGCATAGGTTTTTCCTCATCTTCATGGATTTATCTAACTTTGGTCTTGATGCTGGTGACCTTTGGATGGGATTTTAGTGTGGACATCCTTTTTGTTGATGTTGATGCTATTCCTTTCTGTTTGTTAGTTTTCCTTCTAACAGGCCCCTCTGCTGTAGGTCTGCTGGAGTTTGCTGCGGGTCCACTCCAGACCCTGTTTGCCAGGGTATCACTAGCGGAGGTTGTAGAACAGCAAAGATTGCTGCCTGTTTTTTCCTCTAGAAGCATTGTTCCCAGAGGGGCACGCACCAGTTGCCAGCTGGAGCTCTCCTGTATGAAGTGTCTGTGGACCCCTGCTGGGAGGTGTCTCCCAATCAGGAGGTACAGGGGTCAAGGATCCACTTGAGGAGGCAGTCTGTTCCTTAGCAGAGATCTAGCACTGTGCTGGGAGATTCACTGCTCTCTTCAGAGCCGGCAGACAGGAACGTTTAAATCTGCTGAAGCTGTGCCTGCAGCCTCCTGCTCTGTCCCAGGGAGGTGGGAGTTTTATCTATATGCCCCTGACTGGAGCTGCTGCCTTTCTTTCAGAGATGCCCTGGCTAGAGAGGAGGGATCTAGAGAGGCAGTCTGGCTACAGTGGCTTTGCTGAGCTGTGGTCGGCTCCACCCAGTTCGAATTTCCTGGAGGCTTTGTTTACACTGTGAGGGCCTACTCAAGCCTCAGTAATGGTGGACGCCCCTCCCCCTACCAAGCTTAAGCTTCCCAGGTTGACTTTAGACTGCTGTGCTGGCAGTTAGAATTTCAAGCCAGTGGATCTTAGCTTGCTGGTCTCTGTGGGGCTGGGATCCTCTGAGCTAGGCTAGACCACTTGGCTCCCTGGCTTCAGCCCCCTTTCCAGGGCAGTAAACAGTTTTGTCTCACTGGCATTCCAGGTGCCACTGGGGTATGAAAAAAAAACTCCTGTAGCTATCGGTGTCTGCCCAAATGGCCGCCCAGTTTTGTGGTTGAAACTCAGGACCCTGGTGGCATAGGCACCTGTGGGAATCTCCTGGTCTGCGGGTTGTGAATATCATGGGAAAAGTGCAGTGTCTGGGCTGGAATACACCATCCCTCATGGCACAGTCCCTCATGGCTTTCCTTGACTAGGGGAGGTACTTCCCCAACCCCTTGCACTTCTGTGCCTCACCCGAGGAGGTGCTTTGTATCAGGCTTAGTTACTGACCAGCTATGACCTGAACCTAAGTTTACTCATCTGATAAAAGAGAAACCTACTTTATCTACCAGGTATCCACTTATTTGCTGTTCAGAATAAATGAACTTAATGAGATAAAGTGTCTCTTACAGGACTGGCACATGTTAGGAGCTCACCAAACAGTAGTGACTGGTTGTTATCATTGACAATTATAATATTTGTGATTTAGGTTGGAACTCAGTTTATCCGTGGTGTGTCTGGAGGAGAAAGAAAAAGGACTAGTATAGGAATGGAGCTTATCACTGATCCTTCCATCTTGTTCTTGGACGAGCCTACAACGGGCTTAGACTCAAGCACAGCAAATGCTGTCCTTTTGCTCCTGAAAAGGTAAATGCTATGGGAACATTATCTTTAGTTAAATATCTTATCACTACTATGTCCCAGATATTCTTGGTGCAGGGGGTTCAGAAATGATCAAAACAATTTCTTCCTCTTCTGTTGGAGGGAAAGTCACTTGAGAAGTGAAAAGCATTGTCAAGAAAAACAAAGCAGGTAAGAGTGTAGGGAAGGATTGCTGTGATGTGGGTGGGGGCAGGGTTGGGCCTGTTTTGTGCTGTCTCTTTAGCTTCTTTACTCAACACCAACAGATACACACATACACATTTTTTCTATCTCTCTGCTCTGTAACACTGAACATTTTGTAGTTTTCTGAGTAGACTTTTTTATTTCACATCTTTCTCTTCTGATTCTTCCACCTTCAGTGCTTTTTCTTCTTAACTTTCTCCTGTTGGGCCTTTTTTACTCTGCTTATATCATCTTCAGACTGGGTTGTGAGTCTCCCATTTTGCTTACCAGGAATCCTTAGCTTCTTCTGTTTCATATTGTGCTGAAATTGTTGACCTACTGGCCTGATCCTCTTTGAGGCAGAATGTCTTTGTATACATGCTAGCATACAGTAGATTCTTAGAAAATGTTAAAATTGAAGTGACTCTTCACATAAGATATTTTGAATAGTAACAGTTTCGAACAGTGATTTTGGCCCTTCTTCTACCTGTGTATTGTTATTATAATTATCACAAACATTATTACAATTCAAGGTGAGATTTGGGTGGGGACACATATCATTCCACCCCTGGTCCCTCCCTCCCAAATCTCATGTCCTCACAGTTTGAAACCAATCATCCCTTCCCAAGAGTCTCCCAAAGTCTTAATTCATTTCAGCTTTAACTCAAAAGTTCACGATCTAAAGTTTCATCTGAGACAGGGCAAGTTCTGTCCACCTATGAGCCTGTAAAATCAAAAGCAAGCTAGTAACTTCCTAGATACAACAGGAGTACAGGCATTGGGTAAATACATCTGTTCCAAATGGGAGAAAATGGCCAAAATGGAGGGGCTACAGGTCCCATGCAAGTCCAAAATACAAAGGGGCAGTCAAATCTTAAAGCTCTGAAATTATCTTCTTTGATTCCATATCTCACATCCAAGTCACACTGATGCAAGAGGTGGGCTCCAAGGGCCTTGGGAAGCTCTGGCCTTGTGGATTTTCAGGGTACAGCCCCTCGCGTGGCTGCTTTCACAGGCTGATATTGAGTGTCTGTGGCTTTTCCAGATGCACAGTGCAAGCTGTTGTTGGATCTACCATTCTGGGGTCTTAAGCTATGATGGCCCTCTTCTCACTACTCCAGTAGGCAGTGCCCCACGGGGGGCCCTGTGTAGGGGCTCCCACCCCACGTTTCCCATCTGCACTGCCCTAGCAGAGGTTCTCCATGAGGGCTCCATCCCTGAAGTTGACTTCTGCCTGGACATCCAGGTATTTCCATACATCCTCTGAAATCTAGGCTAAGGGCAGGCCTAACACTACATGGAAGCCACCAAAGCTTGAGTCTTGCACTCTCTGAAACAACAGCCTGAACTCTCTGTTGGTCCCCTTTAACCATGGCTGGAACATACGGCACCAAGTCTCGAGACTGCACGAAGCAGTAAGGCCCTGGGCCTGGCCCAGGAAACCATTTTTTCCTCCTATGCCTCTGGGCCTGTGATGGGAGGGGCTGCTGTAAAGACCTCTGACATGCCCTGGAGACTTTTTCCCCATTATCTTGGTGACTAACATTTGGCTCCCTATTACTTATGCAAATTTCTGTAGCAGGTTTGAATTTCTCCTCAGAAAATGGATTTTTTCTTTTTTATCACATCATCAGGCTGCAAATTTTCTGAGCTTTTATGCTCTGCTTCTCTTTTAAACATAAGTTCTAATTTCAAACCATATATTTGTGAGTGAATAAAACCGAATGCTTTTAACACACCCGAGTCACCTCTTGAATGCTTTGTTGCTTAGAAATTTCTTATGCTAGATGCTCTAAGTCATCTCTCTCAAGTTCACAGTTCCACAAATATCTAGGACAGGGGCAAAATGCCACCGATCTCTTTGCTAAAACATAGCAAGAGTCACCTTGATTCCAGTTCCCAACAAGTTCCTCATCTCCATCTGAGACCACCTCAACCTGGACTTGATTGTCCATATCGCTGTCAGCATTTTGGTCAAAGCCATTCAACAAGTGTCTGGAGTTTCCAAATTTTCCCACATCTTCCTGTCTTCTTCTTAGCCCTCCAAACTGTTCCAACTTCTACCTGTTACCCAGTTCCAAAGTAACTTCCAGATTTTTGGGTATCTTACAGCAGCATCCTACTCTACCAGTACCAATTTACTGTATTAGTCTGTTCTCATGTCTGCTAGGTATGTCTGCTAATAAAGACATACCTGACACTAGATAATTTATAAAGAAGTTTCATGGACTCACAGTTGCACATGGCTGGGGAGACCTCACAATTATGGCAGAAGGCAAAGAAGCAGCAAAGGCATGCTGTACATGGCGGCAGGCAAGAGAGCTTGTGCAGGGGAACTCCCATTTATAAAACCATCGGATCTTGTGAAACATTTTCAGTACCATGAGAATAGTATGGGGGAACTGCCCCCATGATTCAGTTATCTCCACCTGCCCCTGCCCTTGATACGTGGGGATTGTTATAATTGAAGGTGAGATTTGGGTGGGCACACAGCCACACCTTATCGACCTGTAAGTCATAACTCCTGTGAAAAGGTAAGTTAGCACTGTTTTGGCCATGGACTTAGACCAGAGATTAAATCCCAGCCTTGTCTCTTACTAACAGTGATCCCTTGGCCAGTTGCTTAGTTGCTTGATCCTTTAAGACATATTTATAAAATGAGGGTAATAATAATAATATTAGAACTGCCTCATAACAATACTGTGAAAATTGAAATGAAGTTATCTCTAAAGTATTTAGCAAAGACATAGTAAGTACTCAGTTATGTTAATTGCATTATTAGGGCAGAAGAGTGAAAACTAATTTTTAAAGAGCCAGAAGACCTAAATGATAAGTCAGAATGAGATATATGACCGTTTTAATATGTAGTCCATGGTTAGTTCTCAAATCTTGAAAATACTTGCAGATTAACTGGGTTGCTTCTTAAAATGCAGATTCCCTAGACCTACTCTCAGAGATTCTAATTCAATGTCTGGGAAGACTGTCTTAGAATCTGCATTTTTAATAACCATTCTAGTTGATTCTAGATTGTCAATGCAACATACTTTGAAAATTCCTATTCTGTTTTAACAAAAGCTTTGAATTTAGGTTTCCTAACCATAGGTAAATAATATGAGAAGAAAAGTTAGTAAGACAAAGTCAAGTTGAACTAGAAGCAAACAATCTAAAGGCAAGAATGGAGTATGTTACCAAGAAGTACAAGTTTCAGATATTTAATGACTCATTATTGTCTCACTTTTAACCTAGGATGTCTAAGCAGGGACGAACAATCATCTTCTCCATTCATCAGCCTCGATATTCCATCTTCAAGTTGTTTGATAGCCTCACCTTATTGGCCTCAGGAAGACTTATGTTCCATGGGCCTGCTCAGGAGGCCTTGGGATACTTTGAATCAGCTGGTATGGTTGACTTTTTAATGCTGTAAAACCCTTCATTAATAGGATCCTGAAGGAGAGCAAAGCGGGTGTGCAGGAGTGCTGTTTGGTCTTTGGGTAGACATACCATGAGAATCTATCACTTCAAAATATATTTGTTCCATTTGGTGCTAGTATTTTTCTTCATGGTGCACCACAGCTTGTTATTGAGGTATCTTTCTTGTCTTATTTGAATGTGCATGCGTGTATGAGTATTTCTGCTGGGCCTATATTCTGCTTCCTAGTTATAGTGACCATTTCTTAAAAGCTCAGTAATTAATATGTTGGCCTTATAGCCAGTTATTCTGTCACTTGAACATTTTTAGAAAGGCCTAATATGGTTGTCTTCTTGACCATATAACAGATGAGGCCTTATAATTTTTTCTCCTTGCACATGATGTTGGTCTGCCCTGATGAGCACTCATGGAGATGCTACTTAATTGTATTTATTTTTATTTTTATTATTTTTTTTGAGATGGAATCTCACACTGTCACCCAGGCTGGAGTGCAATGATGTGATCTTGGGTCACTGCAAGCTCCGCCTCCTGGGTTCATGCCATTCTCCTGCCTCAGCCTCCTGAGTAGCTGGGACTACAGGCGCCTGCCACCATGCTGGGCTCATTGTTTTGTATTTTTTTAGTAGAGATGGAGTTTCACCATGTTAGCCAGGATGGTCTTGATCTCCTGACCTTCTGATCCACCGCCTGGGCCGCCCAACGTGCTAGGATTATAGGTGTGAGCCACCGCGCCCAGCCAATTTTGTTTTTTAGGGTTTGTTTGTTTTTTTCTTTTGAGATGGGATCTCACTCTGTAACCCAGGCTGGAGTGCAGTGGCACAATCTTGACTCACTCCTTGAGCCTCAACCCCCCGGGCTCAAGCCATCCTCCCACCTCAGCCGCCCAAGCAGCTGGGACTATAGGCACATGCCACCATAGCTAGCTAATTTTTGTATTTTTTGTAGAGTCGGGGTCTTGCCATGTTGCCCAGGATGGTCTCAAACTCCTGAGCTAAAGCAATCTGCCATGGCCTCCCAAAGTGCTGGGATTACAGGTGTGAGCCACCATGCCCGGCAGACAATACTTAATTTTCTGGTAACTGTAGATAGCAACTTTAGCACTTGAGTGGGTATCGGTCAATACAGTGGTTAGTCCTAAACCTGACTTAGATGGACCAAAATTTCTAACAATCTTGGACTGCATGGTTCTTTTTATTTTAAATTGAAATGTGTGATTTTTAAAATTTTAGGTAGAAATATGCAAGTTTTTTTAATGGCTTGTGCGGTCTGCCTCATTTTAGAGATATTTGGATATGATTATAAATGATTCCCTATGATCCTAAATATAATTTTAGATATTCATTGGCCATGTTTCTTAGTTTTTAGAAAAGGGGATTAACTAAGAGTCAGATTTCAGGCCACACTGAGTTCAGATGATCTCATTATCTGAAGCTGAACGGTTCAGGTGTGCTGTGCTGGCCATGTTCTATCAAGAATACTGCTCAGGGGATTTGTTCTCTATTTGGAATTATAGCAGCACAGCAGTTGATTTGGATTTTGGAATTAATTAATTAATTTACTTTTGAGACAAGGTCTCACTCTGTCGCCCAGGCTGGAGTGCAGTGGTGCTTTCTGAGCTCACTGCAACTTCCGCCTCCCAGGTTCAAGCGATTCTTGTGCCTCAGCCTCCCTAGTAGCTGAGATTATTGTCATAAGCCAACACACCTGGCTAATTTTTGTGTTTTTAGTATAAATGGGGTTTTTCCATGTTGGCTATGTTGGTCTCAAACTCCTGGGCTCAAGTGATTTGCTGGTCTCAGCCTCCCAAAGTGCTGGGATTGCAGATGTGAGCCACTGCACCTGGCCCTGGACCTCTGAATTTAGTATGTGGGGAAGCAGTCATTGCTGATGTGGGTTCCATCATTCTGGCATTCCCTAGGTGAACTCAGAGAGCAAAACACACCTGGGCTTTTGGTATTTTTTTCTTGGGTCTATATTTAGATTTTTGAGGAAGTACTGTTAAGCACCAGAGCATACTGATAGCTATTTCAGGTCTCATGAATTACGATAGGTAAGGACCAAGCACTAATGCAAAATGCCCTGCAAATCCAAGGTTGGCTTGGAGTGTTTTCTTCTTCTTTTCCTTTTCCTTTTCCTTTTTTTTTTCTTTTCTTTTCTTTTCCTTTCTTTTCTTTTCTTCTTTTCTTTTCCTTTCCTTTCCTTTTCTTTTGTTTTTTGGCCTGGAGACAAAGAATTGCTGAAATATTGTGTGATAGGCTGGGCACAGTGGCTCATGCCTGTAATCCCAGCACTTGTGGGTGGATCACTTGAGGCCAGGAGTTAGAGACCAGCCTCGAACTGGTCGAACATGGTGAAACCCTGTCTCTACTGAAAATACAAATATTAGTTGGACGTGGTCATGCACGCTTCTAATCCCACCTACTTGGGAGGCTGAGGCAGGAGAATCACTTGAACTCGGGAGGCAGAGGTTTCAGTGAACCAAGATCCCCTACCACATTCCAGCCTGGGTGACAGAGGGAGACCCTGTCTCAAAAAAAAAAAAAAAGAAAAAAGAAAGAAACCAAATATATATATACAGTGTGACTGAATATATAAAAAGAAAGGGTAAAATTAGTGGGGGAAAAAGAGAGAAAGAAAGTTAGGGAGAAGTCGTTAGATTCTGTCTTCTCTAGCCTCACCTCCCTTGCCCTCTGAAAGTGACTTCTCTTTATTTTCCAAGACCATCATGTTTGTGTTTTTGGGCTGCCTTCTTTCATAGGTTATCACTGTGAGGCCTATAATAACCCTGCGGACTTCTTCTTGGACATCATTAATGGAGATTCCACTGCCGTGGCATTAAACAGAGAAGAAGACTTTAAAGGTATATGAATGTGTTACAGTCCCAGATTTTTGCCTAATTGAATTGGCTGAAATTTAACAATGTGGTGGCTAATTAAAATGTGACTTCGTGAATTTCTGTTAATGCAGTCTTCTGATCCCAGTCAACACAAACATTTTGTTGTCTGTGAGTGCTGCTGGTGTTTTTGATTTAATTTATAAATGAGAATTTATATGGTGTTGTCAGTTCCAAGAGGAGTTAACATTTTTTAAAATGCTCACTGTTTATATGGTGTTTTTAAAATAAGAAACTTGGCAATGTATGCATTTGCATATAGTAGGAAGCAACAACCAGATTTTTTTTTTTTTTTGAGACAGAATCTAGCTCTTGTCACCAAGGCTGGAGTGCGATGGTGCTATCACGGCTCACTGCACCCTCTGCCTCCTGGGTTCAAGCCATTCTCCTGCTTCAGCTTCCGGAGCAACTAGAATTACAGGCCTGTGCCACCACACCCAGCTAATTTTTATATATTTAGTAGAGGTGGAGTTTCACCCTGTTGGCCAGGCTGGTTTCGAACTCCTGACCTCAAGTGATCCTCCCACCTTGGCCTCCCAAAGTGTTGGGATTACAGAAGTGAGCCACCACCCCCAGCCACGACTGGAGTTTTATATTAAGAATTAGAACTCTGTGGTAAGAAGTCTGTTTTAAAAGAATTAAGGTCAAATAGGAAAACATCAGTGGGTTTGCTATATTCATAAGACTATGGCAGGAGACAGCCTAGTTCTCTGTACTTTTCTTTTTATTTCTTTTTCTCTTTTTAAATATATATTTTAATTTATTATTTACTTTATTTATTTTTATAGAGACAGGGTCTCGTTTCGTTGCTCAGGCTGGTGTTGAATTCCTGGCCTCGCATGATCCTCCTGCCTCTGCCTTGCAAAATACTGGGATTACAGGAGTGAGCCACCGTGCCTGACCTGTTATACTTTTCTAATGACAGAGCTCATAATTTTTTATTTCTATTTTTCCTTTTTTTGAGATGGAGTCTTGCTGTCTCGCACAGGCTGGAGTGCAGTGGTGTGATCTCAGCTCACTGCAACCTCCACCTCCCAGGTTCAAGCGATTCTCTTGCCTCAGCCTCCTGAATAGCTGGGATTACAGGCGCGCACCACCACGCCAGGCTAATTTTTTTTTGTATTTTTAGTAGAGATGGGCTTTCCCCATATTGGTTAGGCTGGTCTCGAACTCCTGACCTTGTAATCCACCCGCCTCAGCCTCCCAAAGTGCTGAGATTACAGGCATGAGCCACTGTGCCTGCCCTATTTTTTCTTTCTGAAGCTTTAGAATGAAGGTGTTAGGGAAGAATCCAAGAAAGGGGTCACAGAAAAAATGGGCTAAATTAGTTGTTATTTTGTTCATGTTTCCTTTTTATTCACTGATTGCAAAGCCACGGAGATCATAGAGCCTTCCAAGCAGGATAAGCCACTCATAGAAAAATTAGCCGAGATTTATGTCAACTCCTCCTTCTACAAAGAGACAAAAGCTGAATTACATCAACTCTCCGGGGGTGAGAAGAAGAAGAAGATCACAGTCTTCAAGGAGATCAGCTACACCACCTCCTTCTGTCATCAGCTCAGATGGGTTTCCAAGCGTTCATTCAAAAACTTGCTGGGTAATCCCCAGGCCTCTATAGCTCAGGTAACCAGCAGATTCTTTTGAAATACTCAGATGGGAACAATGTGGTTCTGTTATCATCTGCTTCAGGATATGTTTATCTTCTACCCACCCTTCCAGTTATTTGTTATCTTCACTCCACCTGGGATATAGAACCAGTCAGCAGAACAAATAAAGGACAATTAAGTTTTACGTTTGGAAAGCTTCTGTTTTTTTGAGACAGAGTCTCACTCTGTTGCCCAGGCTGGAGTGCAGTGGCATGAACTCAGCTCACTGCAGCCCTGACCTCCCTGGGCTCAAGTGATCCTCACACCTCAGCCTCCTGAACAGCTGGGACTACAGGCACATCACACCACATCCAGCTAATTTTTGTGTTTTGTATAGAGACGGGGTTTCGCTGTGTTGCCTAGGCTGGTCTTGAACTCATGGGTTCAAGTGATTCTTCTGTCTCAGTCTCCCACAGTTCTAGGATTATAGGTGTGAGCCACCATATCTGGCCAGCTTCTTTTTTTTAGTGGTTTCTTAGACTACCCTAACTCAGAATTTTTGTGATTTAGACAAGCTGTAATGAATAATCTGAGTAGAAAAATGGTTTTTTTTTGGGAAACTGTGAAAGAAATGTCAGCCATGTTTGGAGTTTTCCTGTAGCTGTTCACTTTCGTTCACTGGTTCATTCAACATGTTCTTGTAGGGCCTGTGCTGTGCTTTAGGGATGTGAATTCAGTAGTGAACAAAATGGGCAAAAATAAAACTCTGCTCATGGAGCTAATTTTCTGAGGAAGATAGGTGTGATAAATAATAAATAAATTAAATACATAGCATGTTAGATGGTAGAAGGAACTATGGGGAAACTTTAAGCAGAGAAGGGGTGGAGAAAGGGGAGGAAGAGAGAGAAGTAGGGAGAAGAAGGTTAATTTGCAGTTGGAATCAGGTGATCAGGGAAACCTTCACCTACTGTCACTGAATACACCTGAAGGGAGTATGTGCTGGCCACTCCAAGGGAAGAGCCTGTGTGCAAAGTGCTATTCCTTATCACTGACCTTCCTTAGACAGTTTACAGGTCATACAAACATAGTAAGCAAATTTGAGTTCACAGAACAAGGCTATTCATTGTTAGATTAACTTTCTCTTAGTCAAAATGAGATAATGTTTCTTTATTCTTTGCTTTGCTCTGTGATAGTGATTATTACTCCTTATGGTTTTTGTTATTCTTTTCTTTAAACATTTTTTTTTTTTTTTTAGAGACTGAGTCTCACTCTGTCACTCATGCTGGAGTGCAGTGGTGCAATCACAGCTCACTGCAACTCCAAACTCTTGGCTCAAGCAATCCTCACACTTCAGCCTCCCAGGTAGCTGGGACTACAGGTGTACACAACACCTGGCTGATGTTTTGATATTTTGTAGAAACAGAGTCTCACTATGTTGTCCTGGTCTGGATCTCCTGGGCTCAAGTGATCCTCCTGCCTTGGCCTCCCAAAGTGCTGGGATCACAGGTGTGAGCCACCATGCCTGGCCTTTTCTGTTATTCTTAACCCCTCTGTCACCCAAAACATAAGTACTCCCAATTTATCGGCCTATTCTTCAAAGAAGTCAATTTAGCTGGTTAATTTGGGGCTGTTATTTTTATGAACAATATTGAGTTTCTGTTGAGTACTAAAAGATGGCACGTTGTTGGCTGTAGTAAAATATTACTGACGTTTAACTTGTGCATCATAATTTCCATACCTAAGTATATATATAAATATATCTAAGAGCTTGTATCCCTAGTTGAGTGATACTGCTAATTATGTGTGTGTGTGTATATATATGTGTGTGTATATATATTATGTGTGTATATACATATTATATATGTATATATGTATAGCCACATATATGTATGTATAGCCATACTGCTAATTAGGTGTATATGTAAATATATCTAAGAGCTTGTATCCCTAGTTGAGCCATACTGCTAATTACTCCAAATGTTTTTAGTACTTATAATTTGGTGTTTCTGTCAGAACATTGGGACTTTTACATACTATCAATTGAGGGTAAAATTTTATTCTTTGAGCGTAGATTTGATATCATTTGGAAATCAGTCTGGTAGAATCAACCTGGGTTACTTATTGTCAACAGTGAAATGATGTAATGAATTGCTCTTTTGGTGTGATGTATGCGTTAGATTTTTCTTACTTGGAAAATAACTTGAACTAGCTTGCTTCAAAATGTGGTTTATAAATGTCTTGTCTAAATCACCTATGTGGTAATTCTGGAGAGGGCATAATTGGAACATAGCTGTTTTTCACACACTGAGATTCTGCGTGTTTTGATACTGGGCTTCCTTCCAGTGCTAACATCTGGCCTAGTGCCTCCACGTTTAGCTTCCCTGCCTCATCAGTGGACTCACTTTCACAAAAGGAATTCCAGCCACGTTCAGAGTAGTGGCAGTCTCTTAGATTAAGAATAGAACCTTGGATCTCCCCATCTGCTTAGCAGGACAAGTTTTCTTTAGATTTGTGAAAAACTGGAATATTATCTTAGGGCAGGAGTAGGCAAACTTTTTTTTTTTTTTTTTTTGTAAAGGACCAGGTAGTAAAATATTTTAGGCTTTGCAGACCAAGTGGTCTTTGTCTCTTTGTCTCAGGTAGTCAGCTCTGCCGTTTTAGTGTGAAAGCAGCCATAGCTAATAACGTAAATAAACAAATATGGCAGTATTCCAATAATAAATGAAAGGCTGGCTAGGTGCAGTGGTTCATGCCTATAATCCCAGCACTTTGGGAGACCAAGGCAGAAGGATGCTTGAGGCCAAGAGTGTGAGAACAGCCTGGGCAATAAAACAAGACCCTATCTTTTTTTTTTTTTTTTGAAAGAGAGTCATGCTTTGTTGCCCAGGCTGGAGTGCAGTGGTGTGGTGTTGGCTCAGTGTAACCTCCGCCTCCTGGGTTCAAGCAATTCTCCTGCCTCAGCCTTCTGAGTAGCTGGAACTACAAGCACCTGCCACCATGCCAAGCTAATTTTTTTATTTTTAGTAGAGACAGAATTACACCATGTTGGCCAGGCTGGCTTCAAACTCCTGACCTCAGGTGAGTCCACCCACTTCAGCCTCCCACAGTGCTGGGATTACAGGTGTGAGTCCAACCAAGACCGTGTCCAACCAAGACCTCTTTAAAAAAAAAAAAAGGCAACTTTCATTTTATTCCAATAAAAGATTATACATGGGCACTGAAATTTGAATTTCATGTAAATTTTATATTGTGAGAAATAGTATTCTTTTTGACTTTTTATTCAATGATTAGTAAAATGAGCTAGGTGTGGTGGTGCATGTCTGTAGACCTAGCTACTCAAAAGGCTGAGGTGGAAGGATTGCTTGAGACCAGAAGTTTTGAGGCTTCAGTGAGCTATGTCAGTGAGCTATGATTATACCACTGCACTCCAGCCTGAGTGACAGAGTGAGACCTTATCTCTAAAAAATAATAAAAAATAAAGTAAAAAACCATTCTTAGCTCATGGTTGAACAAAGATAGGTGGGTGGCCCTATTTGATCTGTGGGCTATAGCTTAATGATTCCTTATTGAGGGTTTATAATTTTGTATGTTTTAATTCGGAGTTCTTGAAAATTGAGTTGTTAAAATGTTTTATGACTCTCTGCTGATAAATCTTGTATCTGTTGCTTTACAGCTGCACTTTGGCTTGAACTAGTTATTTCTTTATATGATTCAAATTTGGCCTCTGATAATGTGGCTACCAAAGATTATATTTGGAAAATCTTAGAATGAATGCATTATCTGTATGAGAAGATTTCATGTTCATTTAAGGTGCCAAGTGTTTCCTGAACAGCTCAACTTGGAAGCAGATGGGGTCTGTGCACTCCATTGTGCATTGTTTAGTTTGCGTGTTTGTTTTCCTTTCTTTAATGCCAGAAAGAATAACACAGACACACCTTATAAAAGCATGCCAAGGTTACAGGATTGATTATTTTGTCAATATGTTTGAAAGCTGACTTTGAAAACATTTTTACAACTTTGAAACTGTTAGGAAACATCTTAATCATAATACTCAGTGTTAGTATAAGATAACAAGTTTGAATGAAAACTTGACAAAGTATGTGGAATGTTTAGTTTGAAAAGTCTGGGTTGGGCATGGTGGCTCATGCATGTAATGCATGGTGGCTCATGCATGGTGGCTCATGCATGCAGCGCTTCAGGAGGCCAAGGTGGGCGGATCATAAGGTCAGGAGTTCGAGACCAGCCTGGCCAACATAGTGAAACACCATTTCTACTAAACGTACAAAAAATTAGCCGGGCTTGGTGGCTAGCACATGTAATCCCATTTGCTGGGGAGGCTGAGGCAGGAGATTCGCTTGAACCCTGGAGGTGGAGGTTGCAGTGAGCCAAGATTGTGCCACTGCACTCCAGCTGGGGCAACAGTGCAAGACTCCATCTCAAAAAAAAAAAAAAATCCTGAATTGAATGTTCTTGACAGTTTTACTATGTGAAAATATAGACTCTTGTATGCACATGCATGAATACATGTGGATACAGTCATCTGCATTTATTTTGGAAGCTTGGTCTGTTGAAGTATATTCTGAGGGTAATGAAAATATGCCAGCATAATGGATTTCCCCCCAAAATTTCTAAGTGAATTTTAAAAGATATCTCATAAGTAGAAACATTGAAATAATGTTCTTTCCATGCTAGGTTCTTCACAAACTAGTTATCACAGATCATGGTACTGTTTTTGCAGTTTGGTGTGCTTCATGCCAAAAGTGTCCTTGATCAGTTACTTTCAATCTTAATACCACTAGACTGTTGGAGTATTGAGATTTCGTTTTTTTAACTTTGATGATTCCAAGATATGGTAGGATATTTTGTCTTCTTTAGATTACCACTCCTTTTTTAAAATTTTTATTTATTTATCAATTTATTTTTTGAGACAGTCTCACTCTGTCACCCAGGCTGGAGTGCAGTGGTACGATCTCAGCTCACTGCAACCTCCACCTCTAGGATTCAAGTGATTCTCATGCCTCAACCTCCTGAGTAGCTGGGACTACAGGTGTACACCACCATGCCTGGCTAATTTTTTTGTGTGTGTGTTTTTTAGTAGAGACAGACTCTCACCATGTTGACCAGGCTGGTCTCAAACTCCTGAGCTCAGGCAATCTGCCCCGTCGGCCTCCCAAAGTGCTGGGATTACAGGCATGAGCCACCATGCCCAGCCCATTTCTTGTTTTTTAATATTTAACGCGTGAGTAAATATAAGTAGGATTTTCTCAAATAAATTATTTCATAACATAACCCTTAACCCTTTGCTTATTAAAGTGTCCTTAAGAGATGCTGTGTCCTGGAAACAAGAGTGATGTTTGTCCAATCTCCTTAGGAGCTATAGAAATCTACTGAGTGGTGAAGAATGGTGAGAACGGCAGAGAATTGGCAGCTTAGGTCTGCAGCATTGGCTATAGGCATCACTGGCTGAAGCGACGAGGAAGCAGTGACAGGAGATGGGTAGTGGAAGCATGCAGAGTGTGTACAGAGAAAGCTGGCCGAATGCTTTGGTGACAGTGACAATGCACTTTTCCAGTGCAGGCTTGGACTCCCTAGAGGTTGGATAGGCGGGCTCCATCTCACCCCTCTTTCCTCACTGTGCAAAATTCCATTGTTAGAATTTTTTTAATGTGTGCTTCAAAATTTTTATTTATTTTTAATGTTAAGAATAAAGATATCCTGTTTTCACTTTAACCTCTTGAAATATAAAATGACTCATATTCGTTGGCACAAAGGTTGAGAGTTCAGTTCAGGGTCAAAACTCTTAGGCACCTGGACTTTGCTTTGCTAAATCTTGCATTGCTCTGCTACCCTGTATGGTATTCATAAGCTCAGTAACCTGAAGCAGACCCTGAACTGACTGCCGGGTGGTACAATGGGAGGAAGCCCAGCTCTTCCAGTAGTGTGCTTTGTGTCCTACCAGTCTCCCCAAACCACAGATAACTTAATTTTTAACTTAGGAAGCAGTCTAAATAACGTATGCTGTTTTATTTTCTCCCAGGGATGGGTCAAGCCATTGAGTGTTTATCTTAATGGTGAGATCTGATTGTGTAACCATGTATATTATACTAATAAATTGTGTGTATAAGTTTTTATCTCTAACTGAAACTCTTTCCTTTTTTTTTTTTTGCATTTTTCTTTTTGAAAAGATCATTGTCACAATCATACTGGGACTGGTTATAGGTGTCATTTACTTTGGGCTAAAGAATGATTCTACTGGAATTCAGAACAGGTAAGTAAATGTTTGGATCTTGATTTTAAGAAAGTGCTGTTACTTTTTTCAATCTTATGAAAATCCATTAAGAATTTGAATTTAAGACAAGTATAGTGTAAATGTCATTCTTTTATTGAGGGTAGGATGAGTCAGTTTATTTTTGAGACAGAGTTGCCCAGGCTGGAGTGCAGTGGCGGGATCTCAGCCCAGTGCAATCTCCACCTCCCGGGTTCAAGCAATTCTCCTGCCTCAGCCTCCCGAGTAGCTGGGACTACAGGCACCCACCACCATGCCCAGGTAATTTTTGTATTTTTAGTAGAGACGGGGTCGCACCATGTTGGCCAGGCTGGCTTTGAACTCCTGACCTCAGGTGGGTCCGCCCACCTTGACCTTCCAAAGTGCTGGAATTACAGGCATGAGCCACTCCACCTGGCCCAATTATTTTTAAATATACCATTCAGTGGCATTAAGTACATTTACATTGTTGTGCAACTATCACCACCATCCAGCTCTAGAATTCTTTTCATCTTCTCAAATGGAATATCTGTACCCATTAAGCAATAACTTCCCATCTCACATCTGCCTCTCCTAACCCCTGGCAGTCATCATTCTACTTTCTGTCTCTGAACCTGACTACTCTAAGACCCTCATATAAGTGGAATCATACAGTGGATATTCATTGGTAACTGGCTTATTTCCTTTAGCATATTGTCTTTATGGCTCATTCATGTGGCATGTGTCAGATTTCTTTCCTTTGTAAGGTTGAATAATATTCCATTGTATGTGCATACCACATTTTGTTTTTCCATTCATCTATTGATGGAAACTTGGGTTGCTTTCACCTTTTGGCTATTGTAAACAGTGCTCCCTACGTCCACAGAGATCTCTTTCAGCCAGGTGTGGTGGCATGTGTCTGTAGTCCCAGCTACCTGGGAGACTGAGGTGGGAGGATGGCTTGAGCCCTGGAGTTCTAGGCTGCAGTGAGCTGTGAGCTATGATTGCACCACTGCAGTCCGGCCTGGGGTAACAGAGTTCGACCTTGCCTCTTAAAAAAGCAAACAAAAAGCCCCCCAAAACTATTTTAGTTCCTGCTTTCAGTTATTCAGATATATACCCAGAATTAGGATTTCTGGGTCATATAATCATTCTGTTAATTTTTCTGAGGAACTACTGTACTGTCTTCCACAGTGGCCATACCATTTTACATTCTTACCAGCAGTGCACAAGTGTTCCAGTCTCTCCATGTCCTTACCAACACTTTTCTTTTTCTCCCTTTTAAACAGTAGAGACCCACTGGATCTTTGGAGAAATGTCTATTCAAGTCCTTTGCCCATTTTAAAATGGAATTGTTTGTTTTTTTTGTTGTCGAAGGAGTGCTTTATATTTTTGAGGAGATATTAATCCCTTTTCAGATACATGATTTGCGGATATTTTTCCCCACTCCCTGGGTTGTCTTTTCAGTGTTGACAGTGTCCTTTGATGCATAAACGTTTTTAATTTTGATGTAGTCCGGTTGATCTGTTTCTTCTTTTGTTGCCTGTGAACTAATATCTGTCACTTTTTTAATATATGTGTTTGACTTAGGGGTATGGTGGGGGTGGGACTCAGCTTTTCCTGTTACATGGTTAGCACTTTTGTTAGTGTTGTGATCCTTACCTAGTTTCAGTCCTCAATTGGAACTTTAAAAAGGACTGAAAATCTGGCCATTAAAACTCTTGGTAGAAAAATCCAGAGAAATAAAGAAGAACTTCAGGTGTTTCTTCAGATGTTTTCTGGAGAAATAAGGCATTCATCTTATTTTAATTTGTTTGTTTTTGAAACAGAATCTCACAATATTTCCCAGGCTGGTGTGCGGTAGTGCAGTCATAGCTCACTGCAGCTTTGAACTCCTGGGCTCATAATTTGTATTTTTGACTTAAGCTTGCTATCATTTTTTTCCCCAAAGCTCTAGGGTACATGTGCAGGATGTGCAGGTTTGTTACATAGGTAAATGTGTGCCATGGTGGTTTGCTACACCTATCAATCCATCACCTTGGTGTTAAGCCCAGTATGCATTAGCTATTTTTCCTGATGTTCTTCCTCCCACTGCCTCCCATTGACCCCACTATCATTTTTTAAATAAGCATTTGGACTACGTTAAAGTGGCCTGTGTGTATGATTTAATCCCTCCTGGGATGATTAATGATTTATTGATTAGGAAAAAATGTTTCAGCATCGTCTCTGGAAACAGGTTCTCAAAGTTTTGTTCAGGGGTGAATATTAGTACTTCATAATTTAAAACTGCTTGGAGTCCAGTGGTTTAGTTCTCTTCTTTGGGGATGAATTCTCTGAGAGAGGAAAGCACTCTCTGCTCTTTCTCTAACCTGTGTAACTGAGAAACTGGGTTTTAATCGTGTGTAGAGTATGAGCATCTTTGAATTAATAGCTACCTCTGGAATAACTGCTTTACAGAGTTGTGCTGATAGCTAAACAAATCAGTGTATATTAAGGGAAAAGGTATACTTTAAAAATAGTATTTGGATCCAGTCATCTCACTTCTAGATATTTACCCCAAAGATGTGAAAGCAGTTTGTCGAAGAAATTTCTGCACCCTCATATTTATTGCAGCATTGTTCACAATAGCCAAGATATGGAATCAGCCTAAGGGTCTGATTTGATAAAGAAAATGTGGTATATATACACAATGGAAAACAAAAGAAATTTTGTCATTTGCAATAACATGGATGGAACTGGAGAATATTAAGCCAAGTGAAATAAGCCAAGTACAGAAAGCTAAGCACAGAAATGTCACATAATCTCATTTAACGTGGAATCTGAAACAATGGAACTGAAAGAGGCAGTAGAATGGTGGTTACTAGAGGCTGGAGGGGTGTGGGGAATGGAGAGATGATGGTCAAAAGGTGCAAGTCCTCAGTTACACAGGAGGAATAAGGATTTTTCTTTGGAGATACATTGCACAATGTGGTGAACACAGTAAATAATAACATAAATTTCAGAATAGCTAAAATTTAAGATACTTTTACCACAAAAAATAAATGTTTGAGGCGATGGATGTGTTAATTAGCTTGATTTAATTATTTCACACTTATGATTCATGAATCATATCACTTGGTACCCCACAAATATATACAACCATAATATGCCAATTTATAATTTAAAAATCAAAATAAAAAATATTCAGACCAATAAGTAGATATAACAGATATGGATTACTACCTTGAAAGAATTAGAATGAATTAATTTCCTTAATAAGAAAAAACTGTGTTTAAAATAAATTTTCTTAGGATTTCGAAGGAATGTTTCCTTTGTCTACTTTTTCAGAATCATTATGAACATTACTGTACTGATAGATATAAGACAACAAATTGAATTGAATCTTTACTATATTCCATGTTCTGAAATTAGCTTTTTACTTGATATTAGGTTCGTGTGCAGAAAGTGAGATAACTGCATGTCTACCAGGCCTGGCTATTTTTCATTCATTTTAATTATATGTAAATACTTTTAAAACTGTTCTGTCTGGGCACCGTGGCTTACGCTTGTAACTGCAGTGCTTTGGGAGGCCGAGGTGGGAGGATTGCTTGAGGCCAGGAGTTCAACTCAGCTGCAGTGAGTTTATGATCATGCCACTATACTCTAGCCTGGGTGACCGAGGGCAACTCTGTCTCTAAAAATAAAATAAAACAAAAAAGACCCTAGCCTGTTCCCTTAGATCTTTGTTCTTTAGGTATCTATGGATTCTTTTTTTTTTCTTTCAGTGTAATTGTGTTGTTCACTTGGGTTTGCATTTTTTAAAATGTTCTCTTCCTTTTACGCCATTTAAATGATGTGTCACTTACCTCTTTTTCCGTTTCAACTCACACCCTCACTGTCAATTATATTGTTTTGTTATGGTGTTTCAGGGATGTTGGCATGCTTTCATAAAATTCATATTTATATCAAAGTGTAGATTAACTTAGCATTTTCCTTTTTATTTATTTATTTATTTTTTTTGAGACAGTGTCTCACTTTGTTGCCCAGGCTGGAGTGCAGTGGCACAATCTCAGCTCACTGCAACCTCCACGTCCCAGGTTCAAGCGATTCCTGCCTCAGCCTCCTGAGTAGCTGGGACTACAGGCACCTGCCACCACGCCCGGCTAATTTTTGTATTTTTGGTAGAGACGGGGTTTCACCATGTTGGTTAGGCTGGTCTTGAACTCCTGACCTCATGATCCTCCTGCCTCAGGCTCCCAAAGTGCTGGGATTACAGGCGTGAGCCACCACACCTGGCCAACATTTTCCTTTTTAACTCTCAATTACTTCACTGAGAAACACGCACTAATAGTGTTCCTTTTAATTACAATACACAAATTAGATGTTTCTTTATCAGTAAGTGTCACTTGGTTTCCTCTGAGCACTCTGGAAACCTCACAGAGGGCTGGCTGTCTTAGCATGTCAAGGATGATGTCACGGCCCTGCTGATGGTGGTGTGCTGCAGGTAGATTATGCATATAATAAGGGGTTGATTGAGGGTTCCCTTCACTGTCTTTCATTTTGCTTCCACATGACTTACATTCTTTGTTCAACTTTAAAATCAAAGTGACTAATTGAATATCTTAATCTTCGCGGACTTTATTTAGCTTACCACTTCTCTGTTTGTACGTTAGGAATGGTACTTGGCATTTTTGTTAGTTAAAATCATGTGTTGGCCTGGTTGCCATACCAAAATACCGTAAAGCAGGCGGCTTAAACAATAGAAAGGTATTTTCTCTCAGTTCTAGTCTGAAAGTCTGAGATCAGGATGCCAGCATTGCTGGGTTCTGGTGAGCCCTCTTCCTGGCTTGCAGACCTGCCTTCTTGCTGTTCCTTGTGTGGCAGAGCTCTGGTGTCTCTTCCTATTAGGACGCTGTTCCCATTACACTCTCCCCACCTCCTTATCCTGGAACCTCATCTGAACCTAATTACTTTCCAAAGGACCCATCTTCAAATATCATCACATTGGGGGTTGGGGCTTCAACATATGAATTTTGGTGGGGGGAGACGCAATTCAGTCCATAACAATCCAAGACTGTGAATTTCAAAATGAGCTATAATATGTAGTCCCATGGGTACTACTGTGGAGACATAAGAGATGGGGAGAGGCTTGATAGGGTTCACGCTTCCCTATTTTAACCAGAACAGTTTCCCTTTTTTCCTGCCTAACTTTATACACTGTCATTTGTGGAAAGAGTTTTGTGGGTAGAAAATCTATCTAAGAATGCTGAGTTGACTGTGGTGCTTTGGTTCCCCTTTTCATGGCAGAGCCGGGGTTCTCTTCTTCCTGACGACCAACCAGTGTTTCAGCAGCGTGTCAGCCGTGGAACTCTTTGTGGTAGAGAAGAAGCTCTTCATGTGAGTAGGTCTTTGTTCTGGGAACAGGGCTGTCCAGCTGCAGGGGCTGTTGGTTAGACTGATCACATCTGGAATTGGGGGCCAAGGATGGGATCCTGAGGATTACCAATATTTTTTAAAATTTATTTTTAAATTCATGAATAAAAATTGTGTATATTGATCGTGTGCAACATGATGTTTTGAAAATATGTATAGGGATTACCAATATTAATTGAGAAAAAGCAGCCAGGGATAGGGAAGAAAATCCTGAGCCTTTGGGACCTGATATCCAGAGAAAAGAGTTTTTCTAGATTTGAGTACGGTCAGAAAATCCAAATGTTGGAGAGAACAAGCAATAAAGGGACTGTTTGTTTTTAGTAAATACTGGTGACTTTCACAAGAAAAGTTTGAGGGGCTTGGTAGAGATTAAGCAGCAACTTGGAAGTGGGGAGATTAAGTTGACAAAGAATGTGACCATGCTTAGCCCTCAGTGGACCAGGGAAGTGGCGTGA